>NC_048308.1:10993036-11339442 GCF_013100865.1 Trachemys scripta elegans | reverse complement strand
TACTAGAAAAAAATAGTAACCTTGCTTCCAAAAATATCCCTCCTCTCCCCCGCTAAGTGCCGCCGGAACCCCCTTCCAGCGCCGCGCCCACGCCGCCCCCTCGCCGAGCCCCGCACAACCGGAGCCCACCCCCCCCAGCGCCGCGCCGCCAGAGCGCCTCCCCCCGCGGAATGCCGCGCCATGCTCCCCCCGCCGCCCCTTACCAGGTGCCGCCCCAAGCATGTGCTTGGGTGCCTGGTGCCTAGAGCCGGCCCTGAACTGGACAGCAACCAGGGAGAGGAGGGATATTTTTGTAAGCAAGGTTACTATTTTTTTCTAGTAGAGGAAAATGTTCTCTGAGTTCTGCAACTCACATAGCCACCAAGAAAAGTTTTTAGTGTCTTTTTTCTAAGTCTTTGTGCATCAGAGGTTCGATTTGTTTTGTTTACATAGTTCAAAGCACAGCTGCTGATAGATTGGGAAACAATGGGACATCTGAAGGTTGTGTGTTTGTCTGTTTTCAGGAGAAGGCCATCCCCAGAGGAGCAGATTGTTGTTACACCATCCTTTGCAACAGTTGGCATGGAGACCACTCAGCTCACTGAAGAGAATGCAGATTTTGCCTCTCGAGACCGCTACCACCATTCCTCTATTATCAGAAGAGAAGAATTTGTCAATCAGTTTCAGTAAAAAACAAAAACGGATCCGGCTGTGCACTCCAGCAGTCGCTTAACACTAATCGCTGTTGTGGCACCTGGTAAAAATACTTGAATAATGTGACTATATTTTTTTAATGCTTCCACTGTTTGGGGTTGTGTCTTTTTATTTTATTTTTTTACAAAGGACAAAGTTTGCAATTTTAACTAGGATTCCATGTGATCTTTTGGTTAGAGCAGCAAGCCGAGAACTAGGACTCTTGGGTTCTGTTCTCAGCCCTGCCACTGATTTGGTGCAAACTTAGTCTAGTCACTTTTCCTCTTTATGCCCCAGTTTTCCTGCCTGTAAAATAATAATTTTCTACCTCACAGGGGTGATGTGAGTTTTAATTAATTGGTGCTCATAAAGTGCTTTAAGGCATTTAGATGAAAGGCCGAAATGGTGAAGGCGAGAGGATTATGAAGTGTGTTCAAAATTGGAATCAAATCCGTTCATTTAAATTTATGAACTCTTCTGTATCACGATAAACTCTTCTGTATCGTCATACTGTGAAATTATGCTTTATCAGCACTAAATAGCTATTTTCAACATCACTTCAGAAATGTGGATTGGGAGAGGCTGAATCTTGAAACATAGGCAATAATCTGGGGACCCTCTTTCTGAAGGTCTACAGTGTTTCCAAATACAACATGTCCCAGTTAAAATAATAATTTATATAAATGAATAAAAAGTACCTATTAGGATATATGTGGCCACACCCTTACTTCAATCAGAAGAAGAAATGTATCACTTGTATTTAGTCCTTCAGATAGGAAACAATGCAGGCAAAGCTCCTGGGGAGGTCTGAAATGAAGGAGCAGGCCTCAGGAGTATGTAGTAAAATAGTAGTGAGCACTGCAAAATAAGTCTGGGCATTTAAAATGTATTAAAAAAGGGAGTGATAATTAATTTCCTTTAATCTTTGAGTCTTTCAATTTTTTAGTGTTCAGTGCGATAATAACCAGATCTCTGCATCTGCTACAGAAAAAGCTCGGAATTCCTGCTAGCTTTGGGACCAATGCTACTAGAAGGGGCTGAAGGCCCTTGACTCCCTCTGTACTTGGTGGGAGCTGAAGGTATTCACCAGCACCTCACAGGGTCAGCCACTTTGAGCGCTGTTTCTACCATGTGATATTTTCCTGCAGGTGGAAGGAAACCAGCTTTACCAATGAAATCATGAATAAAGTAATTCTGGGATGCTACTGAAAGTTTGCTCCGCATTTTAATTTTCTGCTTTGGTCACAATTCAGTATTCGTTAAATGATCGCTCTTGTGAAAGTTAAAGGGATGCTGTCAAATTAACTCAACCTGAAGGTTGACCCACCCCAAGCTGTTTTATGTTAGAAACATTCATTTCAGGATTCCTTAGTTACGTTTCTTTAAAACAACAACAACAACTACTACTACTGATAGAAATACATAGAGATGGTCCTGAGCTCTGTTCTGATCTAGATTTGATCTTCCCCAAATATCAAGAAGAGTTGGATCTGATATTCTGGTTTTGCTCTGTACTCTAGATAAAAAAGTTTGGATGTTGATCCATACTTCCCTTAACTTCAGTGGGATTCTGAGCCAGTGTACATCCACCTCTTAAACTAAAGCCTAATGTTTTTCCTAATGTAGGACTTAATCTTAAACCCACGGATCTCCATGTGAGTCTTGCCATTGACTTAAATGGTGCAAGATTGGACCTGTAAATGGACTTGTGGTGATACAGGATGCTCAGAGATAGTGAACCTGTATAGATTTATTTGTGAAGACACTTCAGGTGCTTTTTTCCTGATATCTTGCCTGTGAAAAGATCAGTTCAAAGCAGAGACCTATTAGCAGAAATCTTCAATAAGGGGCAATTTTGATTAAATGTTAAGGTCAAATTAACCATAGTATGACCTTGTAAACTGTGTTTAATGTAGTTCTGCAATCGTCAACCTTTTCTTCATGCTGATTTGGGTTCTCAAACCACCTGGCACATGCTGTATTTGTTCCTTTTACCGTATGATACGTAGCCATAGTTCTATAATAAGGGCCATATATTGCAAAATTTCATGCACTTAAAACTTAGCAGCATCTACATATGCTGCTGCTCATTCCATCTCAAGATGCTCATTCAGCCCCCCATTTTTCTGAAATAAGGCGTTTAAATAAGAGAAAAGCACACAGCACAGCATGGTATGAGAGATGGTTAGAAAGTCTTTGTTTTACATTTTCTTTCTTAGGTCCTAAACAGTTTAATGCCCTCTTTGATATCAGAGACAGCAAACAGAAGCAAAATATCTAAGGGGAAAAAAATGTCCCTTTACTACCCATATCTTGTTTGGGAAATGTGTTAATTAAAACCAGATGACTGGTTTTGGTGTGGAATGTTTAAATATCAGACACCGCAATTCGTTCCGTTATCCGTCAGACGTAACAATGTGAAATACAAACAATAGTTTCTAGCTTTGTGCAATGAGGTTTGGATTGTGCACCATTCATGTTGTTTTATCAATGTCCATGTGTCAGAAAAAGCAGAACAAACATCAAAACACATTTTACCTCTCTCAAAAACTCTCATTCCATCTTAGGCCTAGTCTTCACTTACCGGCTGGTCTGGAGGCACGCCATCGATGTTCTGGGATCGATCCCGGAAGTGCTCACAGTCGGCGCCGGTACTCCAGCTCGCCGAGAGGAGTACGCGGCGTCGACGGGGGGAGACTTCCGGCCGCGTCTGGACCGCGGTAAGTCCGGAGTAAGGTACTTCGAATTCAGCTACGTTATTAACGTAGCTGAATTTGTGTACCTTAGTCCGAAGTCCGGACTAAGTGTGGACCAGCCCTTAATGTTCTCTGACACGACTTTGTGCTGCTTGCCCTGTAACAATACTGTCAGTTATACTGGGCTTTAATGTGGGAAATTCAGTCCTGTGCAGAGGCCTAGCACAAGGCCATAAACACCACTTAAAGAATATTTG
The DNA here is from genome assembly GCF_013100865.1 of Trachemys scripta elegans. Taxonomy (NCBI): domain Eukaryota; kingdom Metazoa; phylum Chordata; order Testudines; family Emydidae; genus Trachemys; species Trachemys scripta. The sequence goes on along the minus strand of NC_048308.1, from coordinate 11,335,817 downwards.
GGGGGCTCTGAAAGCGGACTTCAGCACTGCACAGGGTTTTGTTGGCCTTCTGCACAACAGTGAATTTCACCCTACTATGATGAGACAAATGCATCAGGATTAGCATGTCCATAGTTTTGCTCTGGCAATAATATGGCGTTGCTGTTGCAGCGTAACTTCCCTCAGGACGGATGGCACTTGTTGCGTTAGATGGAGTATGAACTGAAATACATGGTTTCTTGTACTTGTGTGCCAGTGAAATAATCCATCTCTCTTACAAATGGGCACAATGCTATCCTGTCACAGCAACATGAGTGTAAGACATCACACGCACACCCTGAGTGTGCACTGAACACGGGAGATCACATTACAGCGAAAGTCTATTTTAACCATGTATCGTCTGGCTAAAGGGATAGGCTGCTCCCGCTCTTGGAAGGGTTAAATATTAAACTTTAATAATTGCCTCCATGACGGAAGAAGAGCTTTTTATCATTGCTGAATAGAAAATAGCTCTGATGGTGCAGAGAGAGTTACCTGAGTAAGTAGATAGGGGGATGGAAGATGGCAGCTCTCCGTGGCATTGTCTCCTTGGTCCAGATCCACAACGGGACTTAGGTACCTAAACCCCAGACTTAAGCACCTCAGTTCCAGTTACCCCACTGAAAACCAGTCAGAGCAGAACGAGGCCCATTGAATAATTAAATACGTTCTAAAGTGACAACATGCTCAAAGAGCCAGCTGTGTTTCGGGACAAGATTGAGGTGCACTGGCAGAGCTGCACCAGGGCCAATTCTAGGTAAAGTTCTCAGTCTCTCTCTTTCATGAGCACCAAATGAGCAGAAGGAAGAAGCAAAAACTCTTGATGTGAATTGAGCAATGCTACAAGTTAACAAAACAAATGTGACTTGTGCTTCTCTTCCAAAAACATCTTGATTCCTCTGACGTTAGAGAAACCTTCATGGGCGTGAAATATTTTTTCTTGCCTTTTTCGGGAAGGAAGAGTGTGGGTGGGAATTTGTTACTATTCCCCACCCTACAGCAACCTATCACCAGGTTAGTAACTTTCCTTGAGCAGAGTAACTCTAGACTCTGTGGATTGCATGAAGATCTAATTTACCTTAAGATCAGTTCAGAGAATAGCTCTGAGAGGTACCTGTGCTAGCTACTCCCAGACAAGTACCCTTTGGTTACTATCACTAAGAAAATGTCCTGCTATTTCTGCTTCAAATACTTCATATGCTTGGACCCTCATATACTTCAGCTATCACCATAACTATTTTGCTTTGACTCCACAGATTGATTGATAAGTTTTTTTTAAAGAAGAAAACTGTGAAATAAACATGATTTGTAAAAGGTCATTCAACCTAGGAAAGAATTATTTAAATAAATGTACAGATCTCAAGAAGAATTCTGGTTTATTGTTAATACTGTAATGTACATTTGGTGGATTGTGGTTGGGTACGTTTTCTACACTGCTCTTTCCAATGCGATTATCCTGCTAGCAAAACAAGCCCAAAGTGTTGTGAAGCAGCCATTTAAATGTTTTACTATTTATTTGCGTTACAGTAGGATTTAAAGGCCCCCACTGAGACTCGGACCCAGCAGGGTGCTACACAACCATGTAGCAAGAGACAATCCCTGATCTGAAATACTTGCAATATAAGTAGTCAAGAGCAATAGCAGGCAGGAGCAGTATAATAGCCGGGGAACTGAGATACTATGAGAATAAGGGGCTAGGGATCTGTGGCCTGCAATGTGCAGGAGGCCAAACTAGATGATCATGTATGGTCCCTTCTGGCCTTAAAGTCTATGAGATACTTAGTTGGTATAAATCGTCATAGCTCCATTGAAGTCAGTGGGCTTGGCCCTGTGTAATTTGTGCCAGGTCACACAGGGAGTCTCGTGGCTAGGCCAGGAACAGAACCAAGGTCTATAGCTCCCAGTCCAGTGTCATAACTATATCTCACCTCATGGGTATCTCGCGGTCCATCCTGACTTTTGGTGTATGTTTTAGTTGCATGACCAGGCTAAGGAGAGAGACAGCTGCCATTTTCAGTTCTGCAGCTTAGGTGATAGTAATAGGAGTGATATGGGAAACTAGATAGAGAACAACCAACCACAATACATTATATTGAAGACACGTTGATCCTGTAGATTCTACAGATTATGCTGCTCATGATATTATATAAGCTATTGGGAACTGGGCCAATCTGTTACCAGTGAGACAGTGTGTTTTACTGACCCACTGGAATTTCAGACTGGGAAATTGGCTTTGTTTCCTGAACTTAAAGGCGCAGCATTATATTTAAATCTCCAAGGAAAGAAGATCAGGTTAGCTGAATTGCAAGTAATGGCCCCAGAATTATAATTAAAGTTAGTGAGAGTCTGAGATTCCTTCAATCTCTGGGCCTCTCTGTATTCAGTCAAGATATGCCTATAGCTGTACAGAGACAACTAGTACGTTGATCTCACTTAGAAAAGGGGGTTACCTGGGTCGGAGACACAGAGAAAAGAAAAGTGTTACTGGTGACTCCGGATTTGGTAGAACCTTTAAAAATAGCTACCTAATCGTTTCACTTCTATTCCCAAAATAGCAGTGGCATGTTATTGGGACCTAGATTTGGAGGTCTAGATTTGGGACCTAATGTTTTAGATCTGAATCACAGTGTGATCCAGGGCTAGTAAAGAGTCTCCATGACCAAATGTTCTAGTGGAGATAAGGATGTGGTTGCTAATTGCTGGCCTAGGAGCTGCACGGCTCAAAATTGGGGCTACTTGCATGGATAACATTGGGATTTTTTGGGCCTCCAGGCAAAAAATCTTGCCCCTCCTCCCACCCCCAAGCAATGAAGTGCATTGCTTCATTGAATGCATTGGACCTGAAAGCACTGGGACTATCCCTTCAGTTCTGCTGTGAGCGCGTTGAGTTGGCACTTGCATGCCTTCTGCTGTGCTGATGCTGGCCAAGTTATATGGCTGGGCTGGGAATTCCCTCCATCTCTGGTCCTGATGCTGAGGGGATGAAGGGTGAGCAAAAGTAATCAGGCCAGGAGTTGCTGAGGCTACAACAAAGCCCTGAGTAGACACTTACCTCATTTGAGCAGTGGAGCACCTGCCCTGAAAAGGACCGTCTAGTATTGCAAAACCAGTCACTTTCACTTCAACTCCTGCGCAGTTTTTAAAGTGCACATGCACTTATGCTTAGGAAACAACTACAGCAATATGGCAGCTACAGAGCCGCTCCCCTCAGAGTGCAAGGCAGTCACCATTCAATTCAGTCACAAGTGGAAGGTCTTCGGAGGTGCACGTAAGGGTAAGCCTATTGTAGCGAACACCTTGTGTGCCTATTCTCTCATGTGTGCAGGGTGAAAAGGGATGAGCGTGGGCAGAGAATGGGGGTATCGAATGAGTCATGGGCTTAAATGTGATCCTCATCACACTAACCAGGCACCACCTTCTCCCCCATCCTTGACCTCTCTCCAGATGCTAGGCAGGAGTACACTAGTGGCGGTGCAGCCGCAGGCTCTGTTTCCCCTGGCTTTTATACCCTGCTCAATACTTTTAACCTGACGCTTGTGCATGCAGCCCTTGGTGCCTGGCCTGTATTCCAAGCTATTCCTAGCTGATGACTTTATTAAAAATAATGAGTTTTTACTACTTGTCATGTCTATTGGCACTGCCGAACCAGCATAGCTAAGTCAGAGAGTGAGCTGGAGTCTGCTCTGGCTTGTGCATCACCGGGGTTAGTTAAGGGCTGATTTAAATGGCTACTCTGGATCGATACAGATGTGCATGAAAGCAGAATTTGGAACTAATTTTCAGCTGCAGAATTTTGCTCCAGGAACCGGAAAGGATGCAGCTTGACTCTTGCATCCCAAGAGGATTTTGTGGGGCTGGCTAAGTTAGGAGGAGGAAAAAAAAAAACACTTGCAAACTAAGCCAGGTTAATCTGGAGTCCCTGTGCCCGATCCAAAGGGAGCCTTTCCATGGACTTTGGATCAGGCTCCCAGAGAGGCATTAAGCACGGAACCCTGCAAAGCAAAACTTTTCGTGACTTCTTTTGGTCAGAACAGCAGCTGCATTTCTGGAGTGACTGTGGCATTATCTGTTGAATCCACTATCGCTTCAGGATAAGGGAGCCTCCCTACATTGCCACATTATTTATAGTTTTATTGTTGACCATTTCCAACCTTGTGTTTGCTGCCACACAAGCGCCTATCTGCAGTGCTATGCAGGCTCTCTGCAAGGAGCTGGGTTCCTGTTATTGCTGGAGCACACAGCTGCTTCTGGGTGGGAGGCCAGATCACTGTCATGAAAACAGAGAGTTGGTTGGAGGGAGGGAGATTTCTTCCAGAAACGTTGGGATATGACTTTTAATATTTGGAATTTGCATTGGTTGTGTGAAAGCGGATGGTTTCCACTGCAAATGGAAGTGACTCTGTATTGTATATACAGCTAGAGAGAGAACTTTGAAAAATGAAAAGGCAAAGAAATGCACCTGTAACTTTATTGGATCCAAATGTTTCTCATAAGCCTTGGCAAGAGTTTCTTTTTATATTTTTTGCTGTGCAGGCTTTCCGGTGAGCTCTGAGGGGGCTAGAAGTCACTAGCACTATCCAAACTAAAGCTGGGTGTATACTGTTCTAAAAAATGTTCAAAACTTCTAATGGTGCTTCGTGGACTCATTGGATTTGACTATGTTCATGACCCTTTATTGATTTATTACCTGTAGTACCTAGGAAGCCCAGTCATGGAGCAGGCCACTATTATTCCAAGGCGCTGTCATCTTCTTCTTTCGTATGTCTGGTGTAGAGCAGCAACTACAATTTCACCTGAAGTTGATCGAGTCAAATGGCTAGACCAGGAGTAGCAGAATTTATTACAGTGATGCCTCCTTCGTATTTATAAATTGGGCAGTGGATGGTGATGTGTTCGACGGCCTGTCGTGGGAAACCACACGCGCACACAGGGGAGTCCTTAATTTTCCATTTGTGCATTAGATGTCTGCATCTACCATGGTTGGTTCGAATTTGGTTCAGAGTTGACCAAGATGATGGTGGAAGGTCAAACACAGGAACCTTTTGCGTGGGATCCAGCACAAGGTGTTTATTTTTTAAGTCTTGTTTAGCCCAATCTGCTTTCCAAGTCTCTTTCTGATGGTAGCCTGATTGCATGAGACTAAATGAATGTTCCCAGAAAGACTTGCGGGACTTAAGAGGTTGCAGGGGGTGTTATTAAGGTCTTGGTAGATAGGAAGACATTGGTTTTCCTGAATTCACTGAGCTTCATGGAATGTCGCAGCAGTTCGGCTTATTGGCAGGGGAGCGATGTTAGAATAGATAGCCATGGTGTTGGAGTCGACTTAAAGGTTCTTATGATGCACCGCATCACTGTATTCAGCTGGGTATCCACAAGTAACTGAATATTGTGCATCTGCTCCATACCGGTGCACAATATTCAGTTACGGAATCACAGAATCATAGAAGATTAGGGTTGGAAGAGACCTCAGGAGGTCATCTAGTCCAAGTGTTATTGCAGATGTTCGCAAAACTGATGCCAATGCACTCCAGGTTGTACCTGCTAGTTTCTCGATGATGTTGGCTCTTGTTTTTATCTTTGCAGCTTCCTTCTCAAGATGATCATGGAAGATGAGGGTGTAGTCAAGTTTCACTCCAATATATGTTGGAGTGTAATTGTGTCACACATTTTTACCACAGAAAGCTACTTTCAGTGTGTTTTTGGCACTCCTATTATCAAGATGAAATACGCTTACTATTGTTTTTCCAGGGTTTGGTTGAGCTTCCATTTCCGAGTATGGTTCCATAGTTTGGAGGTCCTCAGTTAATGCTTTTTAATTACAAATATTTGCACTGTGAAAAAGATAAACAAAAGAAATAGTATTTTTCAATTAACCCCATACAAGTATTGTAGTCCAATCTCTTTATCGTGAAAGTGCAACTTACAAATGTAAATTATTCCCCCCCCCCAACATAACTGCACTCAAAAACAAAACAAAGTCCACTCAGTCCTATTTCTTGTTCAGCCAATCCCTAAGACAGACAAGTTTGCTTACATTTATGGGAGATAATGCTGCCCGTTTCTTATTTACAATGTCACCTGAAAGTGAGAACAGGCCAACAGGGCAAGTAGAGCGGTCTGATCTGCTGTACCAGCAAGATATTTATAGCTGGTACAATGAACCAGAAAGACCTAGGAGGAGCAGAACATGGGGCTGCCCACCTCCTCCTCTGGTGCAGCTGTACCTTCCCCAGCCCTTCCATGCAGGGTCTCCTCCATCTGTACAGCAGCCCTGACGGAAGATGGGACTGGAGGCGGTACAGCCGTGCTGGAGGAGCTGTTGGTGTGGGGCCGACCAGTGGCTCCATGTTCTGCTCCTTTCCCTGCTGCAGTTCCCAGGAGAGGCCTGTGGTTCAGGGCTCTCCGGGAACCGCAGCAGGGAAAGGAGCAGAACCTCCAGTCCCGCCCCCTGCCCTTCCACAGAGCTGCATCTCCTCTGGCTCTGTCAGTACAGCAGCAGCCCCACCAGAGGACCGGGGTGGGGGTGGGGTCACGTGGAGGGTCATGGGAGAAGGTCACGTGTCCCTCCCCCCCTTAGCTGCTGCCCCACCTCCAGTACCAGTAAGAAATGGATTCCACTTGCACCACTGGAACAGGCGTTCTCATGGCACTGTTGTAGCTAGTGTTACAAGGTATTTATGTGCCAGATATGCTAAACATCTATATGCCCCTTTGTGCTTCGACTTGTAGATTGCACTTTTTTAATAATCTTTATTACAGTGCAAATATTTGTAATCAAAAATAAAAATACGAAGTGAGCACTGTACACTTTGTATTCTGTGTTGTAATTGAAACCAATCTATTTGAAAATGTAGAAAAACATCCAAAAATATTTATAATAAATTTAAATTGGTATTCTATTATTGTTTAACATTGTGATTAAAACTGTGATTAATCACGACTATTTTTAATCTCGTGATTAATTGCAATTATGTTTTTTAATGGTTTGATAGCCCTATTTTTAAATATTGAATATTTGCAATGAGTTGCTTCTAAGCATGCTACAGACTAGGCATTATGTGCAAACAATCATTCAGCCAAAATGTTCCAATACCAAATATATTTGAGTCAACTGTGATCCGTTTGTGGACACTTCCCAAACTAAAAAAAATGCTCAATTATGAATTATTCACCTACTTGTAATCTTAATACCTTTTATAACAAACCTCTAACTAGGTGAAATTCACCTAGTTTTAAAAATTATTATCAACACAAAACTTGTCTGAGATTTGTAAGTATTATCTGAGGTTTGGACAAATCTGGGCTGGATTTCAAGTGAACTGCAGGAGTTTTGTGATACTGGATAGAAATCACATGAACCCCTAGGGAGAAGTCCTAGCTAATACAATAGAAAATAACCTATAGGTTTCATTCTTACTAAATCCTGTAGGAGTTCTACATCAGAGGAACTCTCTGAGTTTTTAATGGTTTTATCTCGAAACTATGCAAAACGTGGTAGTTTCAACTGGGAGTTTTCAGGTTAGGACCAGAAAATTCAAAGTGAATACAATGTGCAAAACAAACTAAGCTCTTCCTCTCTGCAAACAGGGTGAGGAGTGGGATTCAATTAACCAGCAGACCAGAACCATGTTTCATACAACTATATTAGACAGAGAGAGAGAGATGGACTTTTTAGATCACCAGGGCCGGCGCCAGCATTTCTGCCGCCCCAAGCAAAAAAAAAAAAAAAAAAAGCCGCGATTGCAGTCGCGACCGGCGGCAGCAATTGGGGGGGGCGGAGGGAGGGAAGCCGCGATCGGCGGCAGCAGGTCCTTCGCTCCTAGAGGGCGTGAGGGATCTGCCGCCCCCGAATTGCCGCACATGCCGCCCCTCTCCCTTGGCCGCCCCAAGCATCTGCTTGTTAAGCTGGTGCCTGGAGCCGGCCCTGTAGATTACACCCTGTTTCAGGAAGGTAATTGGGTAATATTTTGTGTCAGCATAAACACGGGCAAATCTGACACGTGGCACTATTTCTTGCACTTAAATTCTTTATTGAGGCTGTGGTCCTAAAAAGAGAGGGAAACAGCCTGCTGGCCTTTATATCACTTTTGCATTACAGAGCACATTATTTATATGTATTAGTGAAGGACGCAGTACTGTAGTACTAATGCAGGGGTGCTCAACCTTCACCCCGTTCAGATCCACAGAGCCAAGGTGCAGGATGCTGATGGCCCCCCCTTAGCTTTCGTTAAACTGATCTGATAGCAGCCATGCTTTTTTCTCTCAATAGTGAGACTACAGGTCCCAGCATGCAACACTTCATCTTGATCTGAGTGGTCATTTCCTACCTTGACCAATGTTCATGTTTGTAAAGTGTTTTGAAATCCTTAGTTATGTCGTGCCAGAGAGGAATGGAGGATTATTGTGATTTAACTATTGGCAACCTCAAGCATTCAAAAATCACAAGTCATGCCCCAAAAATGATGAGTGCGGCTTAAAAATAATGAGATTTAAAAAAAAAATGTGTGTGTGGGGTATTTTTATTTGCCTTCTGCAGCCATTAGGGCTAGAAACTTACTTTTTAAAAAATGAAAGCTGACATTCTCATGTATTCACATGACTCCAGGAGTTGAAGCTTAAAGAAAAATGGAAAATATTGCAAGGCTAACAATAAAATTGCAAGAGTTGGCAGCACTGCCATTTTTGTTGGGAATCTCTTTGAAGGGTGAATATTACACACGTGTAAGACAGTGAAGTGGAGAGAGGAAAAAATAACATGAAGAAAAGAAACAGTAGTTTTAAACTTACACACACACAAAACCCCAAACCCCCAACAAGTTGGGCAGTTGTAGTGGAAAAGCTTTAAATTGAGGAAGTGTGAATATGGGTATTTTCATTTCAAGAGCCTGCTAATAGAGTACCAGTGGTGACTGTAAATATGGCAGAGAGAGGGCACGTTTTCCCCACGTTTTTATGTATTTGTTCTTGTTAATGTGCTTTTATGTTCCAGTTAGCCACAGCTCAGCTCTGCACACCGGCTGCTAATTATTACATTGTGGGCTGTAAAAGGCAAATCCAAGCATTACTCCCCAGGCAACAGCATGGGACTTGAGGCGCTATGGTTACATCCTATGAAGTGGCATGGGACCTACACCTCCTATTATTGTTTTTCTCCATTTATTTTAAGTTTAACCAGGATGCCACTAGTTCAAGGACAATGTGGTACCCTTAATTGAACATTTCCTGGTGTTTTGCTGCACACTTAACTTTGAGTGTGTGTAAATTATATATATATTTCTCTCTCTCTCTCTCTCTCTCTCTGGCTTTGATCACTTCTCTTGTATACCTACGCTCCTGGAAACTTTTGAGTAGGGATTTATCCAACCCCCCTGACTCCAGAATTCTGGAAAGGTTAAGATCCTCATTTGAAGTTTGAGCTCATCTCTGGTTTTAATTAATATTTCTTTTTAGCTCTCATTTGTCTGATTTTAAAGTTATTTCAATGTCTAATAATGGTGGTCCAGCTAAGCAATATGTATCGTGGAAAACTGAGATACTTCGTACTGACACAGTATAATTCAGCTCTTCTCCCGGAATGAGTATTTTGGGTTCATGTGTTTCTGATCTTGTTCTCAACGTGCCTGTTGAGCAAAACAGTCAGAATAATGTATTGAGATTTTTAGGCAAGTGTTTGATATTGTGCCTCCTGCCCGTTGGATTTATAATTTCAGAGAGTGCAATTATGGCAGGGAACAATGAAATGGATTAGAAATGGGGGGAGTGTTCTCTGGTGTGGTAGAGCCGTAGTGTAATGACACTAGGGCCAAGTTCAGCTCTAGAGTAAGTTTCATGGTGACTTTATGTCTGGGCTATATTCTACCCCAGCTATCTGACTATGGGCATATCAAACTTCATCTCTGTGCCTCGCTTTCCCCATCTCTAAAATAGGAGTTGGCTACCTCACAGGATGTAGTGAGACCTAATGTTTGTTCTTTATCGAGACTTTCATTCCAGCAACTACAAGCAGTTTACAAAGAATCATAATTATTAGGGGCAGGAAACAAAGTGGCAGTTAAGCATTTCGTGCAAAACCAGAAAATTCAGTGTGTATAAATAGGATGGGTACTTGAAAGGCTAATATTAATACTTTCATAGTCCATCCAAAAAAATCTTAAAGTATTTTACAAATTTTAACTAAACCTTAGTATAGCCCTGTGAGGTACCTTAGCTAAGTATGAATAGCCTCCTTTTACCTCACTTTGATTGTTTAAACAAGTTATCCAATAAAGAATGAATGGGAAAACTGTTAAGAAATAGCTGAGAAATAAATTGATGTCCCACTTCAACTCGTGCATTAGTAATTACCCTCCTGCTTCGTAATCATTTCATTTAGTTGCCTGGTGACTAGTTCACTCATGTCAAATTTGTCATGAATTAGGGTCTTTTATGTACAATGTGAGATTTGTAGTTGTGATTTGTTTGCTTCGGTTTCTTAATACTTTAAAAACTGTCTACATTGAATGGGTTCCTGGGTTTTAACAAGAGGAAACCAAAAGTTGTTGTGAGCAGAGTGGAGAAAAGGTTAATAGTTGGATGCCCTAGGGTTCTGCATTTTGCACTGGTTTAATTTCAATATATTTATCAGAGAAGTTCAGTGAAGTTATTTCTGATAATGGTGAATTGCGAAGTTGCTTTGGTAAGTCTGTCAAAAGCACAGAGGCATATGAGATCGTCCACATGGGGCGATTAGGGAGCACAATGACGGAGGTAAGGTAATGCATAACTGCAGGGCGGAAAATGTTTAAGATCATGCACCAATGGGCACTGATCATGCATGATTCTTTGTGCCCAATGATTTGGGAGTGATTGGATTCAATGAAGAGATGTTTGTCCAGCATGCAGTAGTAGTTAAAAACAAATGTAACGCCAGAGTACATTTTTAAAAAGGGCAGAAAACAATATTGACCATACTGTAATGAACTGGCTAGTGTCCATGTGTACCACTGCCCTCTACTGGATGGAACCAGAACTGTTCAACTGTGTGTGTCAGACTCGTAGGCCCTATACTGCTACCAGCTAACCTGATTCTACTTTAGCTTGACTGTGCTTCAGGAGCAGGAAAGACGCAGTGGCCAGAGTGTGTGGCATAGTGGCAGCTGTGGATGTCGAGATAGTTGTGGATTTGTTGTGTTTCTCCAGTGACAATATACTGAACAATGGAGCACCCTGCTTTGGAGCCTTGTGTTCAGTTTTGGTTGCTGCACTTTGAGAAAGTTAAATCTGAGATTGGAAGGCTCCAGAGAAAGGCAGAGAAGAAGGTTAGAAGTCTGTCAGGATTTACATATGAGGAGAAACTACCCAGCCCATATTTATTTGGACTTGGAAAAAGAAAACTTAGAGGGGATGTAAGTGAGATATTTAGGGTTACAAATAGTATAGTAAAAACGAATCTGCTGATCCTTTATATTGGCTCTCACATTACAAGAACAAGGGGTCACTCAATGAAGTTAATGGGAGGTAATTTAAAAAAAATAAAAGGAAATCCTTCACACAGCATGCAGCCAGCCTGTGGAATTCACTACTGCAGGCGGCTGCAGAGTCAAATGCTCTCCTGGAATTTGAAACAGGGCTGGATAACTTTACAGCCAATAAAAGAATGTGCAGTTATGTACGCTAAGGGCCTGATCTTGCAAAAGGCACTTCCTGAGCAGGGAATTAAATGTTGGGTCCTAAGACGGCAACCCAATCTGATGCTTCATGGACTCAGAGGAACACCCTAAGGGTCAGGAGGAAAATTGTTCCTTCTTGTTTACCATTGTGCCACTGGACAGATGTACAACTGGGCAGATATTCATCTGCTGCTGAAGCAGTATTGGTCATTGCCAGGGGACAAGAGACAAGATACCAGACTTGCTGGACCACTGGTTTGACACCGTGTTCCACACCCTTTACTCCATGGTAACTCACCCACAAACGTTTTAGTTCTATATGCATTTATATGTATGTGCAAGCAGGGTGTAGGGATAACATCGCCCCTGCAGACACCAGGACCTTATTGTTGTTGAAGTGTTGCCAATGTGCTCAAGAGAACCTCCTCTGGCAACAGTTTGCAATCTCAGACCGAGCTGGAGAAGCGGGGAGCCCAGGGGCAGGAACAACTGGGGGCGGGGGAAGGATGTAAAGATGTCCATACAGAACATATGGTTATCAGGCATCTTGCAATTCTCATGATAGGTAAATAACCATGGACGAGAAACCGTGTGCTGTCAGATGCTTTCACAAAACCCCCCCGATGCCCCTCTCCTGTGCAGTCCAGAGCCTGGTTTGACCGCGGGAGGAGAAGTCCCACGCTGTAGCACTTTTCAGTTCTCAGGACGTAGGGCAAAGCTGAGGTGTCCCCGCCCTCCCCGGTCTGCAAAGCCCCCGGCCCCTTCTCCCCGGGATGGGGCTGCGGAGGAGGGCTGGCCAGGGCACCAGCGGAGCCGGGGAAGCGGCTTTGGCTGGTGATGTCAACCTCTAGGAGGAGCCTGTGCCTGTCCTTTTACTTTCAGGCTCCGTGTAATTAGCATGAGGCTGTTAGTCACTTACTAGTGTTACCCTCGGGGGCTCGACCATGAAATCCCCCCATTCAGCCTCCCCATGGACCCGGGGAACTTTTAAGGCAGGGGCTGCCGCTGCTTCCCCTTGATCTGCCTGCTCCCTTCGCTTCCCCCCGCCCCATCATCTATCCCGGGTTCCTTAATAATCATTATTAATGTTACTAGCCGGGCATGTGAAGCCCCCCAGCTGCATCATGCGAGCAACCTGCACTTTGCTGCTGCGCCAACTTAGCCTCCTCCTCCTGCTGCTGCTGCTGGAGCCCTCTGCGGGATCGGGCCCCTTCGCCTCCTCCAGCGACCCCCGTGCTCGGACCCAGCTCAGCGGAGCCACCACGCCGGCCGCGGGGCCGCAGGGTTCTTCCAGCCGGGGCGTCTCTGCAGCCGCTGCTGCGGCGGCGGCGGCTGCTTCCCGGCTGCCTCCCTGGGAGAGGGAGAGCTCCGTGCCCTGGGCGCCGCCAGTGTCCGGCAGCACCTCGGAGCCGGCGGCGGGAGGACACACCAGCAGCCCGGGTGAGTGAGGCACGGGAGCTGCTGCTCTGGGGAGGGTGTGGGGGTGCTCTCCCGCTCAGGCACCCACCCAGCTCGCCCCGGGGTGCCCCTGAGCCCTGGCACCCTTCTGGCTTCAGCAAGGGCGCTGCCCTGCCTGGAGAGGGCTCCCCCTTTTCCCAGCCCTTGCTCGCTGCCATAGGGAGGGTCGGTTGGGGGGTGATCAGATCATCCCGCGTCCCGGCAAGGGCAGGCAGGGCTGGGCAGCACCGAAGCCAGCTGTAGAGACCCGGGCCAATTGTGTGGCTATTTTTGGAGCAAAATCATTGCAACTCCCCACCCTCTGCAAAAATCCCCTGCAGGCTAATACATTTCCAGGGAGGAGGAGGAGGAGTTGGTTTTGGTTTTTTAAATAAGCATGTCCCTATTTTATCCCACTCCGAAAATCCCTATTTGCAGCTTTCAAATGTTGGCAAGGAGGTTGCATGTGGGTGTGGGGCCAATGCACCTCCTCGGCCACTTTGCAATGCTCGCTGGGGTGCGGCGTGGAAGCGTATCCAGGGGGAATGGGCTCTGGTTTGTGTTATCCCAGAGGGCGGAGAGAGAGACACAGCAGCAGAGGAATTGTGCTAAGAAGTGGCGAAGCAGCTGCTGGGGTAGATCCCTGGAATTATGTAATTGTAACTAGCTGGGGGGAGCCGCCTGGGGGCTCCCTGTTACGATGGGAGCACCGCGAGCAGGCTGGGGGCTTGTCCCGAGTCTACTTCCTAGCGGATTTGGGTGCACAGGCATCGGGCAGCTGTTTCTGAGTAATGGGGAAATCAGGCGCTCCTCCAACACAAAGGGCTGCAAAGGAAAGGAAAGTTAATGTAGGCAGTCCAGCAAGGGGTGTGTGGGCAGCGCTGCAGAACAGCCGGCACCCTTCAGCTGGGTTTAGTCTGACCCAAAGCCCCTTGAAGTTGATGGAAAGACTCTTATTGGCTTCAAAGAGCTTTGAATCCTGCCCTTGGAAAGCTAAGGAGTTTAGCCTCTATTTGCAAAGTCTGTGAGATAACATACATGATGAAGGTAATGTTGGATGAATCCCTTACAACATACTGGAATTGTACCACTGGAAAGGTTAAGGCCCTGATCAGCGTAAGCATTTATGTCATTCTGGTGACCTTAGTAGCCGATTACCTGTGATACAAAAGGAGAGAGAGAAAAGTTTGGACTATTTCTCCTCTTTAGGTTTTACTTTTAATTTGCAATCCTCATCAGCCTGTTTTTTGTGGCAACGTTTACATTTTATGAAAATACAAAACAAATGCTGATGTGAAAAAGAAAATAAATGTGATCCTGTTAGTTAATACATATGGAATTAAAATTCACATTCTCAGATGTAGTTTAGAGTTTCAAAAGTTTAAATGCTACCTTGTTGGGAGAGAATAGAATATGAAAAGAAATACCTCTGGGTTTAAGAGATGATTAAATTAAACAGAGTATGATGCCTTTATACTTTTAAATACAGTCTACAGAAGCCTGTAACAAAATATCAAACTGAATTCTAAAGAAATATTATAAGCACAGATTTGTTTGCTTTGGTAATTATAAATTATTGGGTCCCTTGAAATCACTTGAACATTGCACAGTTGTATCCTAGTGTAATAAAGGAGGGTTTGAGCAGATGAAGGCTTGTGCAAAGAATACAATAAAATTCATTCAGATTTCTTCATTTACATATTTCAGATTGTAAATATCCACTATACTGACTGAATCAACTTTAAAAGATTCTGCCTCTTACTTTGTAATGTGGAAATGAAAATGACAAGGCGAGCAGAACCTCAGTAGGAAGTGGATACGCTCCAGGATGGTCCTTAGTTTAGTAGCCATGGCAGTTAGTTGCTGCTGCATTCCAAAGGTGTATATTTTACCAGGTGTTACGCAATACTTCCAGGGCAGGAAATCAGCAGGTGCAGTGAGAATTCTTCTGTATACCACCCAGATGTTTTCTTCATTCAGATTTCGCCATATCCTGCTTCATATTGATTACTGGCCTTTCAGATCCAGATGTAGGGATTTTTCAGAATTGTAATCATTTTAAATTTCTTTCTTTCTTGCGCTTCTGCTATGAAGAATGGGAAGCTAGTCACAATAGATTGTAAAATCCTCTTCTTATTAGTCATCTGTCAGGTATACACTATACAGCGGTATCCGCTGACCATGGTCAGTGCCTAGATTGGTGATTACACAGGCTGGCACACAGGCCACGTTTTTTATAGGGAAAGTGGATATAATTTTAAACAGCATGACTTCCCTGTTTTCCAACTTGAACACATAACTCTAAGGATGATTAATATGTTTGAAAAGTTGGCATTGGATTTCTGTGTACAGTGTAAAGAACTCTAGCATGTGATAAATATAGCTTCAGTGGTTTTAAAGCCAGAAGGGACCACCACTATGATTACTGACCTCGCGGTCACACAGGCCATAGAATTTCACCCAGTAATTTCTGCTGTGGAGAGAACTCCCCAATGTCACATTGTGCTATTTAGAGATGTACTTTATTTATAGAGCTACAATTTCAGAACATATGGTTAAAACTACTTTGAAAAAATATTTTGATTTTCTTAACATATCCAGAAGGTGCCTTTTATCAAATGTACACGTATAAAAGAAAGTTTATACCTGGGTGGATCAAATAAAGCCCTATAAAGAATATTTACAATGATGCCTGCATAACAAGGGAGGAAGAATAGCCTAACAGATAGGGCACTGACTTCGATTTAAGAGGCCTCTCAGTTCTACTGCATTTTCAGCCACAGAGGTCTCTATGTTCCTTGGGATAGTCATTTAACCTATTCTGTGCATCAATTCCCTATCTGTAAAACAGGGACAATACTTCCCTACCTGACAGAGAGAAAATCCATTAATGATCATCATGTGCTCAGATTTAAATGATGAGGGTCATGTAAATTCCTAGATGGGTAGAAAATATATATATATATATAATTTAAGCTCAGATAGCAGTGCAGCATCTTTTCATGGCTCTGACGACTCCTGAGGTGAGAGAGGAATGCATTTCAATCATTAAGGTTTGAAAAACTAAAACTATCTGCGCAAGAGCTCTAAAATAAATTTGGCTTATTGTGAGTGACTGCTCAGGCCTTTCACTGAGAGCCATTCTCCATAGACTTTATCATGCTCTAGTAGGCCATGAATTATGTCGATCTTAACCTAGGAGGAATTAGGAAGGCTGAGAGCATGATGGCTGCTGGAAACCATGGTAAACTACCTAATAAATTAGATTATGTCCTGACAACTGCAATCCACTAGATGTTAGGTAAGGTTCTGTGCCTGTCAGTCAAGATAATGATTCTGTATTATAGCTGTAGTCTGATGTGGTCTACTGAATCATTTGGGGTTTGAGCTACAGACACTTGAAAAGTTAGCTTTTGTCTATCTTGCCTACCCTTCCACAAGCATTTCTTGTAAACTCATCACTCTGTCGCTACATGGAAACAAAGATTGCATCTTGGCAGCTTGTGGTCTGACTCTCTTTGAAGTCAGAATGCAAAGGTTCTTTCTCAGCAGAGTTAGGTAAGTAGATGGTATCAGCAGAGAGGAGCTCTGCAGTGAAACTTAATCTTAAAAATTAATGCCTGTGAAAGTGAGCAGCTGGCGGAGATAGTTCAAACTATGCATAACAGAGGCAGGCCTTATCTAAGCTGCTCTCCGCACCTCCGCCAGGGCACCTCAGTCTTGACTTTCAGCTTCACCTCCATTCCCTTCAGTAGGCTGTTTGTGCCAAAACCATGCAATCATTTTGTGATGTGAATAAATTAGGACTAGGACAAATCCTTTTTGCTTGTTGTGTAACATAGAAACTGAATCCGGACGGGCACAGATGTATTCAGAAAAAGTAGTCATGCTGAGAAACAGGACAGATGGTTCGAGCAATAGCTGGAATTGTGAGACCACCTAAACTCTCTGCTATGCATTTTCTATTGGCAGTTGTTTTATCTTAATATCATACCATGAGGAGGCGTACCTGAGAGGAAGTGGCTAGTCTGTGGGTAGGACATTGAATTGGGAGATGGGGTTCAATTCCTGACTGCCACAGACTGCTTTATGTCCACTGGCAAGTCATTTTATTTCTCTGTTCCACTTTCCCATCTGTAAAAGGGGGATAATACTACTTCCCTTTTCATGTGTGTCTGTCTTGTCTACTTCGATTTGTAAAATCTTTAGGGCAGGGGCTGCCGCTTGCTCTTTGTATTTGTACAATAGGTCTTTGATCTGGGCTGTGGCCTCTAGGTGCTACCATAATACAAATGATGATGGTAAAGGCTAGCACTGGGCCTCTACAAGTTTCCTGTCTAGACAAGGGTCCCCAGTCAAGCAAATCTTTCCCCTTATGTCTTTTCCCCTTGTCTTCTCTGTCCCTCTTATGTGGCCATGGTATGTGAGGCACTCGGATAGCCTAGTGATGATGGGAGCCGTGCAAATGCCTAAATAAGTAGATTCCTCCTTTCCATGTCTGTGTTGTCTTTCCTTCCTTCCTTCCTCCGTCATCTTTTCCATGCCAGTTGCTGCCTTGCATTTCTTTAGTGCTGCACATTATGAGCATTAGAAGTAACGGTGTAATATTGACTCCCTTCCTCTCCCATCTCTGAAGCATTCTGGTAGAAGGAGCGTTGGGGAGCAGGGAGATGGTTTGGGAGGGGGCTTGTGTCCTCAAGCTGGTTTCAAATCTCCCTCCCACTCAATAGTTAGTATTGATCACATGATTCCCTCCAGTCCATGAGCCTGATTCTCTGTTGCCTGCACCTTATCTAATCTTTTACATCAGTGTGAAGTGGACATAAAACACTGCCGTTCTGATTACACCCACTTTGCACTGGTGTAAATGACTGTTCAAGGTGCAGAGCAATGATGCATCAAGCACCGTGTCTCTGTACTGTACCTGGAAGACCTATGCACTAACACGCTTTGCGGTCTCGCTCCCTTCCCCACTCATCCTTATGCAAAATGTAAATTAAATGATTTTTTGTGCTGCAGATTTGTAGTCCCTGAAGTTATATGGAGTTAGCTTTGCTCCTTCAGGGGAACAAAAGAGAAGGGGAGAGAGAGCTACTCAGTTCCCAGATCCTTACAAGCATTAAGGGTCTGATGGAAAGTCCACTGAAGTTAATGGGCGTCTTTCCATTGATTTAAGTGGGTTTTGAATCAGTAACCATTTATTTTAATGGCAGATTAATGAATGATGAAATGCAAATGTTTGTAATCCAGACTTACAGTGACTATGACACCTACATTAACATGGAATGAATCTGTCATATGCTGGGTTATTGCAATAAGCATTGCATGAATGTGAGATGAGATACTTTATTATAAGTGCTATTACAGAAGCTATTTCTGATGGTTTCAGCCTTGCATTGCAAACTATTAGACCCATCACAGGCCTCACACACGCCTAGAGTCCAGCACGCTTCCTACGATCATCCCAGCCACTCAGTAACCACTGCTTAAGTTTAAAACAGGTAATGTAATGAGCTGCAATTTTTCTTGTGGCTGGAAAAACAGTGCGAAAGGTTTATTCTCGCAGCGCATTAATTGATGCTTGGTTAGAAGAAATGCCTATGTAATGTACTCCCGCCATTGTAACGTGCCCTGGATGAGTTCCTCTGTGAATGTGATTTGCGTAAGTATCAAAAGAGTTAACAGTACTGATCAGATAAGGATGACGATGGCATTTTTGCCCAACATAGTGTCTAGAACAGTTTGTTTCTTTCCCCCAGCCTCCTGGATCCATCATTTAAATCTGGAACTCAACCCCCCGCTCTCCAATGCTGCTTAAGATCTCAGGCGGTTTGCACCCTGGCACTTGCTGGTACCACCTTCTTCCTTCCTTGTCTCTTGCACTCCTTGTTCTAACAACTGGACACCTCACAAACATTAATGGATCCCAGTTTAACACCAGCGAGGAAGTGAGGCACAGAGTGATTACGTGATTTGTGGAATTCTGTGGCCAAACTGGGCCTAAAACTCAAGTTTCACGAATCCTAGCCTTAAACAGAGTCAGGGCCTTAACTTTCTTGTCCTCACATTTTCTTGCTGTTACACTTCCACGGTTGTCCCTGATGTGTATTGTGGGACAGTTACTTGAGTATCTTGTAAAATTAAATTGTACTGTGAGAAGATGGGAGTTCACTTTGTGTGGGATGGCACAGTCTGTACCATCTGTATTAAAGCCTAATATTCAATAAGGTTCCCTTTGGGTGTATGATCATAGGAGTCTTTGCTACAGAGCTTTTGCGCCTGCCATAAATGAAGTAAGTGCAAGTTTGATCTTGAAACTGACTTGTTTTTCCTGAGGTGCAGCAGAAAATCGCTCTGTGTGCAATGACTTTTGTTTGACTGTGGTTTCAGCATACAACTTAAAAGGACTTGTTCAGAGGTTGTGGTTCTGGCTTGCTGCTGTTGGGCAGAAGTCTTCCATTTCCAGACTGCTTCTTCAGAACTGTGATATTTCAAGTCATTCTTGGAAAGAGATTTCTTTACACCACTGGAAAACAATGGTAGATAGAGCAGGTCAAGAATTTTTTGGCGAACCGTTTTTTCATCAGAAAATGCCGAATCTTCTAAACTGGTGGTTGGTTTTTTTTCCCCGTTGAGACTATACAGGTTTCAATGAAACATTCATCGGGAAAGGGTTTCTCAAGGCCTGGATAGATTTCTGCTTAAAACAAGAGAGAGACTCTGCCTAGAATAGCCCCAGATTTAAGTCTCTGGAGACCCACATCCCAGATTAGTGCACTAACCACCACGCTATTGGCTATTCTGGGGTGGGTCTCCCTCTCTTTAGTTTTTTCAAAAGAACTTTGAAAGGTCTTGGTGTTGTCCCAAAGCGGAATGGGAAAATTTATGAAATCTCAAAAACCATTTCCTGCCCAGCTCTATTGGTGGCCCCTAGTTCTGACCCATTGTGAATCACCATGTATTTGAAAGTATAAACAAAATGTCCAGTCATTGTGTATGAGCATTAGCTGTTTCCTTGGAAGGCTAAGGTTAGTTGGCAGATTTTACTGGCAAGTGGTAGGCTCTTCAGCCTGTGTGATGCAGGAGGTCAGATTGTAAAGGTCCCTTTTGGCCTTAAAGTCTGTGAATAAAACTTGAAGTCGTAATGGCATGAGAGACCTGAAAATTGTGTTCAGGACCATTGATCATATGAGCATGTAAAGGCTGAAGGACTGAGGCTTTAACAGTACTTCACTTGACAAATAATAATGTTAATTATTAAATGCTCACAGTCGGGGGTGGGGAGGGGGAACACTTTCACAGTGTAGTGAAAACATGAGTGAAATACAATGAAAATACAATTTAAGAATCCCAGACTGCTTTCTTATAAAGGCAAACAAACAAACAAAACCCCCACCTGTGCAGCAATAATCTGTCTGTACCCTGGAAAAGCTATTCCCAGGCTTTCTATGATTTTCCTTCTAAGAACTTTCAAATTTTCCTGTTCCCCAACTTCTCTGAAATCCCAGCAAGAGCCCTGCTTAAAGGCCAGACTGCCAGAATTGCAAACATACTCGCCAAGTTAAGTGTATCGATTTCAAGAATGAGGAGAAATAAAACAGTTTGCGGGGGGGTGTAAGCCAGAGTGTCGGATGGCAAAACAGCCTCCATCCTTTCTGCCCCAGAGCATTGCAGCTTTCTCCACTTTTCCTTTTCACAACTTTGACATAAAAGTGGAACTTGCCAAATGAGCACTCACTCTGGGATTTTCAAAAAGGCATAGCGCTGACCTAACTCTGTTCCCAGCGCACAGTGCTAAGTCCTTTTGAAAAGCCCAGGCTTGCTGTATTTTAATCTGAGTGGGCAGCAGAAAGTTCTAAAACACTCAGGGATTTCTGTTTTGTTTTCTTAGAGTGAGAGTAATGATGTTATATAGATTCCCAGGCCAGAAGGGCCCATTGTGGCCTCCTAGTCTGATCTCCTGTATAACGCAGGCCATAGAACTTCCCCAAAATAATTCCCGTGTTTTCTTGGGAGGGTGTGTGTGTGTGTTAAGGTGGCATTTTGGAAGCTCACAAGGTCTTTTCCGCTGCTCCCATTCGAAGTAAGGTATCTTTCTACTTGTACCCCCCCACCCCCCGCGCACGCACACGCACGCACACACACGCACACACACACACACACACCCGTAGCACCTTGTTAATTCAAACTTCATCAATCCACTCACTCCATAGCCCACATTGAGTTTCTGTAAAAAGGCACGGGACTGGTTCCTGCCACCTGCTAAGGCTGCATTGTTACTCTCTGGTGGAGCAAAGTAGCCTTAAAGGCAACTTAACTAACTACCTGAGGATTCTCCAACCCAATGTCTTTATTCAGAACTACTCACCAGATGAGAGTAATTTTTAGCCCGCAGATTGTGTGCAAGCAGCTTGTTGTTGTAAGCATTTGATATCCCAAATGGGGGCTCTGTTGTTTACATTTGATTTGACTTGTACGTCCTATGGTGTGTTTTCTCTTTCCTGATTGGCTGATTGACAGTTTCTTGTGGGAATACTCACAGTTACTAACCTCCTTGGTTAGGTGCTTTGAGATCTACTGATGAAGAGTGCTATATAGGAACTAGGTATTATTATTATTATATGTTTAAAATTCTCTCTTCGTGGACATTTTGCAATTGTCACTTCAAACGCGCTATTTCCATGAATGTTAGTAAACTTGGCAAGAATATTCATGGGGAGCAGATGTAAGAGGGGCACAAACCCAGTCTAAGTGAATGTATTGACTGTTTAAGTGTATATTTGTGGGAAATTGTTCTATAATAGCCAGCCAGGTTTCCCTCTCTTTGTGTAGACGTAATAGAGGTGTGTACAGATGTTTATATTTTAAGGCGTCACAGGCCATACGTACCATAATATCCTGCTGCTGCTACACGAGACACTGCTTTCTTATTGTACTTTGATTATGCAGAGTTTACATTTATCCTTGCAGGCTGAAATCATAATTAGAGTCACAGGATGAGGAGAGAACTTTCCCACCCAAAAGGGAAATGATGCTGAGTTGCTGAGTGGCCAGCCCAAGTAATAATATAATCTTAGAAAAATGCAGCTCCCTCGAGGAAAGGAAGCTTTGCAAACTTCAGTTTCTCCAAGCTGTTAACATAGCTGTTGCCTGCATTTCTGGAACATTGCTGTCAAACCTAATCTACTGAAGTGCCAAGGAGATCACAGAATATTGGGGAGCAAAGAGAAAAACAGTGTAATGGTCTATCCCTAAGTAAAGTAAAAACTCTTTTAAGGCAGGTGCATAGTTTGGTTTTTAATGCAGATTCCTATGATATAAGGTCAGTTTCCCCCCTCACTATTATAATTGACAATTAGGTTGTTTTACGTTTCTCCTGTTTGCACTGAACTATGACTTCAGAGATTTTAAAGGCAGAGGGGGCCATTAAAACAATCATCTGTTTGACCTCTTGCACAGGTAATTTTCACTTCTGCCATGACGGCTTTGAAGTCAGGGCCTTTGGCATTACAGTCAAGAGTCATACACCTAGGCCTCTATATCAGCTGATTTATTAGTGCCTGTTTCCCTTTTATAGATGGTAACAAAGATGTTCCCTGTCTTGTTTCTTTCTTTACATATTTTGGTTTGTTTTAATTTTCTCAGTAGTTTTAATGACTGTTCCCATAACCTTGGTTACATCCTTAGTGATCCAAGCACTTTATTATATAATGTATGAATTGTTCCAAGTACCATCTTTCCTGTTGTCTGTAACCATGAACGTTTCATAAAACATAACATTTGTTACATAGATACCCTGCATTCCTTATAGTCATCAGTGTCGGGTGAGCATGTGGGACTCTCTCTATCAGCAATTCTGTCTCATTCAAGATGGACTAAATCATATCAGCTCAGATTTATGGGATGCCTTTCAACATAAGGGATCCCAAACAACCTGAGTCTTCGCTCACCATGCCACTGACGTGCAACCACTTCTGGGGTGGAGAGTGGCAGCTATTCTGTATTTGCCACATGCCAGCATAGTTGTTTGAGGAGAAAGTTAAAGGAATTTCTCCAGCTGCAATCAGAAGAGGGATTCGGCTCTACGGAATACTGTTCGCCACAGCACAGTTTGTAAGAATACCAGTGTTCACACACTTACTGTTGTGGAAAATCTTTTAAAGCTTCAGGGCTGGATCCTTGCTGGTGGACGGTGTTAGAGTTCCGTTGTCTTCAGTTGAGCTATGACAATTCACACAAGGTCAGATCTGACCCCAGGATCTCAGTGCTATGTAAAAGAGACCTTCTGTAGTAGCACAGCCCCATGCTCCTCTAGCCCCATATTGGGCATCAATACTGCCTTGGAGAGAAGGGCACCTACTAACACGACTTTCTGGTGTATCTGAATGATTTTTTGGAGATTTCCAAAAACATTGACCAGGTCGGACCCTGCTTAGATTGTGAGATCTGATAAGCTCACAGGTCAAGGTAATATGGCTGCCAAAACCACATGAAATTATGCTTAAATGAGGCAAACAGCATTGTCATATTAAAGTCATTTCCAACGGCTGTGTTGTAAATGTATTAGCATGAAAGGTATATCAACAGACCATCAAACTGCACATTACCTGCTTTGCTCATAAATTCAAAATGGGTGACCTTGATCGTGAGACATAATACGGCTCTTGTAATTTATCACTTATCTTCTTTTTTGGAGCTGGGCATAATTGCATCAGTGTCTAGAAGGACAAAGAGAAGGGTTTCAGCAGCTGTAATTCACAAAGACATCTTCAAAAGGCTTCTTACCTTTGGCACAAGTTTTAAAAGACGTTATAAAAATGCCCCTGAGTAGCTTTAGGCATCTGAACATTCATCATTGTTTGATTCGGATTCGGTTACAGGGCTAAGCACTAAATTTCAACTCTCTTTAGGCTATTATCAGCTCGTTTATCAGATGCAGGCTGGTGGTGTAGTATAAGACTGGCAGACGACCCAGGAAATAAAGGCTCTTTGAAAATCAGTTTCTTAGAGCGGTAACATGATCAGAGCTCAGAATAATCATGAAGACAGTCATATGTGGGGACACAGAAAAAGCAAATGTGGACACATGAAAGGATCAACATAAAGAAGTAAGAAAATTCTGTACTGGAATGAAAGAACTGGAATGACTATAATTGCACGCCTGTTGACTTGTATTTAGATACATTTCATAGAATACAATCTGCCAGAATGTCCTATTTTTTAATATAAAAGATCTTCGGAATTCAGCCCCGAGGATTAGTAACGCGGGCAGCGTTCATATCTCTACAAGAAACCACAATGGATGAGTTCAGGTCACATGCTGGATTAAAGCCTGACCTTGTTTGTCACTTGATTCCGAGAGAATACCAGAGCTATCGCTATGAGCTGGTGCTTGTCTGTGCACTGTGGGTGGACGTGCTGGGCTGTGGCTTGAACAGATTTCAAGCAGATACTGGGCCTGATTCTCCCACTGTTCCTGATGCAGCCATTCAAACCTATGCAAAGTGGGTGTAAACCCTGCCAAAGATCTCTCCATCCTTCTTATCTGACCCTCTCTCTGTGTCCACCCTGACTGACAGCAATGAGATTTACAGCGCAGTCCTGCCATTCTCCATTGCCCTAGGCTTGTCTGCATTGGCGGCATGATGCAGATGTGAAGCTGAACTCTAAGGTGCTGGGAACCGTAGTTCATCAGGGAGAATCTCTTCTGGGTATCCTCTTAGTCCCTAGGGAGAAATGATCAGGGAGCCTGGAGAAGGCATGCAGTTTTGAGCCTCCCTGAGGCATATAAAAAAGCCAGTGAAAATTGTAGCTACAAATACATATCCCCAGTCCCCATCCCTAATGCTCACAAAGGAGGTGTGTGTAATTATTTGTGTACACAGTAATCACACAGATGGCCTAGCATTAGCCACACGCTGAAAGCTGCTCATTTCATCAAGCGATTATTAGTCAGTGTTTCTTCCCCTGCATGGTAGGAGGAGGGAGGATCTAACTCAACCTTTGGAAGGGATACACCCTCCAGTGTCCCCCTCAGCACTGCCATCACTACTTCCTGCGGCAGATGGTTATAGCTTCATCTAGGAAGTGCAGTTTAGATCATCATCCTTTTCCAGGAGCAGGGGGATGGGGGCCTTATCTGTCCTAGGGATTAATTTCTCCTTAAGCGGCTTGTCTACTCATTTGCATTTTTCTCCGATCTCCTCCCAAATCCCATCTTCGGTTGCTGGGAAGTTGGATAGCTCAGCTGTGGGAGGGTCAGTGAGGCATCACTGGTGTTATTATCATACCATTCACGAGTAGTTCATGTCATAGGCAGGGTTTTGTGGGGTAAGGCGTAGCTAGTTGCTATCAGTCTCATTCTGAGAGCGATTGGTTTCCACCAGCCCCATGGCTGGCCAGTGAGCAAGAATCCTACAGGGCTGAATATCGAGGCCCACCACTGAAATGTAGCCACCGCTGGGGTGAAAACTGGCAGTTGTTAAACAGCGCACAGGACAGTGAGTGACTGAATACTAAATCAGAGCAAGGCAAACATTTTCAGACTAAACTTTTCTCGGCCAAAACCATTATTTATTTTATTTTATTTTTCTATTGTTTAAAAAATGTTAAAACCCAGCATGCAGCCTAAACAAAGCATTTCGTTTCGGGTTGAACAGGTGTAGTTGCTCTGGCACTATCACTTGCTGCAGTTTTGACCAAGAGGAGCAATGTTAGGGCCGACAGCTGTGATGCAGCACCCAGGATGCTGTCCTGGGGAGAGATACCGCTAAGAGACGGCAGCTCAAGCTGGGAGGGGGCTCAGAGGCAGTTAGAAGGTGATTAGAGGAGAAGGAGGTGAAAGAGGCAGCGCTGGGGTAAAAAGGAGATTTGCTGGGGAGAGGTGGGTGGACTTTGAAGGGCAGTGTGCAAGGAGCCCGCCATGAGGGACATAGACCATGTGACCCGTGAGGCTGACCAATGGGACACTGACAAAGGGAATAAGTTTAGGGACCTGTGGGACTGGTGTGGCCCTCCAGGTGAGGCGCTGTCATTTATGGGTGGACCTGCTGGAAAGAGTGCGGTCACTGTAGCATTGAAGCAAAGGAGCTTCGCAAGCCAGACAGAGACGAAGGCGGGACAGCTGGGGTGAAAATGTGCTTTGCAGCCAGGGAGAGGAGGCGTTGATTCCCTCGTAGGGTGACACAACCTCTCATTGAAAAACATCAGTTATTGTGATGGGAATTTACAGTACATTATTTTCCTAAGCAAGTGTTTGCTGTCATTTTCTATTATTTATATTATGTTATCATTCCTGCCAAATGTCTGGGTTTTTCCTTTTTAAAGTTTAACATTTGCTCAGCTCTATACTAAGCCCAATTCAAAGAGTGGGTGGATTTTCAGAAGCAGAATGTAGTTATCCAGGTTGGAATCTGACCAGAACCCTAGCTTTGAAACCCTTCCTCTTTTGAAAAGTGTCACAGTAACTTTGACCACAATGGCCATTGACCTGAGTTTTACCTCTCGTCCATAAGGCAGCACAGGGCTGCAGATTCATGAAAATAAGAGAATGAGATGGGTATAGTGTGGGACAGGCACTGTGCAAGCATCTATTACACAATTCATCTCCCTATTTTAGCATCGTTGCAACTCTAAACCAGTTCCCCCCATGCCAAGCCAGCAGTTCCTGTCCAATAGTGGCATGTCTGTGTCATGGACAAAAATTGTACTGTTGTGGCTTCCAATCTGACAGACACTTTCTCACTCTGACCTGAATTCCCACTTCTGTGCATAGAACAGGAAGTGATGAGCCCAGTTCAAGCGGAAGCAGAGTTTTGAATGTGCTAGTTTAATTTCTATTACACAGCCTACAAACAATGTGGATGCTATGTAAAATCAGAATCATACTGGCTGTTCTCATAGGACAGAATAAGTTTTTTGTGGCGCCAAGATGGGATTTTGAACATTCTAAAAGGTTGAAAATTTGGAAAGGGTTCAGAAAAGAGAGACAAGAATGTAAAGTCAGAGATGTAAGAAGTTCAATCAATGTAGCTTATCTAAGAGAAATTAAAGAGATGATTTGCTCACAGTCTACAAGTAACCACCCTGGGGAATAGATTTCTGATGGTATATCGCTCTTTAATCTGGCAGAAAAATGCATAAGATGTAATGATAGAAGATGAAGCTAGAAAAATTGACTAAAAATAAAGGGCACATTTTTAACTGTGAGCGTATTAACCATTGGAAAAACTTACCCAGAGAGGTGGTGGATTCTCCGTCACTTGAAGTATTTAAATCAAGGCTGGGTGTCTTTCTAAAAGATCTCTGATAGCTCAAACAGAAGTTATGGGCTTGATGCAGAAATTATTGGGTGAGGTTCTTTGGCCTGTATTACGCAGGAAGTCACATTAGATGGTCATAATGGCCCCTTCTGGCCTTAATAACTATTAATTTTCTTTACAGTTAATAAATATGCATAAGAGTATGTGGTATATGTGTCTGTGTCATAATATGTAGTAAGATTTGTTTTTCTTGGCTGCTGTGTGAATCACTTTGCAGATCTAACAGAGAACAGCCATATGATTCTAGACATGGGACTATATCCCTTTGTAGTGACTCTAAGAAAAGACAAAGCTGTATTTATGTGTTAGAACCTGAAATTCCTCTTCTGCAGAACTTACATTCTAAATGAGACTTTACACAACAAGGGGCTGATGATAAACACTAGGAGAACAAGGGTTGCAACACTGAAAGATGTAACAAAGTAAAACAAAAATTTGTTTGACTTTGGATTTAAAAAAGATCGCTTGGGCGTTTATAGACACGGTTCATAATGAAGACCTGGGTAAAGGTTGGTACTGGAAGATCCTGACTGAGGCTTTGATCCGGCAAAACACTTAAGAACATGAGTAATTCCATTGGGGTTATTCACATGCTTAAAGTTGAGCACGTGCTTTGCTGGGGCCATGGTCTGTCAGTTGGAGGCATTTGAAGGAGGGGAGTGAGATTCCATGGCACACGGGATCAGCAAGGAGATTCCAGGCACATTGGTGATGCATGGAAGAAGTCACTGAACAGCTTTGTTGTAGAGGGGGGGAGGGATAGCTCAGTGGTTTGAGCATTGGCCTACTAAACCCAGGGTTGTGAGTTCAATCCTTGAGGGGGCCATTTATGAATCTGGGGCAAAAAAATTGGTCCTGCTAGTGAAGGTAGGGGACTGGACTTGATGACCTTTCAAGGTCCCTTCCAGTTCTATGAGATACGTATATCTCCATATATAGAAGGAGCCCTGGCAGAGCACCGATCTGCTTGAGTCCAATAGTCCTCCCGCCAAACTGATTTGTGGCTTTTGTGGGGATGAATGCTGCAGATGTTAGAACCCACAGGATCTTTAGTACGCTGTAATCCACCTCCCCTATCCTGGATCTTTGCATTCCATTGAAACAAAGCTTTGTTGTGCTTTGATTAGCAATGGAAAAGCCATTCCAGCATCTAGACTTTGCATGCACCAGATGGCAGGATGGCTCATTAGGGGGAAGCAAATGATAGGGTGTTCAGATCAAGTACAGTTCAAACCAAAGCAGTATACCATTCCCAGACCATGTATTGGAAGGATGTGACTGGAAAGAACTCAGGCTAGTGGCATTGCTGCAGTCCTGCTTCCCAAAGAGCACTGAGATGTGCAATGGGAACTCAGCTACTGTCTGGAAGCAATGTGGAGAGATGCATAGAAGAATCAGTTGAGGTGTCCTTTGCTGAAGATGCATTATTAGCTCCCAGCAAACAGCTCAATCAGTGGGATAATGATTGCTGTGTTGCTGCATGCAAAGTGATAAACACTTTTGTGAGGCTGATTAAAAGTCATCGCAAATCAGCAGTGTCTGATCACTAAAGAAGCTTTTTACTGCAGATGTGCGTCATGTTAATGTGATCCCTGTTACACAATGGGATTAAAAAGCAATGAGACAACGGTAAATAAGTGTTTAAAAATTCACTCCAAGGGAGTGTTTGCAAGTGCTGTACTGCCCTTTTTCAGCTTTTGAAGACGAATCAGCTTGGGAGTGGGCCAGAATAAGGTGCTAAGTCGGAATGGGTTTAAGGGGCAAAGAACTGTTGGAGGGCAGGTCTTGAAGTGGAATAACATTTTTGCGGGAGGAGGAGTGATGGGATGAAAGGCACGTACTGATCCTGTACTCCTAACATAAACAAAATTCCGACGAGTTAAGAAGAGAAAAGATGGTTTTGTGGTTGGAAGTCAGGGGCTTGAAGTTGTGCTCTTAGCTCTGTCAGTGACTTCCTAAGTGACCTTGTGCAGACCATGTTCCTGAGTTCTAATCCTGGCTCTGGCACTTACTTCCCCTGTGGCTTTGGTCAAGTCATTTCACCTCTTTGTGCCTTCTTTTTTTGTAAAAATGGGGAAAACAGTGCTTTCCTACTGGGTGGGGGGGCAGGTGGCAAGTATGTGGCTAAATCATTCATTTTGTAAAGCACTGTGAGATCCTTGGATGGAAGGTGTTCTAGAAATGTTAAGTATTAATTATTTGAAGGGCTTGGGTTGTTTTTGCAGACTAAATATGGCTGAATATTTTTAACAAAAGTCTTGTCTACACAAAAAGTTGTGCCATTTTAACTCTACCGGTGTAGTAAAAGCTGGAGATGCAGTTAGCCCAGTAAAAAAGTGCTTAACCAGGTATAGTTTATTCCCCCATGTAGTAAAAAAATCACACCCCTAACTGAAATAGTTATACTGGTACAAAATCTGTATGTGGACCAGGCTGCAAGCAGCAAAGTTTTGGGGTTCTCATTCAAGGTATGCTTTAGTCAAACACAAGTTATTGGGCTCAAAGCAGGGGACACTGGGTGAAGTTTAGTGACCTGTGGTATATGTGAGGTCAGATGTGATGGTCTAATGCTCCCTTCTGGCCTTAGGGTTCACTATCCTAGAGTTTCAGTTTGAAACTTTTGAGCTCCGCACACCTTTCCCAGTTTTAAGAGCCTGAATCTGTGAGTTGCAGATCACTCAACGCTTCCTGGGATCAGTCCCTGTGTTATTACTGAAATCTGTTCCTATTGAAGGAGAGTTTTCCTATGCCTTCCCATTTAAATAAGTGTGTCCGGGAACTGTCTAATGGAGCAACGAGCTGCGTGCTACTCTGTTTAACATTCAAAGAGTAATTAATCTTTACATACAAGCAGGCTGGCTTCCTCGGAAATATTGTTCCGTCAAGCCCTGTGTAAGTTTTCTAATGATTAGAAACTTTCCAGACACATTGGGTTTTATTTCTCTTTCCTTACACTTACTAGCACTGCAGAAGAGTCTGTGCTATAAATTAACTCGTGTGCTTCTAAAAGTCAGCAGTGACATTGTCCTGATGTTTTAGGGCTTAGTTCACTCCATTCAACCTGTACTGTACACACCCAGGGAACTGCTATGGGCTTTGCTCTTTTTTTTTTTTTTTCTTTTTTGCAGCCAGGATGTTTTTTCTTGCTTTTTTATTGTTCCAATGACCTAGCAGCTCCACTTTGGTGGAGTCTTGCCAGTTAACTTCCTCTTCCAGCAGTCTGACAGACTCCAGCAGCACTGCCCTCAGAAGGGAGCAAAAATTAAAATGACAACAAAACAGATCTCTTTCCTCAGCTCCTCTAACGGGCTTTTCTCTTTCCTCAGCTGCAGTGATGCTGCCTTCCAGCTAATGAAAATGTCAAGGGAACTTTTAAAAAAAGGGGGTTGGGGGGGGGGAAAGTGGGTGGTCGACCTCTTTGTTGTGCTTCATTATAAAAGAAAGGCCTGAAAGATTTTGAAAATAAATTGAAATCTTGCTAGTATTTACCATTAGAAATTGAGGTCTTTTGCATGCTGTGGGTGGCTGGGGAATTATTAGGATCACATAGCAGAAAGTGAAACTTGATTAACTGAGAAGGGAAAGGAATTTTTGTTGTTATTATTCATAGTATTTGGAAGTTTGTTTTGTTTCTTTTTATTAACACTTATTTAACTAAACCATTGAGAGAGAAGCTCCCTTTCAGTAAGGAATTGGCACCCCGTGACTTCAGTGAAGGGCTGAGAAAAGTCCCCAATAAACATCTCTGATTCCTCCAAGAAGTTCTCCAACAACAACAGTAGGGAAGGCCAGACTTGGCATTCCTGAGATTTCTAAGGTGAAAAACCAGAAAACAAAACTCCTTTAGGCTTTTTTTCAATTTATCACAGACAAATATAAAGGACAAACTCCCTCCCACTGTTTTCTCCCCCCTCTTTTTCAAGTTTCTCCTCACCTCTCCTACCATCTTATATCCTACCCTTACATTTTAAGGAATCACTGAAAGGGACAAGCTGTGAGCTTCAGTAATTCAATCACAGTCTCCTATAGGCTGTTGTTGTTTTTTTTTTCATGTAAAGCTTGATTGCTGGATGGCGATTGCCACAGAGAAAAGATTCCCTTTCCGTTCTTGTTTGGTGTGTTATGTTTTTCCGAGCAGAGGCAATGAGAGCAGTGCTTGAGTGACTGGCATTGATGCCTCATGCTGTGTTTGTGTCTGACATCATCATATTACGGGTACCACCATCAAAGTGGCTCCATTGCCTATCTGACTAGTGTGTTTTCAATTTCCTAATATCCGTGGGAGGGAAAGATGGAAGGTGTTCTCAATACCCTATCACTACAATACACAAATGTAAGTGCTGCTGCTTCTTCTTCTCCTTATTTATTTATTGGGATTGTGATAGCACCTAGGAGCTCAAGTCATAGCCCGGGAGTCCATTGTGGTAGGCGCTGTGGGTGGGCATTGCTGGGCTAGTTGTCCTAGTATTAGTCTTGGACAGTTATAATTATCTTCTTTGGAGGAGCCTATGCAAGATACAGGCCAAATTTCCCACTTAAGAGACTGGGAACTGCTTGAGTTTCCACCTGGTTGGTATTTTTAGAAGTGGGAAAAGTTTCACTGCCCTCGAGGCCAGGGAAAGGTTCAGCCTCCAAACCCCATGCATCCCCAAGATTCTTTGGAGGTCTGGGCCATCCATGAAGAGGACATGCATGGGGCTCACCGTGTTTATGCTGAGCCAGCGCTAGGCAACAGTCTGGATTTGCTGTTTTGTTGTTTCTTCTGCTTCTGAAGGCAGAGAGGGGTGGGTGGGTGGGTGAAATGGGTGCAATGGGAGAACGTTGTCTGTTGTCAATGCATCTGTTCCTTGTCCCGTAACTCACTGGAGACACACAATAGCTCTCTTGGGGATAGACTGTATAGAGAGGCTCAGTGCAAATGCTGAACAGAAACAAAACCATTTTGGGGATATTGGACACTGAGTGATGTTTAATGTGTTTCCCTGAAGGTGCTGTGCAGGGATGGAAAAAGGGTGGCCTGCTAGGACCTGGATTTGCTGGCCTCCAGGACCCAGTGTAAGCCCCAGCTGTTTTCTCATGCAGTTGCTTGAGATTGGATGGGATGCCAGGGATGTTCTCATGAGGGGGGCATTTGGAGATGATGTTTTTTGATGCTGCCCTCCATTGTGGCGTTGTTACTGCCACTCATGGTTGTGAGAGACTGGGGGACTTGCCTATTGATTCTGGCTAGTGTTAGCGGGATATTTCGTAGAGTTTATGTTCTTCAGTCCCTTGCCCATTTATAAATATCGATAGAAATAATGAAGAGGTGAAATGTATGTTGCAACCCCCCACCCTTTTAAACTCTTCTGGTGGCTAGTGCACACAAAGTCCCCTTTTGAAGGAATAATATCAACATGTTTATACTGAACCGACCAGTTTAAAGCATGACAAGTTTTTTTATGCTTCAGATTTTTTCTCAGTGCTGTTTCAGGGCAAGGACAAGGAAGGAAACTGAAAATCCCACAGAGCCCTGGACAGTCCAGATTTAGGGCTGTAGCTTTTGTTCATACAAATTCACTTGGCTCCCAAATGGCCTCCACCCATAATCATTACATCCGCAGCAGTGTTTCAAAACATGACACAGAGCCATTTTCCTGGTGGCTGAGAAAGACACAAGCAGAAGTATGTGCCACCTAGTGAGGCTGGACAGATTCAGCAAGTAGATGGCTTGCTCTGGTCTTTATTGATCCTTCATGGCTTAATCTGAGTCCTAAAGTTTTCCTGCAGCCGGCAAGGAGCTTTCTGTGTTTAGATTTTTTTTCTCTGTCTCTCAGTCTGATGCTGAGATTATGTAGTTGAACAGATGGGAGCTTTACAATTACAGCTTCTCTTTCTCATGAGAGATCTACTTTAGTATGCTTCGTCCCAGAAAGGCGCAAAACATCACCTTATTCTTCACATACAATAACTTAACAGAGCTTTACCGTACAATAAGCCTGTCCTTCTACTGCTAAATGTTACCTTCTCTTCTGAAATGAGCTATGAAGGGAAGATTAACAGTCAGGCATGTGGGGGGAAGTGACTGATGTACATGATGGAAACTGAGTTAAGGGTGGTTGTTTTGTAGAATTGGGTGACTAGTATATTATCTTTTATTAATTTTTGCTGGTTAATGATTAACTCTGATTTAATTTTGCTCGCTGGTTAGAGCGGATAATTTCTTCACTTCTAGAGGTTAAATTAGGAAATCCCTTCTAGAGAAGAGCGGAGAATAGTTCTCAGTTCAGTGAACAAGACATAAATGGATAGATCAATTCATGTTGCATGGTTTGTACTGGTGTTAGCCCTGACATTGTGGTCAAATTTCAGCTCAGGTGATCCCATTCTGCTTGCCTTTTAACCCCCCCAGCCCCTGCAATTTTAAAGGGATACAATATTCTTCTTCACTTCCTGCCCTAAAATGTATGTCATGTAGCTGTTTAACAGCAGCTGCGTTCCACCCCAAGCTGCCTTCATTTCAGTGAAGGGACCCCTGTTTTTTAGGACCTGCTCCTTTTGAAATCAGTTTGGGATTTGCTGTTGACTTCCCTGGGAGCAGGGTTGGGCTGTGCCCTTGTCAGCCTCTGTAAACTAAACCAGGATAGGCCTATGTGGTACTTGGCTGGGTGACCTCAAGGAATAATCCTTGGGTGCTCAAGGGACTGCTGTTGGTGATTAAGTGTCTGTCTGAATCAGTATTGTACTAATGTCCTAAGGGATGAGGTGCCGTCTTTCAGTTCAGATATAAAACCAAGGAGCTGATGGAAGATCTCATGCAAGAGTAGAGGTGTGATCCCTCAACATCCTGGCCAAATTCCAGTGTGGATAGTTACATTTGGCCTACCTAAATTCCCCCTGTAGTTCAGATTGATATTGCCTCCTTCGTTTCCTGTCCTAAAACTGTTCTGTAGTGTTCCACACCAGAGGAGACTGCATTTCACTGGTGAGCCAACCAGCAGCATGGCACAGGGGAGCAGGTGCAGGGCTGGGACTTGGGAGATCTGCGTTTTAGTTTTGGTTCTGTCACGGATCTGACCTTAGGCAAGTCACTTGTTCCTCCCTGTGTCTCTCTCAGGCCTGGCCAGCAGGCTTGTAAAAGTTATGCCAATTGCACATGCTATATGGGTCTGCTCTGCCCACCCCAGCTAATGAGGCATGGCAAAGGCGAAGCCAAGCAAATTACCTGCAATGATAGAGAGAGTCTGAATAAAAGAGATTAGTCCACCTCTGTCAATACTGGGCGTAAATAATAGTAAAGAAGGGGGGAAGTCAAACTGTGCTGAAGTTAAGGGTGATGCACAGGCAAAAGTTTCATCCCTGCCCACCTCCAACCCACCACAGGGAGCATGGGCCATCCTGTACAGAGTGCAGTACTCCTCCGTCAAGGCCTTTAGATCACAACCTTGCCAACCATTAGTAACCATGTGCTTTGTGACAGTCAGCTCGACTGATATCCGTTGAAAACATTGTGATCTCTTTTAGATTAACAACCACTTCCACAGTGGCACAGCTTACATGTGATATGAGCCTCGAGGATGAAGAGAACTTTGGGTATGTAAGCAGGGAGAGACAGGGATTGTGATGCTGACACAAAGTAGGGCCTTGCTGGCGTGGAAGAGGGAATAAAGTCCAGCTATGTTATATAGAAATACTTTTAACGTGTCTGCATATGTTTGAAGACATTCACAAGCTGGTTACAGAGCCAGGCTGAAAACAGCAGACACCGGGGCTGAGAAATCTGCTGGAACGTGATCTGTTTATACTGGACACGTTATAACTGCACTGTGAATAAGTAGCATACTTTTTGTGCTTACAAAGAAAAAGTAGCACTTAAGATTAAATATGTCTGGTAAGCATCATTGCTAGTGCTATCGTTCTAACTGGAAACAAAAACGCTGATGCTGCAGGTGGTGCGACAATTTCATGTTACAATTAAAAATTTTGTCTTGACAGCTGTGGCAGTGTAGAAGGAGTTTATTTTTTAGATCAAAGGCAACAGCTTAGCATGTGACAAAATCTTTAGTGACAAAACTGTACCTGAGCTATGGGTCTGCTTATAGTCTAAATCTTTAATGGATCTGAAGAGACCAGATGGTCCTGTGTTTATTTCATTTTGCAAGATGTTTGGGTCTGAGCCATTCTGCAGGAGCTGAGGGTCATGTTTGAAGACCAGTTTCTGCAAGGGAGTCAACAACAGTCTGATTGTAATTGTCTTGAGCCCAGATCATACATTTCTTGTTAGGGACTGAGCGGTCATTAGAGATTTTTGTCATGTTTGATTTTTTTCATTCTGTCTTGAGTATCCTTATTGCACAATGTGGGCCAGATTTTCAAACGTAACTGAGTAAACTGTGCCCTCAAAACCAGGTATCTGAGCCTACATTGGTATGCTTTCTTCCTCCTTTGCACATGCAGCATGTACATACTTTGTGGGCTATTGAAAGTGCGATTCTCCTCTGAAAATGGCACCTTCTTACTCAGTGGACCTGCTCCCTGGCTGTATTCATAGTTAGATTTACTAACTTGAGTGACTAAGACAAGTTTTTGACTCCCTTTTTATTCCTGTTTGCCCTGCAGAACCAAACTAGTGTAAGGAAAACAAACTGAATTATACCCTGGGAGAATGAATTGGATTCTGTTCTGACTTGCACAGCATCAACAGAGCTGTTAAGTTCCAAAAATAGTACTGGATTCTGCCCTCCCTAAAGGTGGTGGCATTGCACAGGTGTTAGTGAGGGCATAATCTGAAGACAGTGGCGCTTCACAGGTGTAGCGGGCCATTTATCACTGGTGATGTTGCAAACAGGAAAGAACCCAGATCCCAGGGTTTGCTGGGCAAGCAGCTAGAAAAACCACGTCTGTCTTTTTACTTTTAAACTGATGACATTTGATCAGGAGTCACTGAGAGACCATAAGTATGGAACCCCAGGCTATCCTTTTTTACAGAATTAATTTTAACAGCAGAGCTGCACTCTAGGTCCCTGAATTTGGCCGGTATTATACTATTGCTCTGTGCAATCTGCCTGAATGTATCACAGTATTTACGGTAGCTTGCCCTTCTGATGGTTCAGTGACAAGTTACTCAATAATCTGGAAAGGTAAATCTTGCAATATCAGTATTTAGCCTCAAAGGGCTTTTGCAGTGTCTGTTACTTTACATTTATTATCTAGAGCAAAAACGGATGCGAGAGCTCATCTCAGTGTTTCACCAACAGGTGATCTGCTGTTTGTTTCACATCTGAAAGATTTTGGGAACAGATGGATGCAGAGAAGAATTTGATGCCCCTTCCACAAACACACCCACATTTTTGAGCCTCAGCCCCGCTATACAAGGACAGTCTGGGTATTGACTTGCAAATAAAATGCCAAGCCCGACCCCCTCTGCTTCAGAATCCCTGTATCCAAAAGGGCTGCAGCGACAAGCCGCTTGTTAAATGGGAGTAGGCTTGGCTTGTTGTGACTGTGCTGGATACAAGAATGCTGTCTGGCTATTGGCTGCAACAAGGCAATTGGGACAATTGGTGTTTATTTGCATGGGAGTAACAACTGGATGCATAGTCTTTCATCAGCTGATGTCAAAGCACATGAGCGACTCTGCCAAACTATTGTTGTTGTTTGTGCTCAGCATTATGCAAACATATATATATTACTGTAGCATCTAGGAGCCCTATTCATAGACCAGGCCCCGATTGGGCTAAGACAAAAAGACAGTCCCTGCCCCAAGTGATTTACAATCTGTATTAGAAACAAAGTGCCTTCTACAAGGTACTTACTATCTAAATCAGATACTTTCCATCTCTCTCTCTCTCTCTCTCTCTCTCTTTTCTTGGCGAGTTAACATTGAAACTGCTGTATTTAAGAGAGATCATATTAGCCAGGAAATGCAGCCACCTCTGGTGTGGCAGGCTCACTGGCAGGGCCAGCTCTAGGCACCAGCAAACCAAGCACGTGTTTGGGGCGGCACATTTTCGAGGGCAGCATTCTGGCCGTCTTTTTTTTCTTCTTCTTCTTCTTCTTCTTCTTTTTTTGCTTTGGGCGGCAAAAGCCTAGAGCTAGCCCTGGCAGCAGCAGCACGTCGCCCTGGGGCCGCTGCGGTTCGTGCTGCGGGGGGAGCAGCGCCTGCACCTTGTGGCTGGGCCGGGCAGGCTCCTAGCAGGGGACACTCGGGCTGGGGGCCCCCCAGCGCTGCAGTTGGGGCTGGGCGAAGCGTCCTGAGCCTCCCAGGGACTGCGGCAGGGCGGCCAGAAGCAGCAGTAGCAGCGGGGCCATAGAGGGTGGGGCACTGCCGTGCGGGGCCCACATCCCGCTCTCCGGGGCTCCGCTCCCTCTGGGGCTACCCTGCCCCGGCTCCTCAGCCCCCGGCCGGGGCGGTCCCCCGGCTCTGCCCTCCCAGGTCCTGGCCGGTCCTGGAGGCGGGAGCCCTGGCTGGAGGGACCCTGGGCAGAGGCGCGACCTGGGAGCACTGCTGCTTACCCCAACCCTGCCAGCGCCGGACTGGCTGGAGGTGAGGGGGGAGCGGGCGGAGTCAGCACTCGTGAGGGGGAGCCCAGGGCTGGGGCAGCAGGGGGTGTGGGTGGGGTGGAGGTGAGAGCCCAGGGCTGGGGTGGGGGGGGGGGGGCAAAAATTTTTTTGCTTGGGGTGGCAAAAAAACCTAGAGCCGGCCCTGCTCACTGCAATCCTACATGACATTTCTGGTAAAATGATTAAGAATATGTACATAGGGAAAATGCGGTTGAATAGCCCCCCTGGAATTTAACCAGGGCCTGGCAATAAACACCCCTGCTCTTGTGAAAAATGCTCGGCAGGGGAATACAGAAACGGCGAGCAGGGTTCCCTCTTAGCAGCATGATCGTTGGTGGAGTCTGGATGATCCCACTGCTTTCTCCATCATTGTCAGTTATCTTGTTCTGAGGTGCCCAGTAATCAGTAATTGGGAGTGGGATGATGACACAGGATATGCTGTAGCTTTGTGAATCCCCGTGCTGCTGGATGTGGAGGTGGAGAAGCAGATTTTCATCCCCTAGATTTTCCCTCATTTAATGGAAGGCTGCAGACCTACTCCCTCACTGCTACCTACCCATCTGAAGATGGTGAAACAGGCTAGGTAGTTTGCCGCACTCCCCAAACAGGAGCCAAATAGGGTTTGGGACCTTCAGGCTGCTCTCCCAGAAAATTGCTTATGATAATCAGCAAAGACTGAGTGAGCTTTTTGTTTTGTTTTACTTTACAATGAAGCAGGCAAATTTGGTATTTATATAGATTTGGGGGGTTATTTGAACCCAAAACATCACTGAAGGGCTGCAAACGTAGATGAACTGAACTCACGTGTTTTGGTTCATGAGATCAACATGAACTGAAATCCTCATGTTTCCTACAGCCTTACATATGTGCTTGGCAGAATTTGATTTTAATTTTGATAGTTACTATTGGATAATATTGTTGTTTATTGATAAGCATTTTTTCCAGTGTTTATTGGTTTTAAATTTTCATAGTTGCAGGAAATGATGTGGAGGTCAGACAACAATTATTTAATGACAGGAGATTCTGAGACTCAGAAATAAGTTAAAGCTTTATAACCGTTAAAACACAAATTGTCTACAACAGATGTCAAAATAGACAAAGTAAATATCCTTAAATAAACTCCAATAAGTTCTCAAGCAGCGTTTTTCTTTCTTGGCCTCTCTGAAATTTCGATTATTACAGATGGAAATGTTTTTCGTCGATTTGTGTCCGTGCATTGAAATGA
Source organism: Trachemys scripta elegans (assembly GCF_013100865.1). Lineage (NCBI taxonomy): Eukaryota > Metazoa > Chordata > Testudines > Emydidae > Trachemys > Trachemys scripta. The sequence continues at coordinate 11,296,626 of NC_048308.1, read as the reverse complement.
ACACTTAGTGATAAAAATCTGATCCTTCCAAGCCCCTCCCCTCTCTCTATATATTGTGTGTGTGTGTGTGTGTGTGTGTGTGTGTGTGTGCGTGCGTGTGTGTGTAAGCCTGACTTCCACAACTAAACCTCACTTCCACAGACTGCTCACTGCAGTTATAGTTAAGCACTCTGGTCAGAAGGTATTGGGCTATGGAGTAGTACTAGGCTAAAACTACAACGATAGTATACAGTCTTACTGGGGTCAGCAGTATTCGCTAATATTGTAATACAGTGGTCCCCAAACTGTGGGGCACGTCCCCTACGGGGTGTGGAGGAACATTCGGGGGGGAGCGGGCCCACGGTCGGGGCCAGGAGCCAGGGGTGGCCCGGGCCAGCCCCCACAGGGAGCAGGGAGGGAGCGCCACCCAGCCCCACTCTGCCCTGAGCTCCATTCTGACCCCAGCCCCAGGTCTGGCCTGGGCCTCGGCCACCGGCTCCCAGCCCCACTCCTGGCCATGGTTCCACTCCTGGCCACAGCCCCAGTTGAGGCCCTGACGAGAGTTGCCAAGTCTCCAGGAATTAAAGATTATCATGTAATGATATCTCCAGGAATTCATCCAACCAAAGTTGGCAACCCTAGCCATGACTGCCCCAGCTGCAGTTCTGGCCTTGACTGCGGCCCCGCTCCCAGCCACACCTCTGCTCCCGGCCTCAACCACAGCTCCCAGCCTTAACAGTGGGCTCAGCCACAGCCCACGGCTCCTGGCCGAGCTGTGGGCCCGCTCCCAGCTCCAGCCCCCAATTTCCGGCCGCAGCCCCCAGCTCCAGGCTTGACTGTGGGCCTGCTCCTGGCTGAGGCCCCAGCTGCAGCACCAGCCCCACCCTTGACCACGGCCCTGCTTCTGGGGAGGGGAGGGAGGGTGCAGACCAGGTAAAGGGGGTGTGGACAAAAATATTTGGGGACCACTGCTGTAATCGAACCAAGAAGCTGACTAATGAACAGCCACTTCAGTCCTTTTTAGGGGTAGATTTGTAAAGGTATTTAGGGGCCTAAAGATGCAGCTAGGTGCTTTTGAAAATCCCACGCGGTGCCTAACTCCCATTGGTTTCCTGGGGACTGTGGAGTCTCTGGGTGCAGGAGGCATGATGCAGAGCTGTCTCAGCTTTCTCACACTAGAGTCTGGCGCAGAGAGGAGTGAAAAACAAAGATGCTCAGAACTCTTTTTCCTTCCCGATGGATGTCCCCTCCCAACCTGGTGATGCTTGGGACCACAGCTTTTGCAGCCTGTCAGAACTGGCCAGCAAGGAGTGATCTGAGTCAAATCTGAATGGCATCCAAAACCAGATAGGACCTATTTTCCAGTTTGGACCTATTTTCCAGTTTGGACACAGTCAGAATCTCACCAGCACTGCAGTTCTCATGAGATCACAAGCCAGTTCTCTTGAGATTTCCATTGTCCACAATGGCTGAAATCTGTTTTGGGAGATTTCGTCTACTTAGGGATGAAGTCTCTTCAGAACAACTTGTTCGGTTTTGGTGCTGGCCCTGAAATCTGGGCCTGAATGATAGCCTTGAGTGCCAGAAGAAATCTAATCTAGCTCTGTATGCCACCTTCTCTCTGAATACAACAGTACATGTTCAAAGTGACACACCAGCAATATGATGCTTATACTATGTTGAAAATGTTTTCCGTTATAAACTTCAAAAGTAAGTCTGGTCAAAAAGTAAAATAGGGCAGGACGAATGTTTTTGATATTTTCCAATAGATGACCACTTTTTTTTTATTGACACTGTGTTGGAAAAACAGGTTAAAATTTTCAACAAAATCTTGTCTCATTTTTTGACCTCGTACAGAGCAGGTGAAATTTTTGACATTTGAAAATATGACTACCCTGTTTCCCCGAAAATAAGACAGTGTCTTATATTAATTTTTGCTCCCAAAGATGCGCTAGGTCTTATTTTCAGGGGATGTCTTATTTTTCAGAAATGAAAAATGCCTTATTATCGGTGGATGCCTTATTATCGGGGAGGTCTTATTATCGGGGGGATGCCTTATATTACAACGAGAGGCAAAACTGTAAGTAGGCCTTATTTTCGGAGGATGTCTTATTTTCGGGGAAACAGGGTATTTTTAATTGAAGTTTCAAATTTTGATGAGGATCAGGGAAGGATGACATATTTGGTGGGAAATTTAAAGAAAAATTACATCCCAGTTTCCCATCAGCCTTACTGAATAGTTTTCACTGACTTATTTCCATTCCCCTCCATCACTATCTTTTTCAGACTTCGAACAGAATGTAATTGAAATTGCTGCCCATATCTAGTTGATCACTACACGTTATGTAGATGTAACTATTGAAGCCACTTTCAGAAGTAATCTTCATAAAATGATTCCACTTATCCTCAGAGAACATTAGATGCACTATTGTGATAGCTAGGATTCACTTCACGGTAATAACTAATTACACTTTCCCCTGATTGCTCACTTTCATCTACAGACCTCAAAGGGATGTACAAAGATAGGTCAGCCCTATGATTACCAGATTGTTTCACAGGTGGAAAGTAGAGATTAAGGCCCTGCTATATAAGAGTTCCCACCAACCCAGAGTGCTTCGTTTTTGGGGTGCACAATATGGGACATGCAGTCAGACATTTAGAGGTACTGAGAAGCCACCGCCTCTCTTAACATCAACATTAAAATAATAGCACACAGCTGTGGTGGAGTGAATTGAGGATAGAGTAGGGAGACCAATGTTTTGTTTCTTATTCTACAAAAGACAGTGGCCAAAATTTTCTAATGCAGCCCTAATATTTTGGTGTCTCCCTTTTTTGTTGGCTAGATTATACCAACCTATGACTTTAGAGTACACGTTTCAGCTTATGATCCAGGCAGATAGAAGTTTCTAAACTCCAGTTTTTTAAACCACTGAAATTCATGATAGATCTTCCATTACTAATAGTTGGCTTCCAAGACTAATTGTCCTAGAGGTACCAGTTCTTTTAGGGATTCCAGATTATAAGTATTCCATCGATAATTTCTTTTTAAGGGATTAATTTTTACTAATTTTAGAGTAATTCTCTAAAACTGTTTCCCAGACAAAGAGAAGGAACTAAACGCAGCGTGGCTTACATTGCGCAAACTCATTGATTTCTGAATTTGACATCATGGGCTAGATTCTGCTCTCATTTACACTGGTGTAAACCCAAAGAAACTCCATGAATTTCAGCTTAATTACTCCAGATTTCCCCCTGTGTAACAGAGATCACAATCTGACTCTGCAGACTTGGTGTTCATGCAGATAAAAATTTTAATTTTTTCACTTCCCTTATCCTCCCTTTCAGTCATTGGAAGCAGCTATCAGACACTTAGAAGTTCAGATATTGAAATGAGGACTTCCAGGTCTCCTACGGACAATATGGAGACACTGACTACATTCTCCAGAAGTGGAGAGAGGACGTTGCTGTCTGTAACAAACAGTGCCATGTCTACAACTGCAACAGAAAGCACCACCTCTTATACAGAAATGATCAGTTCTGCAGATTTAACCCAACAGTCCTCTTCTGTAGAGCAGAACAGAAGAAATAGCTCCTCAAGTGACATGTATTTCACTAAGCCTGGAACGGAGCCTTTGATTGTACATTCTTCTGAGATACCCACCTATTCATCTTCACAAAGTGATCCTCCTGGTGAGTTTTATCCTCCATAAGAGCAGTAGTCTTGATAAACCCCACCCAAACCCCTGCACCAAAATGTAAGTAATGATTTATAAAGGAATCATGCCCCGTTGTTGGTAACTGTATTCCCGGACATTCTTGATTTCAGGGGGTGATTTTGTTTTTAAAGAAAGGTGGTCAGTTTTCTTCTGTGAGCTTCTTAGAAACTGCATTTGTCATTGTTGACCAACCAGTGACATGGAGAGGGAGTCCATTATTGGTAATTTACATTAACCATACATATGTCTCTAAGTTATTGGGCTCAGCCGTCCAACCCTGCTGAATTTCATTACAAACATTCAGGCGACTAACACCTTTGATGGCATTTCAGGGCTGATTCTCATTTGCACTAAGGCCCCTTTACCCAGCTCTGGCAATGTAACAGGGCCGTAGGGTAAATAGAAAGCATTTTCTTATTTATAGGCAAAGAGTGTCTGTGTAGAACATTTTCAGTCAGTGATTTTTTTCTTAGACCCTTATCCTGAAAACACTTAACTTTCTTCTTGCACGTGTCCCATTGACTGTGACCAGGAGTACAGCTGTGAACATGCTTGAGTTTTTGCAAAAGCATAGAATAGAATAGAATATCAGGGTTGGAAGGGACCTCAGGAGGTCATCTAGTCCAACCCTCTGCTCAAAGCAGGACCAATTCCCAACTAAATCATCCCAGCCAGGGCTTTGTCAAGCGGGGCCTTAAAAACCTCCAAGGAAGGAGATTCCACCACCTCCTAGGTAATGCATTCCAGTGGTTCACCGCCCCCCTAGTGAAATAGTGTTTCCTAATATCCAATCTAGACCTCCCCCACTGCAACTTGAGACCATTGCGCCTTGTTCTGTCATCTGTCACCACTGAGAACAGTCTAGATCCATCCTCTTTGGAACCCCCTTTCAGGTAGTTGAAAGCAGCTATCAAATCCCCCCTCATTCTTCTCTTCTGGAGACTAAACAATCCCAGTTCCCCCAGCCTCTCCTCATAAGTCATGTGCTCCAGACCCCTAATCATTTTTGTTGGAATCTTTCCAATATTTCCACATCCTTCTTGTAGTGTGGGGCCCAAAACTGGACACAGTGCTCCAGATGAGGCCTCACCAATGTCGAATAAAGGGGAACGATCACGTTCCTCGATCTGCTGGCAATGCCCCTACTTATACAGCCCAAAATGCCGTTAGCCTTCTTGGCAACAAGAGCACACTGTTGACTCATATCCAGCGTCTCGTCCACTGTGACCCCTAGGTCCTTTTCTGCAGAACTGCTGCCTAGCCATTCGGTCCCTAGTCTGTAGGGACCAACAGCAGGGCTACGTTTGTTTTTTTTCCTACTGATTGAAAAATTCTCACATGTGCTATATGTGTCTGATTACAGCATTTGCACTTAAAAACATGCTTCATTCCATTGGATAATTAGACAATGTCACACCAGTATTTGCAGTATTCTCTGTGTGAAGTATAGGGAAGTTTAGGTAACAGTGCAAATACTGTGGCAACTTTAGCTGCTTGTATAAGCCAAAATTGGCATGTCTTTAAGAGCTGCCACTGTAAGTGCTGTTAGCGCAACAACAATACAAATATTTTAATTTCTCTTTATTGTATTTTAGCCATTGGAAGCAGCCACGAGACAGCTAGCATCTGGGATACGGAAAAAAAGACTCCTAGTTCTCATACTGATAGTATGTACATTTCGCCTACATTCCGCAGAGGTGGGGAGAGGACAATACAGTTGCTAACAAACAGCATCACTTCGACTGATTCACTAAAAAGCACCACTTCTCATACAGAAATTGCCATGTCTTCAGATCTATCCCACTCCTCAGCTTCTATATCGTGGACTGGAGGAAGTAATAGATCATCAACTATCGCTGCTCTCCCTGAGTCTTCAACAGGGCCTTTACTTATATATTCCCCTTTAAAGAGTGGTCTCCCAGGTGAGTTTTACAGTCCATAGGCTTTTCATTTCACAGTAAAAATATTATACAATATTACCAAATGTCATTTTTTGAAAATATAGGAATAATAGTACTAAGCACTTAGCAATTTTTATTGAAAAGTTAGAGAGGGTTCAAGAATTATTTGATAGCTGTAAAATATGCCTTGCAGTAAGAGATTTGCAGTAAGAGATTTAAAGAACTCAGTCTACTTAGCAAAGAGAAGGTTAAGAGGTGACTTGAGCATAATTAGGTATCTAATAGTAGACTCCTCTTTTATTTAGCAGACAAAGGCATAACAAGACCTAGTCACTGGAAATCGAAGCCAGACAAATTCAAACTGGAAATAAGTTGCAAGTTTTTACCAGTCAGGGTAATTGAGCATTAGAACAGTTTTCTGAGGGACATGAGGGATTCTCCATGGGAGCTGCTGGAAGCCGCGCGGGCCAAGGGATGTACTGGCCGCCGCTTCCAGCAGCTCCCATTGGCCTGGAGCAGTGAACCACAGCCACTGGGAGCCACAATTGGCCGAACCTGCAGACACGGCAGGTAAACAAACCGGCCCAGCCCGCCAGGGGCTTTCCCTGAACAAGTGGCGGAACAAGTTTGGGAACCACTGCCCTAAGGGTCTGTCTTGGGTCCAATACAAGTCAATATTTTCATTAACGACATAGATGATGGAGTGGAGAGTGTGCTTATAAAATTTGCAGATGACACCAAGCGGGGAGGGGTTGCTAGCACTTTGGAGGACAGGATTAGAATTCAGAATTATCTTGATAAACTGGAGAATTGGTCTGAAATTGACAAGATGAACTTCAATAAAGACAAGTGCGAAGTACTGCCCTGAGGAATGAAAACTCAAATGCACAAATACAAAATGGGGAATAATCGGCTAGGCAGCAGTACTGCAGAAAAGGGTCTGGGGGTTAGAGTGGATCACAAATTGAATATGAGTCAGCAGTGTGATGCTGCAGCAAAAAAGACAAATGTCATTCTGGGATGAATTAACTGGAGTGTTGTATGTAAGACATGGGAGGTAAATGTTCCATTCTACTCAGCACTGATGAGGCCTCAGCTGAGAGCACTGTGTCCAGTTTTGGGCACCACACTTTAAGAAAGATGTGAACAAGTTGGCGAGAATCCAGTGGAGAGTAACAAAAATGGTAAGAGGGGTAGAAAACATGACCTCAGAGGAAAGGTTGAAAGAATTGGGCATATTTAGCCTAGAAAAGAGAAAATGGGGGGTGGGGGGATCTGATAAGTCTTCAAATAGCAAAAAGTTGTTATAAAGAGGATGGTGTTGAATTGTTCTTCATGTTCACTGAGGGTAGGATAAGAAATAATTGGCTTAGTTTGCAGCAAGGGACATTTAAGTTAGATATTAGGAAAAACTTTCCAACTATAAGGCTGCTTAAGCACAGGAACAGGTTCCCTGAGGAGGTTGTAGAATCCCCATCATTGGATGTTTTTAAGAACAGGTTAGACAAACACCAACCAGGGATGGTCTAGGTATAGTTAATACTACCTCAGCACAGGGGGAAGTACTAGATCACCTTTTTGAGGTCCATTCCAGCCCTACATTTCTATGACTCTATGAATAGACATCTGTCAATACTTGCAGGGTTTCCTCAATATAAAGGTTTCAGTCAATGATTTCTTTCCATGGTATCATTTATTTTCTCCAAACTGAAATATTTTCATTTTCCCCGCTACACACAAACTGTGAATCTGAATATTATTGGAAGAAAAATTGTCCAAGTGTTTTGACTTATGAGAATAGAATTTTAATATTTCTTTACCCTATTTCAGCCATTGAAAGTAGCCATCAGCCAACTAACGGCTCAGAGAAAAATATTGCCAGTTCTCACATTGCCAGTACGTACATTTCAACTACATCCACCAGAGCTGGAGCAGGGATGTTACAAGATCTCATAAACAGCAGCAGATCTTCTAATGCAACAGGAAACTCTACTTCTGGTACTGAAATGTCCAGCTCTTCGTATTTAACCCAGTCGTCATCTATATCTTCTATAGCACTGACCAGTGGAATTCATATCTCATTGGCTGCCACAGAGTTCACAGAGCCTTCAACCGACCCTTTGCTTACACAGTCTCATTCTGCTTCAGAAACTGTTTCCAAAGGTGAGAATTATTAGTCCACTAGCTTGTGAGAATTATTAGTCCACAAGGGCTGGGATCCCAGAGCCCAGGTTCCAGACTGAGCCTAAACAGCCTGGTAGTTCGAGCCCCACAAGCCCAAGTCAGCTGACACGGGCCAGCCGCAGGTGTTTAATTGCAGTATAGCCATACCCTAAAAGTTCCAGGAGCTTTGGCCATGTCTGCTTGTAAAGTATAGTAAATCAAAGAATGCTCCAGGACTTCTATAGCAGTGTCCACACTGGATGTTAGCGTGCAGCAAGCTAGTGCACTGTAGTGTCCCACTTCGTCTTGCTGCACAGTAACACCTCATGTAGACAAGCCCTTAGTTATTCAGTGTTCTAAGTCTGCTGAATTTAATTCCAAATATTTCATTGTTTTACAATTTTGTAAGTGCTAGCAGCATGGAATGCAAAGTAATATCACTGAATGATGAAGTTAAGCTTGCTGCTTGTTATTGCCACAGTTTTCTTAGTTGCACTTTTCATGGTTTGTGCTAATTTTTTGCAAGTATTAATTCCATGTGGTGTTCTTCACTGTAAAGGGTTCAAATCTCTCTGAGCTAGCAATTTCTCCAGAATGAAAAGTACCCGTATTTAACATTCGTACATGCATTATTTGCATCTGGGTGATATGAGAAGAAAACGTATCTGTTTGGATTTATGCATATGGAATTATAATCTTTATCATCTTTTAGCCATTGGAAGTAGCCACCAGCCAATTAACATCTCAGCTACAGAAAAAAGGACTTCTGATTTGTATACCACCAGTACATACAGTTCAACATCATTCACGAGAGGTGGAGAGAGGACGTTAAGGTCTCTAATGAACAACAGCACATTACCTGATGTAGCAGACAGCTCCACTTCTGACTTAGAAAATACCAAGTCTTCAGATTTACCCCAGCCCTCGTCTCCTGTAGCACAGGTTGGAGGAAGTAATATCTCATCAAGTGACTTGACTGAGCCTTCCACAGAGTCTTTGTTTACACATTCTTCCAAGATCCCAAGTTATTCGTCTTCCCCAAATGATCTTGCAGGTGGGTTTAGTGATTCCCAACTGTTGAATGCACCATTTACAAACGTAAAACAATAAAAAGAACCTCCCACCCCCCAAAACTGAGTCAACCCTTTTTTTAAAGAATCAGTTGCTCTTTAACTCAGACTCTTACCTATCTAGCATCCTTATATGCCCCCTTGTCACCATAGTATCTGAGCAGCACATAGTCTTTAATGTATTTCTCCTGACAACACCCCTGTGAGGTAAGGAAAGGCTGTTATCCCCATTTTGCGGATGGAGAGCTGAGGCACAGAGAAATTGACTGGTCCAACGTCACCATGCAACCATTTTTTCTCTGCCAGATTTTGCCACCATTGCCCATGTCCACCAGTGTCATATCCTGCAGGTACTCTCATTATGATGTAGGGGACTACATGCATTGTAAGATATGACAGTGTAAAACTGGAGATTCAAGCACGTAGTGATTCTGTACCGAGTAGCAGGATTGACAAAGGTATGCAACTCTGGATTGCTTACCTTGAAATGTACCTGTGGGTGGTACTTTTAAATATTTCTATAGGTGTTGAATTTCAATTCCCAACTTCACTGAATTTCATAACTAACTCATTTTTTGGCTTTTTGAGCCTACTTTTTACAAAAGAGCGAAAGTTTCTAAAGATTCCTGGATATAAAGGCTCAGATTCTCTCCTGTGCTGAGGTCAGTGCAGGAGAATGGGAACTAGCATGAAGCAATTTACACCTCCCTGATTCATAAGAACATAAGAACGGCCGTACTGGGTCAGACCAAAGGTCCATCTAGCCCAGTATCCTGTCTACCGACAGTGGCCATTGCCAGGTGCCCCAGAGGGAGTGAACCTAACAGGCAATGATCAAGTGTTCTCTCTTCTGCCATCCATCTCCACCCTCTGACAAACAGAGGCTAGGGACACCATTCCTTACCCATCCTGGCTAATAGCCATTAATGGACTTAACTACCATGAATTTATCCAGTTCTCTTTTAAACGCTGTTATAGTCCTAACATGGTGCGTTGGCCCTGGCACATAAGCATAAATTAGAGCATTTTAGGGACTGCTCTAACTTACATTACCTGACTATCACCTTACTGGACAATAAGCCTATCAAGAATTATGCCCAGTCGTACCCCCTGGCCATTCCCAACATGACTCCACTACTCCACCTTCCAGGATGTGTGTGAGGGGCAGTTGGTGTAGAAGCCAGCTATGCCACTTGAGGACTCCCCTATGCCTGGGGAATTTTCTGCTGGCCATTAAGGGGCAGGTTCCATCACTCTCTGTTACCTTTCTGCTTTAGATCAGCCACAGGAATCAATCTAAGTGACAGATTTCACCGAATAATTTTCTTTTAAGAAATTATCATTTTCTAAAGACTGAAAAGTTTCCAGATTTATTTTCACATGCCATTTCTATATATCAATGAATGTGTTGTTAAACTAACAGTGTAAGAAACTGGACCACATTTTATTAGTGTACACAAGTGCTAGCTACTTAACTAGCTTGGTTCATAATTTATAATAATTCGAATGCATTATTCCTACTGTTAGGTACTTAGTGTGTCAGCATATTTGGAGAGACCTGCTTATAAAAATTGCAATCAGTAGAAAAGATTTGGGTTTTTTTTTACACACCCTGATTAATACCCCACTGATTTTATTCTTGTGCTAATCTTTATAAACCATATTCATTGCATAGCTTAATTCAAGTTAGAGTTAAACTTTGGATTTATTTGGTTCTATATTTCAGGCAAAATGATTATAGAACTTGCAAATCAATTTTCATTTGGCCACATTGAATTTAATTTCTGTCTTTTAATCCCATTTTAGCTATAGTAAGTAGCAACCAACCAGTTAGCATCTCAGCTACAGAAAAAAGAACTTCTGATTTACATACCACCACTACATATATTTCAACAACATTGCTCAAAGGTGGTGAGAGGACATTAAGATCCCTAACGAACGGCAATGTATCACCTGATGCAGCAGAAAGCTCCACTTCTAATTTAGAAAATACAAAGGCTTCTGATTTAACCCAGGCCTCAACCTCTGTAACACAGGGGGGAGGAAGTAATATCTCCTCAACTGACTTCACTGACCCTTCAACGGAGGCTTTGCTTACACATTCTTCCAAGAGCTCAAGTTATTCGTCTTCTCCAAATGATCTTGCAGGTGAGTTTTGTGATTTCCCAGTTGGTTAGTTCACCATTGTCTTTTCAACGCCAAATGTGGTTTTTTTTGTGTTGGGGGGAGGGTTGTTGGTTTTTTTGGCGGGGCGGTGGGAGGGAGAGGTTGGAATTGCCAGAGACCTAAAAAGTCTGTTTTTCATAGAGCTCTCTGTGCAACCTTTCTCCTCTGGAACAACTAAGGAATTTATACCACTGGTAATATTCATTTTCTAAGGACTGAATAATTTCCCGATGTTTTCCCAAGCAGTGTCTATATGTATCAATAAATAAGTGCTATTAAACTAACAGTGTACGAAAGTGGATCACATTTTAATGGGAGAGTGCCTATCACCTGGCTAGTTTGGGCCATGCCTTATTTATAATCATTTCAATCCATCATTCCAAGTCCAATGAAATTAATTCTGGTCCGTACCTTTCACCCTTGGAGAGTCCTTCTTATGAAAGTTTCAATCAATAGAAAATATATTGTTTTTTAAATACCTGTGATTTATACACAGCTTGTTGTTCTTGATCTAGATTTTATAAGGGGGGAGGGATAGCTCAGTTGTTTGGACATTGGCCTGCTAAACCCAGGGTTGTGAGCTCAGTCTTTGAGGAGGCCACCTAGGGATCAGGGGCAAAAATCAGTACTTGGTCCTGCTAGTGAAGGCAGGAGGCTGGAGTTGATGACCTTTCAGGGTCCCTTCCAGTTCTATGAGATAGGTATATCTCCATATATTAATATATATAATCCAAATTCATCCCATATTTAGCTCCCTTTAAATTGATGGAATGACATGTGGGACATAATTGGTTCTGTATTTCAGGGCAAAATCATTGTAGACCTCAAAAATCCAGTCAGATATGGGAATGTCAAATGTAATTTCCATTTTTAATCCCATTTTAGCTATTGGAAGTAGTCACCAACCGGTTAACATCTCCACTACAGAAACAAGGACTTCTGATGTGCATACTTCCAGTACCTATATTTCAGTGACATTCACCGGAGCTTCAGGGAGGAGCTTAACGTCTCTAACAAACAGCAGCACATTGCCCGATGCAGCAGAAAGCTCCACTTCTAACTTAGGAAATATCAACTCTTCAGATTTACCCCAGCCCTCGTCTGCTGTAGCACAGGCTGGAGGAAATAATATCTCATCTAGTGACTTCACTGAGCCTTCCACGGAGCCTTTGCTTACGGATTCTTCCAAGATCACAAGTTATTCGTCTTCCCCAAATGATCTTGCAGGTGGGTGTTGTGATTCCCCAGTTGGTTAGTGCACCATTCAAAAAAAAAATGAAAAAAAGAGCCTCCCATACACCAAATATTGAGTCAAACACTTTTTTAAAGGAATTGGTTGTTTTTTTATCTCAGAATTATACCAATCAAAATTACTTACGACCCTCTGTTACCATAGTATCTGAGTGTATGAAAGTCGAACACATCTTCTTAACGGGAGAGTGCCTACCACCTGGCTAGTTTGTACCATGCTTTATTTATAATCATTTCAATCCATCATTCCAAGTCCAATGATATTCATTCTGGTCCGTACCTTTCACCCTTGGAGAGTCCTTCTTATGAAAGATTCAATCAATAGAAAATATATTTTTTTAAATACCTGTGATTTATACACAGCTTGTTGTTCTTGATCTAGTTTTTATCGCCAAATTCATCCCATATTTAGCTCCCTTTTAATTGATGGAATGACATGTGGGACATAATTGGTTCTGTATTTCAGGGCAAAATCATTGTAGACCTCAAAAATCCAGTCAGATAAGGGAATATCAAATGTAATTTCCATTTTTAATCCCATTTTAGCTATTGGAAGTAGTCACCAACCGGTTAACATCTCCACTACAGAAACAAGGACTTCTGATGTGCATACTTCCAGTACCTATATTTCAGTGACATTCACCGGAGCTTCAGAGAGGAGCTTAACGTCTCTAACAAACAGCAGCACATTGCCCGATGCAGCAGAAAGCTCCACTTCTAACTTAGGAAATATCAACTCTTCAGATTTACCCCAGTCCTCGTCTGCTGTAGCACAGGCTGGAGGAAATAATATCTCATCTAGTGACTTCACTGAGCCTTCCACGGAGCCTTTGCTTACGCATTCTTCCAAGATCCCAAGTTATTCATCTTCCCCAAATGATCTTGCAGGTGAGTTTTGTGATGCCCAACTGGTTAGTGCACCATTTACAAACGTAAAACAATAATCAGAACCTCCCCTCCCCTCCCCCCGCCAAAATGAGTCAACCTTTTTTTTTTTTTAATAGAATCAGTTGCTCTTTAACTCAGACTCATACCTATCAATGGTCCTTATATTTCCCCCCGTTACCACAGTATCTGAGTGCCTAACAATCTTTAACGTGTATATCCTCACAACACCCCTGCAAGGTAGGGATTATTATCTCCATTGTACAGATGGGGAACTGAGGCACAGAGATGCTAAGTGACTTATCCATAGATCATACTGGAAGTCTGTGGTAGAGGAGGAAACTGAAACCAGGTCTGTCAAGTCCCAACCTAGCACTGTAATCTCCAGACCACACTACCCATCTATACTGCTCTGATCATTTTAATCACTTTCGTTAAAAAAAAGTAGCAATTTGTTTATTTCTCTACAATCTCACTATTTTTTCTCTGCCAGATCCTACCTCCATTGCTCATGTCCAGCAGTACCATGCCTTGCAAGTACTCCCTTTACGCTGAATGAGACTACTTGCAGAGGAGGGTATTACTCAGTGTGAGTAAGAGGGGAAATCAGGCCCTTAGGGGTTCTTTACCCACTAGCTGGATTAGCAAGGCATACAATCTTGCTAATTTATACTTACACTGTACTTGTGGGCTGTACCTATAAATATTTCTAGAGTTGTTGAGTTCCAGTTCAAAAGTCATTGACTGAAACCTTCAATAACTTCACTGCATTTCATTACAAACTTTGCTTTAGTATCGTCTTTGATGGCTTTAAGCCCATTTTTTACGTACAGACGCCAACGTTTCTTAAGATTCCTGAATATAAAGGCTCGGATTCCTGTGCTGAGTTCTGTGTGGTACTGGAGGCGGGCAATTGCTAGGGAGCAAGTTATACCTCCCTGATTTTCATGGTGCCTTTGTACTGGGCCTGGCCTATTGGCATAAGTTAGAGCACCTTTGAGTTGCTCTAATGTACACCAGCTGGCTATCTCCCTGTGGGACCATAAGCCTATCTAGAATTGGTGTAATGATGTAATGCCCTGTCCTGCCCCCTTGCCATTCTTAGTGTGCCTCCAAAACTCTACCTTCCAGATTGTGTGGGAGGGGCAGTTGACATAGAAGCCAGCTCTGGCAGCTGAGAGCTCCCCTATGGTCATGTAGGGTCAACTTCCAACGCTCTGTCTGCCTGATCTGGGCAAAATTACAAAAAAGTCATAACATTTCATTTTGATATTTTTTAAATGAATTGTTTACATTTTTTGGTTTGAAATGACTTTTCATTTAGAAATCTCCTTCAATTTTATTTTTTTAATGCAAACATATTTTAAAAGTACTTGATATCAAAATAAAACACTTTTGTTCAACTGAAATTAATATTTTTTTTTAACTTTTCAATTTGCCAAAAATTTCAAATCATTTTCTTGTTTGGTCAACCCAAAACTTTGGTTTTGGTTTTTATGGGGTTTTTTTTTAATTGCCAGAGAGCTAAAAAGTCTGTTTTTCACAGAGCTCTAATCTCTACAACCTTTTTCCACTGGAACAAAAGCCACGGGTTTCACTCAGTAATTTTCTTTTAAGTAATTATCGTTTTCTAAAGATTGGATAATTTCTGGATTTATTTTCCCATGCAGTGTTTATATGTATCAATAAGTGTTGTTAAACTAAAAATGTAGGAAAGTGGATCACATCTTCTTAATGGGAGAGTATCCCATCACTACCACCTGGCTAGTGTGGGTCATGGTTTATTTATAATAATTCTAATGCATCATTCCAAGTCTAATGAAATTCTTTGTAGTCTGTACCTTTCATTCTTGGAGAATCCTTCTTATGAAGGTTTGACTCAATAGAAAATATATTGTTTTTTAAATACCCAGTGATTTATACACAGCTTGTTTTTCTTAATCTAGTTTTTATAATCCACATTTATCCCATGTTTAGCTCCATTTAAATTGATGAAATGATATGTGGGACATAACTGGTCCTGTATTTCAGGGCAAAATTATTATAGAACTCACAAATGCAATCAGATTTGGGCATATCAAATTTAATTTCCATCTTTTCATCCCACTTTAGCTATTGGAAGTAGCCACCAACCAATTAGCATCTCAGCTACAGAAACAAGGACTTCTGATTTGCATACTTCCAGTACCTATATTTCAATGACATCCATCAGAGGTGAAAAGAGGACATCAAGGTCTCTAACCTACAGCAGCACCTTGCCTGATGTGACAGACAGCTCCACTTCTTACTTAGAAAATACCAAGTCTTCAGATTTACCCCAGCCCTCGTCTCCTGTAGGACAGGCTGGAAGAAGTAATATCTCATCAAGTGACTTCACTGAGCTTTCCACAGAGTCTTTGTTTACACATTCTTCCAAGATCCCAAGTTATTCGTCTTCCCCAAATGATCTTGCAGGTGGGTTTTGTGATTCCCAACTGGTTATTGTACAGTACTAAAAAAATGATAAAAAGAGCCCTTCACTCCCAGAAAACTCAGTTGACCCATTTTTTAAGGAATCAGATGCTCTTTAGTAACTCAAACCCAGGAAAGGCCATAGAGTCAGAGTTTAAGGCCACAGGAACCACTGTATCATTAAGTCTGACCTGTATTTCACAGGCCACCAACAGCAGCAAGCATCCGCCGACTTAACCTGATGACAGAAATGAGACCACAGTATTACAGGATACTAGACTATTATGTGCCACAGGCAGAGGATAGGAGGAACTGAGGTGCACAGGTCCTTATATTGCCTCTATTACCTTAGTATGTGAGCACCTAACAATCTTTAATTTATTTTTCATCACAATAGCCCTGTGAGCTGGGACTTGACCTCAGGCTTCCCAAGTCCCAAGCTAGCACTCTACCAGCTGGACCAGCCTTCCCTTCTAGCATGGATCTTAATATTTTAATCGCTTTTTAAAAAAGCCATTTTTTCTCTACCATGACACCATTTTTTCTCTGCCAGATTTTGCCCCCATAGCTCACATCCATAGGTCCATGCCCTGCAAGTAGTCCCATTACGCTGAATGGGACTGCTTGCAGAGGAAAGTTTTACTCAGTGTGAGTAAGGGGGAAGATTCGGGCCCTTAGTGACTTGTGACCAGCCAGCGGGATTGGAGAAGGCATGCAATCTTGATAGTTTACATTTAAACTGCACTTGTGGACTGTACTTTTAAATATTTCTGTAGGTGTTGAATTTCAATCAAATTCAGTGCTCCAACTTTGCTTTAGTTACACCCTTTATGGCTTTTTGAGCCCACTTTTTACAGAGATGTTAACATGTCTAAAGATTCCTGATTATAAAGGCTAAAATTCCCGTCCCAAGATCTGCTCAGCATAGGAGGAGGGGAAATTTCCATGGAGCAAAGTTACATCTCCCTCATTCTCCTGTGCAAGTGCACTGGCCCAGGCCCATCAGCATAACTTAGAGCAGTTTGGGGGCTGCTCTAGTGTACACCATTTAGCTATCTCCTTATGGAATCGTAACTCTACTGAGAATTGATGTAGTGAGGGTATGCCTTGCCCCCTGGCTAGCCCCAGAATGCATCCAGTACTCCGCCTTCCAGGTTGCTTGTGAGAGGCAGTTGGTGCAGAAGCCAGCTGAGACCTTCCCTTCAGCAAGGGAATTTTCTGCTGGCCATTTAGGTCAAGTTCCATCATTCTCTACCACTTTTCTCCTCTGCATCAGCCACTGGAATCTAAGCCACAAGTTTCACTCAATGGTTTTCTTTTAAGTTATCATTTTCTAAAGAATGAACAATTTCCTGATTTGTTTTTACATCTATCTATCTATCTATCTATCTATCTATCTATCTATCTATCTATCTATCTATCTATCTATCTATCTATCTATCTATCTATCAGTTTCTAAGTGTTATTAAGATAACAACATGGGAAAGTGCACCACATCTTCTTGGTGTAGGAGACTGCCCACTACCTGACTAGTTTGGGTCACACTTTGATTATAATGATTTGTACACATTATTCGAGCTCTAATTATACTAATTTTGTCTATACCCTTCATCCTCCAAGAGTTCTGTTTATAAAAGTTTCAATCAATAGAAAAGATTTTGTTATTTTAAATACACAGTGATCTATACACAACTATTTTTCTTGGTCTATTCTTTATAAACCAAATTCATCCCATGTGTATCTCCATTTTAGTTAATGGAGTTACACACTGGATTTATTTGGTCCTGTATTTCAAGCAAAATTATTATAGAATTCGCAAATCCATTCTGAGTTAATGTAATTTCCACTTTTGGATATCATAGCTGCCATTGGACATAGTTATCAGGAAAAAGAATGTCCAGTCCTTGTACTAACATTATTTCTATAGTTTTAAAATTTTTGTAAGTGCCAGTAGCATGCAATGTGAAGCAGTGTAACTGGACGGTGAAGTTAAGCATGCAGTTTGTTAGTCTCACAGTTATTTTTTTGGTGGCACTATTCATGGCTCTAGTATTCTTTTTTGCAAGTAATAATTTCAGGTGTTACTGAATATGAAGTGTACATGTCTTTCCAAAGCAGCATTTTGTCCAGTCCGAAACTTAACCCTGTTTTAATATTCAGACATGCACTGTATTCATCTGTGTTTTGTTCGAAGAAAACTCATTCATGTGTTTGGATTTATTCATATGAAATTATAATTTTTCTTTATCATATTTTAGCCATGGAAAGTAGCCCCCAACCAATTAGCATCTCAGCTACAGAGAAAAGGACTTCTGATTTGCAAACCACCAGTAGTTACATTTCAACAACATTCACCAGAGGTGGAGAGAAGACGTTCAGATCCCTAACAAACAGCGGCACATCACCTGATGCAACAGAAAGCTCTACTTCTAACTTAGAAAATACCCAGTCTTCAGATTTACCCCAGCCCTCATCTCCTGTAGTAGAGAGTGGAGGAAGTAATATCTCATCAAGTGACTTCACTGAGCCTTCGACGGAGCCTTTGCTTACACATTCTCCCAAGGACCCAACTCCTTCGTCTTCATCAAATGATCTCGCTGGTGAGTTTTGCAATTCCCAGCTGGTTATCGCACAGTTAAAAAAAACTATAAGAAAGAACCTTCCACCCCCAAAAACAAAGTCAACCCTTTTCATTAAAGAATCAGTTGCTTTTTAACTCACGCATACCTATGAAAGGTTCTTATATGGCCTCTAATATTATCGTGTCTGAGCGCCTAACAATCTGTAATGTATTTATCCTCCCAACACCCTGGTGAGGTAGGTGAGTGCTATTATCCCCGTTTGACTGATGGGGAACTGAGGCAGAGAAAAACCAAGTGACTTGTCCAAGGTCAGACAGGAAGTTTGCAGAAGATCAGGGAACTAAATATCTCCCAAGTCCCAAGCTAGCACCCTAACCCTGGACCAACCTTCTCTTCTAACACTGCTCTGAATATTTTAATAGCAATCCATTTTTTCCCTCTACAATGGTACAGTTTTTTCTCGGCCAGATTCTGGCACAATTGCTCATGTCCAGCAGTGCCATATCCTGCAAGTAATCCCATTATACTGAATGGGATTACATGTATTGTAAGATATTAGTGAGAATAAGAGAGGAGATTCAGGCCGTTAGGGTATGACTACACTGCCATTAAAAACCTGCGGCTGGCCTGTGCCGGCTGACTCAGGCTTGCAGGGCTTGGGCTAAGGAGCTATTTAATTGCAGTGTAAACATTCAGGCTTGGGCTGCAGCCCAACCTCGCAGGCGCTGCAAGGTGGGAGGGTCCCAGATCTTTGCTGCGTCCTGAGCCCAAACATCTACACTGCAATTAAACGGCCACTTACACTAACTCCTGTGAGCCTGAGTCAGTTGGTATGGGTCAGGTGCAGGTGTCTGATTGCAGTGTAGACGTACCTTTAGTGATTCTTTACCAACTAACTGGACTGTAGAGGCATTAAATCTGCTTAGATTTAAACTGTACCTGTAGACTGTACCTCTATTTCTACAGGTGTTGAATTCCAATGCCTATCTTCACTGAATTTAATCTGTTTTAGTAACCCCTTTTATGGCTTTCGGAGCCTGCATTTTACAAAGAGATGCCCAAACGTCTGAAGATTTCTGAATATAAAGGCTCAGATTCCTATGCTGAGGTCTGCTTAGTGCAAGAGGAAGAGAACTACCAGGGATCAAGTTACACCTCCCTGATTCTCATTGTGCATTTGCACTGGCCCTGGCCCATAGGCATAAGTTAGATGAACTTAGGGGCTGCTCTAACTTATACCAGCTGGCTATATCCCTATGGGATCACAAGTCTACAAAGAATTGGTATAGTGCAGGCATGCCCTGTCCTTTTCCCTCATATGTCCCAGCATGCCTCCAATATTCCACCTTTCAGGCTGGTGTGATGGGCAGTTGGTGTAGAAGCCAGTTATATCACCTAATAGCTCCCTGTGCAAACGGAATTTTCTGCTGGCCATTGTGGGCCAGGTTCCAACACTCTCTGCTACCCTTCTCCTCTGGATCAGCTAGAGGAATCTAAGCAGTAGGTTTTAATGAATGATTATCTTTTAAATAATCATAACATTCTAAAAAGTGAATAATTTCCAGATTTGTTTTCAGATGCCCATGTGTGTGTGTAAAGAACTATTGTTGTTCTGCTCAAGATGTGCATATAAAAACTTTAATTTTCAGATTTTAATTCCTTTTCAGGAGTTGGAAGTAGCCATCAATCGGTTACAATTTCAGATAGAGAAAAAGAGATTTCCAGTTCTCCTACTCATAGTACGTACGTGTCAACAACATTCGCCAGAGGTGGGGAGAGGACATCCCAATCTCAAACTCACAGCAGCACATCGACTGCGGCAACAGAAATCTCCACTCATAATATAGACGCGGCTGAGTCTTCAGATTCAACCCAGTTCTTATCTTCTGTATCACAGGCTGGAGGTTTCAATATCTCATCAAGTGATGCCGATTTCATGGAGCCTTCCACCGAGCCTTTGCTTACCGATTCTTCCAAGAGCTCAACGTTGTCTTTACCCAATGATACAACCTGTGAGTTGTCTGAACTCAAAAATCTCATTTTGATAAGAAAAACATTCTCTCCCACTCCTCCCCAATGTGGGTTATGCATATTGTTATCGCTAACAAATTCAAAGCCACTGTAGTTGCCAGGCACAATATTTGTAAGCAGTAATGATTCTCTTCAATGAGATCACCTACACAGCATTTGGTATTTAACAGTGACCAACGGTGTAGGAAAGTGGACCACATCTTCTTAGTGTAGGAGACTGTTCACTTCCTGTCTAGTCCAGTTCATACAAGTAATTCTAATGCATCATTCCAACTCCACTGACACACATTGTGTCAATACCTTTCATCCTTAGAAAGTCCCTCTTATAAAGGTTTCCATCAATAGAAATTATATATTTTTTTTAAATACTCGGTGATTCATTTGTAAAAAGTGTTTATAAACCAAATTAATCCCATGCATAGCTCCATTTAAGTTGCTGGAGTTATTTGGCCCTGTATTTCAGGGTAAAATTATTATAGAACTCACAATTTCATTCTGATTTGTGCATATAAAATTTAATTTCCACCTTTTAATCCCATTACAGCCGTTGGAAGTAACCATCAGTCTCTTAGCAGCTCAAACACCGAAAAAAGTCCTTATACTGACAGTATGTACAGTTCAGCTACGTTAACCGGAGGTGGAGAAAGGACGTCACAATCTCTGACAAATAGCACATCTACCCATACAACAGAAAGCTCCACTTCGTATACAGAAATTGCCAATTCCTCAGAATTAATTCTGTCACCTTCAATGGCAGAGACTAGAGGGACGAGTATGTCAGCAAATGATATGGATTTCACTGGGTCTTCAACTGAGACTTTCTTTATACGTTCTTCCAAGATACCAACTGACTCTTCTTTCCAAAATGATCCTTCAAGTAAGTGGTTTGTGTGTATGTTACCTTGAGAATGCCAGTTTTATATACAAAATCTCACCTGTGCATTAAATACTTTCCATGTGTGCAGACAGATGGTGGTCCCATATACCCATGTGCTATTTAAAATAACCAAATCAAAGCCACGCTCATACGTTCTGGGGAATCTTTCCAAAGGGGTAGACATCAAGCCAACTAGGATTATTAACATTGAAACTGTGCTTCTTGACTGGCTAGTATTAGTAGAAATCTGATAGATTTCTACTAATACTAGCCAATACTAATACTAATGCTATTCTACCTTTTTTTTAATGGGTGGTATTTTCAAAAGTGCTCCTTGTTGGCCTAACTCAGTTCCCAATGAAGCCAATGGGAGCTTTCAGTAGGAGCAGAATTAGGCCAATTCAGAAGGACTTTTGAAAATCCCATCCTATATTTCTAAGGACATTGTCAAATTCACTGAAATTCACTACACACACACTCTTCCAACGATTAACTGTAAAATAAATGTTAATATTCTGTGTCATCCACGGCTAACTTTTCAAAGAGACGTGTTGTACTTTCAAGGGTTCCTGATTATAAAGTCTTTGATCAATGAATTTTTATAAGACATTATTTTATTTTATACACACTAACATAGAACATGTCCTTGAAAGTAATTTCTTCCGATGGAGGCATGAGAATTCTTCTGTGCAAAAACAGATTAAAAAAAGACTGGTTTTACTTAATTTGGAATGGAGGAAGAGAGTGAGAGGATAAGGTCATTCTGAATGATCTAGAGGACAAATGGACTTTACTATTTACCCTTTCACGAAGTACAAGAAGAGGACACAGTAATCAATCACGTGAAAAGGCAAAAAGCAACAGAGGGTCCTGTGGCACCTTTAAGACTAACAGAAGTATTGGGAGCATAAGCTTTCGTGGGTAAGAACCTAACTTCTTCAGATGGCATCTGAAGAAGTTAGGTTCTTACCCACGAAAGCTTATGCTCCCAATACTTCTGTTAGTCTTAAAGGTGCCACAGGACCCTCTGTTGCTTTTTACAGATTCAGACTAACATGGCTACCCCTCTGATATGTGAAAAGGCAACACATTGAAAAGAGATAAAAATACTTATTGGTGAACATACAGTTCCTGTGTGGGACTCAATGCTGCAAGAGTTTGAGGTTAACATTTCAGAAGGTGTTAAAAATTCCATTATAGTCATAAGTACATAGTTACATTTGCAAAAGCATTGCACTCAAGCTAGTTTTCACTTGCAAATAACATCCTTACAAACTGATGGACTGGATGGACCAATACACAGACTAGTAAATTTTATGTATCAGACATATAATTTCAGTAAAATGCCAAAATATTTTGATATATATTACTGTCATGTTACTTTTTTTTCTTCTATTCCAGGCATTGCAAGTAGCCATCAACCAGTTAGCAGCATCGACACTGAGAAAAGGACCTCTGTTTCTCGCACTGACAGCATGTACATTCAAACCACATTCAGTAGAGGCGGAGACAGGACGTTACTGTCTATATCAAATAACAGCACCTCTGCCGAATCATCAGAAAGTTCCACTTTTTATGCAGAAATTTCCAACTCTTCAGATTTAGCACAATCCTCATCTTTTATGGCTCAGAGCAGAGGAAGTAACGTATCATCAACTGACGGGGATTTAATTGCTCCATCTACAGAGCCTTTGCTTGTACATTCTTCCAAAATGCCAACTTACTCTTCTACAGTCATTGTACAAAATGCAACTCTGTTTTTCACTGGCACTGAATCGTCGCCAACTGGCAGCTCATCATTATCTTCATCAGTATTTCCATCCTCTTCCTCGGTGTCATCATTACATCACTTGCTTTCATCAACGCCATCGCCACCTCATTCATTTGCATCATCAGAGTCATCTCCACCATCCTCTTCATCGGTGATACCATCATCGTCACTCCCACCACCATCTTTGTCGTCATCTTTATCCACCTCCTCGTCAGTTGAATCATTTCCTTTATTACCATCCTTATTACCTTCATTTTCTTCAGCATCTTCACCATCACACGCTGGTGACAGTTTTCAAACCAGCAGGTCCATGGTTACATCAGGAGGGACAGACACAATGGAGCCATCGACTGCTGTGTTCTCTGGAAGTACACCCAGACAGTACAGCAATCACAGCAGACCACACCAGTTGAAAGAGAGCACTAGTTTCAAAACCACAGGACCACTTCCTCTTCAGACTGAACCTATGGAACAGCTCAGCAGTCGCTCTTCATCCACATCAGCTTCTGCACTTGTAACAGCGAGCTCTGCAGGAGGAACCTTCACTTCCAGTGGGGACCATTTTGAAAAGACAACTTTGCTTCTGACAACAGCTGCTCCAAGTCTGAGCAAGGATACCCAACACACTGAGATGGCAAAAGCATCGACCAGTATCTTGCCAAATACGACAAGTCAAAGGGATGTGTTCCCTGCAGCGGAATTAACAACAGGGAAAACAGTTACACTGTCAACAGACATGACTTTTGGACCACAGCATTCTGTGCCAACTACAGATCATTCTATTACTACGAAAACTCGCAGAGTTCAAACTGCTGCTACCACGACACTGGCCTACGTAACTGGAGTAACTACAAAATCAATGGAAACTAGCACTGCAACTAGCATTAAAATCACCGAAGAAAATATCCCAGCTACACATCCTTCCAAAACATCTTCCTCGAGCAAAACCACTGCAGGGTTTTCCACCACTTCAGCAGCAGCTACCAAACCAACTACTGTTGCTCTGTTCAGTCGCACAAGGGCATTAGTAACTACTTCTCATACAACAGGTAAAACAGCTAAAAGGTTGCCCAGAAACATTGGGTATGTAGAAAGAATAGAACATCAGACATAGCTTATATAAAAACCTTTGAGGATATGAGTTAGTCTTAATTCTAGGTATTTTTAAGCATTTGAAACAAAAGGAGAGAGTTTAATACATTCCCCAGTTGAAAAATGCAGAAAATTTTGGTGGAAATTTTACCAAAAGTTAATTAAAATTCAAAAACCGTCGACCAGCTCTCCTTGTACATTTAGAATTAACAATTTCTTTATTTCTCATTAAAAATAGATACATATAAATATATGTCGTGTTAATGAGGAAAGACAGTTGGCCAGCATTAGTATTTGCATTGGAGCTTGTCCTGTTATTACAACCTATGATCATTTTCTCTCTCTCTGTATATATAATCTCCCTCAAAAGGGCCTGTCATAAGAACAAAAAAATGGCTGTCCTGGGTTAGACCAATAATCTGTCTAGCCCAGCATCCTGTCTTCTGACAGTGGCTGGTGCCAGATGCTTCAGAGGGAATGAACAGAACAGGGCAATTATTGAGTGATCCATCCCCTGTCATCCACTACCAGCTTCTGGCAGTCTGAGGCTTAGAGACACCCTGAGCACATGGTTGTGTCCCTGACCATCTTGGCTAATAGCCATTGATGGACCTATCCTACATGAGTTCTTTTTTGAACCCAGTTATACTTCTGGCCTTCACAACATCCCCTAGCACCAAGTTCCACAAATTAACTATGTGTTGTGTGAACAAGGACTTACGTTAGTTTTAACTTTGCTGCTTATTAATTTCTTCGTCTGAGCCTTGGTTCTTGTGTCATGTGAAGGAATAAATAACACTTCCTCCACACCATTCATGATTTTATAAACCTCTATTATAGCCCCACCTCAGTTGTCTCTTTTCTAAGATGGACACTCCCAGTCTTTGTAATCTCTCCTCAGACGGAAGCTGTTCCATACGCCTAATCATTTTTGTTGCCCGTCTCTGTACTTTTTCCAGTTCTAATATATCTTTTTTGAGATGGGGCGACCAGAACTTCACACAGTATTCGAGGTGTGGGTGTACCCTGAATGTATATAGTGACATTTCCGTCTTCTTATCTATCCCTTTCCTAATGGTTCCTAACTTTCTGTTAGCTTTTTTGGCTGCTGCACAGACATTTTCAGAGAACTACACACAGTGACTCCACGTCTCTTTCTTGAGTGGTAACAGCTCCGTTAGACCCCATCGTTTTGTGTGTATAGTTAGGGTTATGTTTTCCAATGTGCATTATTTTGCATTTGTCACTTCTTTTGTTAGCGAAAGTCTAGGCCACATTCTGTATCCTTGCTGAATCTATTACCACAGTCATTATTACATTTTATATTTTGAAGAAAAGTAGGGAAAAGCGTTAAGCACAAGTTCCAGTTTTGCCTTTTGTCGTAGCCAGTTATGTGTTAAGAACATGGAACTAGATTGATATTAGAAGCAGAAACTTTGGCAGAAACTCCACTTCATAAAACAAGAATACATAATTTGGCAGAAGCAGGCATCTTCACACTTGGCTAAGGGAAAACTCTTTCTAGGAGTGAACTGGAATGGTGACTCATGTACTTATCCTTAAGGGACTAAGGGGGTTGAGGAAAGGTAGCTGTGGCTAGGTCATCAGCACACTGGGAGGAGTGCGTGAAGGACTTTATATAACAAAAACCCAAGGGCGTCAGTTAGTCTAGTCTCCTTATCTTCTCAATTAAATATATTCAGTACAGTTTTTATCTGAATGGAAATATAATCCATAATTAAAGCCCCTGGAGCTGAAAACACTTGCTACACAGGGTAGTGTTTACTGACTTCAGTCATCCTTTTAACATCAGTAGGACTACATAAAATAGAAAGCATTACAGCCAGTAATAAGTGTTTACAGGACTGGACTCTATGACTGAATATTTTTATTGCAGATTGTATTTAAGTATATTGGGAATAGTGACATGGGTTAATGCATTTTACGTGAGAATCTAATTTAATGTAGCCTCTTTTTATTGAGTGATTCGTGTTTTGTTACTTTATTATTTTTTTAAAAGTCAGGTTTTGACGTTTACTGTAAAGAGGAAATCCTTTTGGTGACCTGGACTTAACACTTTGTACTGTGGATTTAATAATGCTCTGTATTTTTGTAATGCCTTCCGAACTGCTTTAGAAATGTGAAGGAATTAATAGCCCAATTCTGCTTGCCTTCCTCATGCAAGCAATCCCATTGATTTCAGTGAGAATACACACAGGAATATGAGTTTTGGGGTGGAGTCCCGTGCGTATCTCATCACTGTTAGAGCTGGTTGACATTTTTTGAATTTCAAGATTTTAACAGTATTCCAAATCTTGATATTAAAAAAAAAAAAGAGAGAGAATTTCCGTGTTTTCACAATTTCTTCCCCCCACCATGTTTCAAAATGTTGACAAATTCATATTTAAAAAAATAAGGTATAAAGACTTAAAAGCGTCCATGCAATTCCACACACCCTTCCTTCCCCTCCCCCCCCCACTGTTTTTGGTAATCAGTTTCCTCCCCATATTACAACAGGAAAACTGAAATACAGAGAAGTACCTTTTGGCTACTTAATTTTTGGGTGCCCTATTTGAGACCCCTTAGCCCTGCTTTTCAGAGGTGCTGAACACCCATAACTCTGGTCAGGTGAAGTCACCAGGGTAAGCGCCCAGCAACTCTGAAAAATCAGTTTGTCTCAGGCTGGATACCGAAAATCAGTGGCCATTTTTGAAATGTTTGGCCTCCGTGACCTGTCTGAGGCCACACAGTAAGTTTGCAGCAGTGCCAGCAACAGCACACGGGAGTTCCTGAATTCTGTATTTTAACCATAAAACCATCCTTCCAGCCTTTGTGAATTACACTGCGCAGTAATAACCACAAAACAAATCTGAGTGACATGTGCCACCTAATTTGTCTTGTAATCCAATGTAATCAACAAACAAGCCAACCCCTCTGGCTACGTTCTGCACTTGGACATGTGCATAATTTATATTCCTGCTAATGAGAATAACACATGCGTCATGAAGAGCATTTCCAGACATGGCAGAAAAGGGGGTGTTCTTTTTAAAAGGGGTGAGAATCCAATGCTTTTTCCCATAAGGATTTGAATGTTCAGTTGTACGGCATGTAGGGTTACCATACGTCCGGTTTTTCCCGGACATGTCCAGCTTTTTGGTAATCAAACCCCCGTCCGGGGGGAGTTTCCAATAAGCCGAACATGTCCGAGAAAAATACTCCCTGGCTTACCTTAGAGCGGGCGCCGGGGGCTGCTGTGCTCCCTGACTCCTGGGCTCTGTAAGAGCCGAGCTGCCCGAGCGCTACTGGCTTCGGGCAGCCCCCATGCCTCTGGACCCTGCACCCCCGGCCTGGCACTTCCCCTCCCGGGCTCCGGCATGGGGGCTGCCCGAAGCCGGTAGCGCTCAGGCATCTCGGCGCTTACAGAGCCCAGGAGTTCAGGGAGCACAGCAGCCGTTGGAGCCTGGGAGGGGAAGTGCCCGGCCGGGGGCGCAGGGTCCGGAGACATGGGGGCTGCCCGAAGCCCGAGCGCTACCGGCTTCACGGTTTGCTGGGCAGCCTCCAGACCCTGCGCCCCCGGCTGGGCGCTTCCCCTCCCAGGCTCCGTGAAGCTGGTAGCGCTCGGGCAGCCCATTTCGCATGGCTGGGAGGGAGGAGGGGGAATTCAGGGCGCTCAGGGGAGGGGGCGGAGTTAGGGCGGGGACTTTGGAAAAGGGGCGGAGTTGGGCGTGGAAGGGGTGGAGCCGGGGTGGGAAAGGGATGGGGCCAGGGCCCCGTGGAGTGTCCTCTTATTTTATTTTTTAAATATGGTAACCCTAACGGCATGCCAAGCACCGGAAAATAGACAAAACTACAGTCATGCTAGTCAAGCCAGGAATTAATCCCCCAAATGTCTTATTTCACAGTCAATGTCTGCACCACAAACCCTTGTCTGCATGATGGAAAATGTGTTATTAATGGTGTTATGGGCAAATATCAGTGCAAGTGTTCACCAGCCTGGCAAGGAGAAGACTGCAGTGAAGGTAAAGGACAGTATTGCAGCCAATGGCCCCTCTGTCTTATCATAGAATATCTGGGTTGGAAGGGACCTCAGGAGATCATCTAGTCTAACCTCTGGCTCAAAGCAGGACCAGTTCCCAGACAGATTTTTGCCCTAGATCCCTAAGTGGCTCCCTCAAGGATTGAGTTCACAACCCTGGGTTTAGCAGGCCAATGCTCAAACCACTGAACTATCCCTCCCCAATTCAAGCACCATCAAATAAATCAATCTGCATTGCCTGAATGATAGCAGTTTGTAGAAATAGGCCATGATCCTAGTGGCTAGAGTACCAGTGTGGAACTCAGAAGACCTGGGTTCTGTTTCGGGTTCTGCCACTAGCCTGTTGAGTGACCTTGGGCAAGTTCCTTCACCTTCACTTTGAGATCTACTGATAAAAAGTGATTGATAAGAGCTAGGCATTATTATTCACAGGGGCTGAAGCAAAGTCAGTAAAACTACTGAACGAGAATGGGAAAGCTGTTTGCATTTATTCACTCAACTCCAGTAGGATAATCAAGAACAGGATAAATAATAAGTGGTAACGATGCAGTGAGTCATACAGCAATACACAGAGGGTCTTCTAGTTCTACTGCCAAGGATTCCTTGTAATTCTGTGATTCTACTGGCTGTTGTTTTCTCCCTTGTTTCAGATGTGGATGAATGTCTTTCTAATCCATGCCCAGATTTGGCCACATGTAATAATACTCAGGGCTCCTATGTCTGCAAATGTCCTCTTGGATACCGGCTAGAAAAAGGAAAATGCAATTTAGGTAAGAGAATTGCACTGCAAAAAAAAAAAAAAAGAAAGAAAAGAAAGAAATACACGGTTAAAAATAAAAATCTAAGACAGAAATAAAACCAGGGATCAGACAAATCCTTTCCTTTAAAATTCAGCTACCGATGGTTGGTTTCCATTAGCATAATTGCCTTTTATTGTCTATACCGATATGTAGTCTACTGTATTTTGTGGTGAAATGTCCTGGGGATTTAGTAATATTTAAAGATTTCCTCCACTTTTGTAAAGCTATAGAAACAGCATGTTTCAAATAATGGTTACAGGTTTATTTGTATTTTAAGGACAGAAAATCCAGATTTTTTTAATGAATTCTAACAATCCAAAAGATTTCCACAAAATACTTAGATCCCACTCCTACAAAAACTTAGGCACATGTTAGTAGGGCCATTGTGTAACTTGACTTTAGTTGGACTAATCATGTACATAAAGTTAAGCAACTGTGTAAGTCTTTGTAGGAACAAGGCCTTATTTTGTAGCTTTCGTTTAGCATATAGCACAATTATTCAATACCCAAGTTCCATCACCTCTATATGCAAGATGACTCCGAATTTCAGGCTTTTCTCATGACCCATTGTAGAAGTGACTTTGTTTTACAAGACTTTACTGTGAGCCACGATCTGAAAGAATTACAAATGTGAAAAAGTGCTATTGAATCATGTCTGAGGTATTAATGAAGGGCATTTTTAAGATGGACTGCTAGGATAGCAAATGATTTGATTTATTTTACACTAAGAAAAGGGCAGATTATATAAACACCGTGAATCTAATTCTCCTTTTATTATGACAGTGTAAATCAGGAGCCAGAGAAGTCAATGAGGTTTCTCTGGTACAAAACTTGCTGTGAGAGGAGCACCTGGCCTCTGTGTGTAGCCTGAAGGCATGAAAGGATTGGAGGCTTTCTAATGTTATCAGCAACTGTATTTGTCTTTTGGATGAGATATAAAGCTGAAGCTGTGATCTCCCATTTTCACTGACAATCTCATGACATTTAATAGAAGATTTAGGGATAGAATCTATTCTGCTATTCTGACCAAATTCCAACTTGGGTTATTAGTTTCTGCCCCCAGGCTTATATAAATCTAGGTAGGCAAGAGTGCTTTTAACTCTAAACTGTACCTCATCTCAAAGGGCATCATGCATTTCAGTCCCAAAGTTACTTAAATCCCACACAAATTTGACATCTCTTCTCTCGTATTGTTGAAAATTAAATATTGCCAACCCCAAGCCTTCAAAACTCATGAGTCAGGCGCCCCCAAAATCAAGACATTAGTTTAAAAATCATAAGATTTAAAAAAAAACAAATAGATTTTGAATGATTTTTATTTGCCTTCTAGTTTTTGAGTCTTGAGGTTTGTAGCAGGATGGTCCGATGACCAGTTGTCCTAGTGGTCAGGTCGTGGTATTATGGTTTCTGCCAGCCTAGTCAACCCAGAGGGGCCCTGGCTGCAGCCTCAATCACTTGTGTGTACTCAGATTGCTTTCTCAGAGGTTCTAGCACTACAGAGGACTGGGGGAGTGGGCATGGTAGGGGGATCTGGGCCCACCCGTTCCACTGGGTCTTGACCCAGTACCCTAGGGGTTTATCAAAGCATTTGGCCCAGTATTGAGCTACCCCAAATTATATTTTCCCCTGGGTCACTTCCTACCAGTCTGGAGCTATTCCAGTTGGAACATGGTCGCTGGCTTAAGAGACACTCTTCAGTCTCTTAGTGTCCTGTTGAAGCAAATCTCTTTTAGGGCTTTCAGCTCCCCAAAAGTGGGGGGCGGGGGGAGGTCAAAATACCTGCTTCTAGAGCAGCCTTCACAAAGCTGTGGCCACTCCTGACACAGCTCTCAGCTTCAGTCTTGCTTCCTTGGGGGAGCTTGCAGCTCCCTCCCCACTTCCCTGAGCTACCAGTGTATCTGCTGTGGGAACATGCTGTGCATGTAGGCAGGGCCCATCCCTTAGCTCAATATTGCTCCACTCCCAGCAAGCTTCAGTGTGGGGCCTGTGGACCCCATCACAACTTTACACCTGGTCACATTTTCAAGCTTTTCTCTACACTGACGAGGGCTAAAAAATTACTAAAAAAAAAAAAAAAAGTTGAGGTTCTCACCTAATCACATGCCTCCAGTAGCTGAGGCTTTAAGAAAACCACCAAATATGGCGAAACATACCAGAAAATCATGAGAGTTGGCCACACTGAAGTTATTCAAATCAGAAATAAAGACTCTTGTAACTGGGGTTACAGAAAGAGTTATTTACACTGGAGGAATGAATCCCACAATATTTAAAGTTTCCCGCATTAACAGTGTTTTTGTGTCCCTCCTTTGGAGTCTCTGTCACCCATTGCACTCCATATTTGGGCCATGGCAGGTTGTGTGGTGTGCTGCTCTTTCTGAGCCTACAGCAACTTCACCTCAACAGCTGTATGCAATTTTGGGCACCACAACATAGGAAGGATTTGGAAAAAATTAAAAAAAAAAACCTCCAGCAAGATCAAGATACGCGATGCAAAGAACGGAAGATTAGAAATGGAATGAGTAAAATATATACAGTATAAAAAGAGACTTGGTGGAGGGGGGAAAGGCAGATAATCTTGGTCTATCAAGACCTTCAGAACAACCATATAAATGTCCCTATAGAGACAGAGAGATTATATTGTATATAGTACAAAAATTATTGCACCCAGCAAAACATAGTTACCTCTCTGGCGGAATGCAGACTGATTAACAGCAAGTAGTACCACTGCACATCAGGTTAGGACAGGAAATGAAAAAGAACAGCTCTCTCTTCAATTTAAGCTACAGGAGTATTCAGTTAGATTACCTATAACTATCTGAGCTGGAATTTAGCTAGGACATGGGGGCTGACTCACAATCTCTTGTGAAGAATCCCGTGGGATCTGTGCTTTTTAGTGGTAAACTCATTCATAGGTTTTCCATTGCTATAGCCCTTGCAGTTTTCAACCAGGCTAACCCCTGTCTAGCTCATGGGACATGATAAGATCGCAGCGTGGGGTATCAAAGCTTTGTATTGCATTGTATGCATTGCATGCATTGTAGCTAACAGGCTTTGTTTTTAATTTTAGTAAGAACATTTGTTGATCAAGTTGCACTGAAACTGAACACTACTCATGGGAAGTATTCTGAACTCCCTCGAATTGAAGATGAAATAATAACAATGGTAAGTGTCCTCTCTAGAACAGTGGTTTCCAAACTTTTTTGATTGCGCACCCCATCAGTAAAAAATTTTTGAGCATGCACCCCCGGCCGAAGCAAAAAAAAAAAAACCGCTCGGACTCTCGGCCAAACTGCCGAGGGAGGGGGGGAAAAAAGTGGCGCTACTCCGGCAGCACTCTTCCAGCCGCGCACCCCAAAGGATCCTCTTGCGCACCCCCTTGGGTGCGCGCACCCCACTTTGGAGACCACTGCTCTAAAACATTAACAAATGCTGCTACGTGTAAATTTCATCCAGCATCGTCATGATCTGTGCAACAAAGCACAAGATACAGAGACTCTAAATCATGGGTTTGTCTTTGTACCAATTAAATTTTATGGTTCAGGCATTTCTCATTTACTATGTCATGACCATGTCAGACACTAAGGGCTTTTCCTCAAAGACTGTAAAATATGTTGTAAGCAAGACACAAGAAGTAATTCTTCTGCTCTACTTTGCACTGATTGGGCTTCAGCTGGACTATTGTGTTCAGTTCTGCATGCCACGTTTCAGGAAAGCTTTGGACAAATTGGAGAAAGTCCAGAGAAGAGCAACAAAAATGATGAAAGGTCTAGAAAACATGACCTATGAGGGAAGATTGAAAAAAAGGGTTTGTTTAGTCTGGAGGAAAGAAGACTGAGAGGGGGCATAACAGTCTTCAAGTAAATCTTCCTAACTGTGAGGGTGGTTAAGCACTGGAATAAATTGCCTGGGGAGGTTGTGGAATCTCCATCACTGGAAATTTTTAACAACAGGTTAGACAAACACCTGTCAGGGATGGCCTAAATAACACTTAGTCCTGCCATGAGTCAGGGGACTGGACTAGAAGACCTCTCGAGGTCCCTGCCAGTTCTATGAGTCTGTTATTCCAGTGCTTTGTAACAGACTTTG
The DNA here is from genome assembly GCF_013100865.1 of Trachemys scripta elegans. Lineage (NCBI taxonomy): Eukaryota > Metazoa > Chordata > Testudines > Emydidae > Trachemys > Trachemys scripta. Next base: position 11,263,769 of record NC_048308.1, on the reverse strand, counting down.
TGTTTGTGTGGGAAGAAAAAAATGAATCGGCTCTTTGGGGCAAGACTTGTCTTGGGGGGAGGGATAGCTCAGTGGTTTGAGCATTGGTCTGCTAACCCCAGCATTGTGAGTTCAATCCTTGAGGGGGCCACTTAGGGATCTGGGGCAAAATCAGTACTTGGTCCTGCTAGTGAAGGCAGGGGGCTGGATTCAAGGTCCTTTCCAGTTCTAGGAGATAGGATATCTCCATTAATTTTTTTTGTTTGTTTTTTAATTTTTTTATTTATTTGGGGTTTTTTTTGTTCTGTTTGTACAGCACCTAGCTCAGTGGGGTCCTAGTCTACAACTGGAGCTCCTGGTTGCTACCACAATACAAATAAATCATAAGAATGCTGCGTTTGCAGAAGAGTACACATTAGACAAACTGCATATAGCCAAATAATACTGGCTGGTGTTCATGCTATTCCAGTCTAAGATGCCCATCTCTGGGAAGGCAGAAACCACTGTTGATTACCCCCCTGGAGAGCCAGGCTTCACCAGTGAGATATGGGACAAGAAAGAATCACCTCAGCTCTTCCTTCATGCCAGTGGATGGGCTTCTTTAGATGTGGAACTTGAATCATTAGCTGCTTTTTTTCCCCCTTGGCGGAGAGATGGCTTGACCAGGCAGGAAATAAGGATGGATGATTAGGCTGATAATTATATTAAAAGATCTGCACATTTTTTGAATCTTATTTCATCCCCCATCCCATCAATACCTCAATGGAGAGACCCTGCTTCAAGGAGGCTGAGTGAGTTAGACTAAGGCAAAGCTCATTCTGACTAGGCTGGGGCTGCCTATAGGCTTGTATTGAGTACCCTCCCCCTAGTGGTTTGTTGTTGTACTGCAGTTTCCAGTGTAGGGGATATAAAGATCTTTATTGCAGGTTCAGAGGCAAACTCAGGACCAATCATCCTGGATTCCCCCAGTTTCAGCAACAAGTCTCATAAATACCAACCTGGTGCTGAAGTTGCTTGGAAACGATAACTGTGGCTCGGAGTACTCTACAAGCTAGGGTTGGGATTCCCCTGCTGGCGTACACGTACTCCACTACTCACAGCGAGCTAGCACGAGTATCGATAGCAGGGTAGCCGTGGTAGCGCTGGCAGTGGCCGCACGGCGTAGCTGTGCCACGTACGTACCCACCAGTTTCAGGCAGGTTTATACTTGGCACAACTAAGCCGTGCCTCCACGGCAGCTACCGTGGCTACACGGTTATTGAAACTTGCGTAGCTCAGTACAAGCGAGTGCGAGTTTGTGTAGACAAACAGGAGAATCAAACGCCTTGCTCATAGTGGAGAGGTGGCCACGTGTATCATTCATACCAGGGATAGTTCTCTTGCCTACCATGTCTTCATTCTTACCTTCGCACACGTTAGATCAGCTTTTTAGCAGACGTTGGTCACAGCAGTTCACTGGACCTGTTTACCAAGCAAGGCGGCGTGTCTGGTGACATAGCTAAAGCAGCAGGAAGATGGGCTTACAGCCTCCGTGATATTGACTAAACAGACTTAGGAGAAATCAAAATAAATGACTGAGCCTGAGACTCTTTCCTTGAGTGTGGGATTCGGGGGGAGGCGCCTTTGATGATGTGCAGCATCCAAGTGTGTCGTTCTGAATACTGCCTTATGCAGGCCTCTTTCCTCACTGTTTGCTGGCTGGTCCTCACCCTTTGTGCTCACTGCACAGCAGGCCCAGGACAGATGTCCATTTTTACAAACCATAGGACTTTGCTAATGTCCAAAGCTGCACAATGGCGACTTCATCCTTCCCTTGTTGACAATATAAAGGCCCCTCTGTCTCATTGAAATAGGAGGCTGTTGCGAAGGTCAGAGATCCCTGTTTAATTCCCAAACAGTAATAGAATATTCATTCTTTCCTTCAGCTGAACATGTCTCTTTCAACGTTACCTGGCTATTACAACTCAGTGGTTAAAGCTGCAAGGTAAGGAATGGAATACAATGTATGTGTTAGGGATGTATATGTTGGGGAGGACCAACCTCCTTGATCTGAACAGACTAAAACTCTGGGGAAGTTCAGCTCTGGATACAAACTTTGCAGTTGATAATAAGATAGACACAGTGTGGCCTAAGAGGACTCACTCTGGAACTGGGAGCAAGGAACATCTTAGTACTCTGCCCATGACTTGCTTTGTGGCCTTAGGCAAGTCACTTATGGCCTGATTTTCAGAAGTGCTGACCAACCCCAGTTTCCAGTGAAGTCAATGACACCTGTTTTCAAAATCAGATCATTAATATCCCTAAGCCTAACTTTGCCCCTGAAAAATACGAGAAGCTCCTCTCACTGGCTTCATTGTGAATTACTTGTATCCCACTGTGGACAGAATTGGCTCTAGCTTAGTGGTTTGAGCATTAGCCTACTAAACCCAGGGTTGTGAGTTCAATCCTTAAGGGGTCCACTTAGGAATCTGGGGCAAAATCAGTGCTTGGTTCTGCTAGGGAAGGCAGGGGGCTGGACTTGATGACCTTTTGGGGTCTCTTCCAGTTCTATGAGATAGGTATATCTCCATATAAAATAAAAATGTATATGTTTGCCCTGTCTGTAAAGTGGGGGTAATATAAGAGAGGGTTGTTATGGGGACTTAGCTAAAGTTTGACAGTCTTTTCAATATACATCAAGTGTTTTATACATGCTATGTGTTACTGATATTAATAATAGCAATCTGCTGAGGACATATTAACAATGAAATAAAATGCAAAACAGTGATGCATAGTTTTTTTTTGGCAGGGAGTCCAGTTCTGTCCGAGTTTCAGTCCAAACCACCTTTTCTTTAACATCTAACGTGACGCTCCTTGACATTTGTAGAAGTGTACAAAGCTACATCAGTGCTTGCAAAACTCCTGCTGAAACCTGCCAGTTCATCTCCAACCTTACGCTGCTCCACAGAGGTAAATAACATCCGGATTGATCATAATGAAAGTGGAAAGCAATCAGCCTTTTATTTGTTCGTTTGTTCTTAAAGTGACTGTGGCCCTCTAAAAAGTCCCTTTCGAATATTTATCTCATTTAAATGGAAGTCATCTTAAAGCCTCTGCAGCGTAAAAAGAGACTGCAGATTTCAAGCTTTATCTTACTCACATGTGTGAGAAATCTGTCTCTTTGTGAAAACATTACATGGGTGAAAGACATTACACAGCACAGAATTACAGTCATTGTGAATGGTCCTTTCATCTCTGGGGTACGGCATTGAATCCCATCCAGATAAAAAAAAATACAAGACTTATTCTAACCACATGGTTTGAACCTATCAAAATGATTTGAGTGCAGGGCTTAGTGCTGCTAAAAAAGGGGAGGGTGACAGCAAGTGAGGTTTATAGTGAGACAAGCCTTTCCAGTCAATTTGATTATAGCGTTTCTTGGCTGCTATAGTTAATCTGTACCTGCTGGGGGTTGGGTTTTTCTTGGTGCCAGATTCCACTGGTGAAAATGAACGGTATTAAAATGGTTCGAGGCAAAGTAACATTTCTATACAGACCCCTCCACCTGCCAAGGACCAAACATGGGATGCAGTGTGTGACTAAGAACCAAAACATGATTCGTGCAGGAAACTTTAAAATGCTGTTGGATTCCTTCCTTCCACGGACATAGGTTTCCGTAGCCTCCGTTTCATGAGACTGTATTCCTGATGTTACAGTCCAAGTGAGGGGACCCCAAATTTGTGTGCAACACAGGTAGCCTTCAGACTAAAATGAGTGTTATCCCATGAAACGAGGGACATTTGAGAGACAGGTTGCCATTAAAAAAATCTACACCCAGAGCTTTGTGACATAGCTGTAGATGTTTTGCTTTGAGGATGAAAGTTGGCAACATTTAGCCATTTTTCTGAAAGAAAAACAACATTTAAAACAATTTAAAGAAAAATTGGTCTGGCCATTTAAGCTAAATAAACATAAAAATGAGAAAGTTGGGAGTTTTTCACTCCTTTTCTCAGGGGCTATTTTGCTTATCTAATCTGACCTCCTGCATAACACATGCCAAAGCTCTTCACCTGCTAATTCCTGCCGCCAGCCCAATGAAAGTGGTGGCATTAGATTTGATAAGCCAGCTGAGACCAAGTCCAGCGGGTGGCCTCTTCCGCACTTTCATTTTGGGAGGGTTAGTGTCTAACTTCCCATTAAAGATAAACAGAATTGTCGACAGCACAAATTCTTCTGTTACAGAAGTATTAAAAATCAAGCTGACAAATTCAGAAGCGAAGGGAATCGAGAAGAGCTGGGACAGTAAAGAGTTGTGAGCTCCAGTTGGGAGACATAATGTCATAGAAGTTGTAGCAATGATTTATTGTTATCCAAGTTCACCCAACTTGACCCAGCTCTCCTCAGTCAGGCCTGAATCAAAGCCCAGCAAAGCTAATGGAAGCCTTTCTGCAGACTGCAGAGGGCACTGGATCAGGCCTGTAGTTCAGTTATGAATCTTTAGAGGCAGTAAGTAACTCCATTTCTTTTAATTCTTTTATTCTGGCCAACTACATTTCTGTGACTCAGCATTAAGATGACGGGATCCATTTTCATGCTGCTTAATCCTGTGGAGAGGATTTGGGTCTATTACAGTGATCAGATGGTTATTGGGGTTTCCTTGTTCTGCAATCAAATATGTTGCACAGCCTGGTTCAGAATCTGTAAAGGCGCAGAGAACTGGTCTTGGGGAGCGCATTCTTGTACTGCAGAATTCACTCACTAATACCTTGTACTTATATAGCCCTTCTCGTCTTCAAAGTACTTCACAAACATTAATTGCTCATTTTCCTGTGTTGCTGTATTAAAGAGAATGGAAACGAGGCAAGGTTAAGTAATTTGCCCAAGGCCACATAGAGTATGTCTACATTGCAGTTAGACAACTATGGCTGACCCGTGCCAGCTGACTCGGGCTCGCCAAGCTCGGGCTAAGGGGCTGTTTAATTCTGAAACCTGTGGTGTAGTTGTTCGGGCTCGGTTCTGCAGCCCAAGCTCTGGGACCCTCCAATCTCGCAGGGTCCTAGAGCCCAGGCTTCAGCCTGAGCCCCAACGTCTACACCGCAACTAACCAGCCCCTTAGCCTGAGCCGAGGAGCCCAAGTCATCTGGCCCGGGACAGCCACGCGTTTTTAATTGCAGTGTAGACATACCCATAGACTCAAGATTAGAGCTAGGATTAGAATTCATGAGTTTCTAGCTCCTGGTTCTATGCTAAGAGCAGTGGGCCATACCCCTCTCTTTCTCTATTCTCCTAGTTTGGTTTGTTTGTACCAGAAGTGTGGGGAAACTCCATTTTGGCTGAAATTATAACAGTGTTTATGGAGTATGCTGCTGTGGTTCTCCTTAATATATAATACATCTTTACATGTCAGAGGTCTGTCTGTCTGCTAGAGGGCAAAGATGTGAGGGCATTTACACTGGAAGAGCTTTACAGAGTGAAGGATACTCTGTTTCTCTCTAACAGGGATTTAATATTTGTGTCCCTTACTCTGAAAGAAATCATCTAGACCGGAAACAGTTCTTTTTTTAACTGAAGATTTCATACACATTTAGACTGAATATCATGTACAACTTTGTAATGGAGAGAACTGTAAGACTACTGAATTCTTTCAAGGGATTACTAGATTGGACAAAGCACTCAAGAATATATTGCAAGGAACAATGCTGTGTTGGTTGGTAGGAGATAGACCTGATGACTCAGTAGGTCTTTTCCATCTCTAATATCTGTTGATGATCAATGTGCATAACAGTGTATTTACAAGGACATGTGCTGATACTGGTGATGTCTTTATGGTAGTTGGCGGTTTGTGTAAACAGAAGGACCCTGAATGCGACAGAGAAACTTCGGAATGCACCGACCAGGATGGCATTGCAGTCTGTCAGTGCAAGAGTGGATACTTTAAATACAAGAAGATAGATCATTCCTGCAGAGGTATTGTTCTTTTCACAGCCAGGTTTGCTTTGGTTTTTGCTTAATATTTTGTTTCCAGTTGAAATGATTTTCACACATGTGTTCTTTGTATTTCTTTGCATGCTAAGCAGCTCAGTATTATGAATAAATATTAACAGTTTAGATTTCCTCCATTTGGATTTGGTGCTTTACAGTAGAAATTGAAGCTATTCTCTTTCACTACAGTAATCATAATATTATCACTTTCGGGAGCCTGCTGTGCAAGTCAGAAAGATCCGGTGAAAAGAGACAAGGAGTTGGAATGCCAGAGGCAACAGTTCAGTGGCATAGTGCACAGATGACATAGCACACTTTTTTGTGTTGCTCTTTTGTCTGAACTCCAGGGGAAGTAAAGATAATTGTTTTAAATTCACAAGCTGTATTTATGTATCCTTAATATTTTGAAATGACCAAGTAGCTGAGAAGGAGTGTGAATTTATTTGATCTTAAAAAGGATCATAATAGACATTTAAATACAAGAGCCAGTATCTCTTAACTACTGCCTTAGCAGACACAGAGCTATTTCACTACATTTTAAATAAATTAAGGTCAATTTTGCTCCTGTAGTGATCAAAATAAATGTATATAGGTTCAATGGAGCCCATTGCCTGCTTAGACTAGTCACTCCTGTGGTGTGTCGTAAGAAGTCCAGCTTTCTGATCATTAATACACTTATGACTTTGATGGTTATTTTTGTTTCTGGCCGTGATTGCAACATGCTAGATACTGTATAAATGTGTGGGAAGAGTGTCCCTGCTCCAAAGAGCTCACAATCTACAAAAGATGACACCCTCTTCCCCTCTGTGTCTTATGAAGCAGCTAGTTGGTGATTATTCATGTTTTGACAATATCACAATTTGTAAGAGACCACACGGGCATTGGATTGGGACGTAGGAGTCCTGGCTTCCAACCCTGGCTCAGCTATTCCGTGTGATCTTGGGTAGGACACTTCATCTGATTGTGCCTCTGTTTCCCCACCCAATCTTTATTTGTGAGCTCTTTGGGACAAGGTGTATCTCTTGCTATATTTATGTACAGCGCCTTGCACAGTGAGGCCCCAATCTCAGTTGGGATCTGTACGTGCTATTGTAAAACAAATGAATCCTTTGTGAGTGTATACGTGTGGGGAGACGAGGGGAGTGCATGTGTGTAGGGCAGTATTTTTGTTAAGGTATGTTGACTATCCCCAATTAGTCCTTAACCTTGCCATCCTTAGTTGGCTAGGTTCTTGTCAACAGCACAATAAAAGAACCTTGTCAAATAGCACTAAACAATTCTAGTCAGGTTTGCAGTAGCTTTGAAGTTAGCTTAAAATCATCTAATCTGCCTTTGCTAAAAAAATATGTGATAATGTTTCCCTGCTTTGCCCTCATACGTGTAATGGGATCACCAGCAGCACTGGCATCTAACAGCAAGAAAGAGGAGGAGACAGGATGTGTGAAACCCACATAAAATAACATCTAGTTTTTATTTCAATAGGCTCCAGTCAGAGAAAGTAGCGTTCCTTTTTTTCCCTCTAAGAATGGAGGAAGGTGCGTGTCAAATGTTGAAGAGATTGCTGCAGTGTAACTTGCAGGGGGTGGGGCTGAGAAGAAGGATGGTCCAGTGGTTAGGGTGCTAGCCTGGGCCTTGGGAGATCCAGCTTTAGTTTCTTGCTCTGGCACAAACTTCCTGTATGACCTTGGGCAAGTCACTTCGTCTCTCTGTGCCTAAGCTTCCCACCTGTAAAATGGGGGTAATAGTATTTATCCATCCCCGGGGGAATGCTGTGAGAAGAATAAAGATTGTGAGATGCTCAAATGCTATGGTAATAGGGGCTTTGTAAGTATCTCAGATGGGATGGGATCATTCTGTTCTCATTCCATCTATAAAATAAATAGGATACTTTATTGGTCAAGGGGCTTGCAGCAGAGCAATAAAAGACACCCCATCACCTCTGTTGTGATAAAACGAGCAGGACAATTAGGACATTTTAGAGAGGATGACACCTCCATGAGCTTGCAAATGGCATAGGTGAAAATTACTCTGCAGCAGATGGTCTTTTACACACCTTTGTGCTGAGGGGAATTTTACTTCCATATTGTCAAGAGCTGGGGACAGAGCGGGAAGCTTTGTTCTTTAGTGACCTGCAATATGTGGGAGTGGGGCAAGACCTTCAAAAGAGCTTATGGCTAGATTTTTCAAGTGCTCAGCATTTGCAGTTGGGGCCCGATATTTGACAGAGCTGTGCTCCCATATAGCCCCCGTTGTGTGATCCAGATTTTCAAAAGGACTCAGCACCCAGCAGCTTCCAATTTGACATTTACCGAGATTTTTTTTCAAAAGCTTGCCAGACCCAACGTGCTGAGCTCTTTTGAAAAACTGCCCTGTATACAGGTGCCTAAAAAGGGACTGAGGTGTCTGGAAAAACTGGCCCTGATTGTGAGTGCAGAAAATGTAGCCCATAGCATGTTAAATGTTCGCAAGTGGTAATTCTAAGTATAGTGTTTCTTCCTGTGGGAAATGCCTATTGTACTAGGCTACCCGGAATCCTTTACAGGAAGTTGGGTGTGATTTGGAGAGGACAAAAGGCATGGTGAATGGTCAGCAGCAAACTTCCAGGTGTGTCTCTTTCCTGACTAAAAGCTAAAGCCCACTTGTGGGAAATCTGCCCCTTGGAGCACACTGGTAATTCTGGCTCCACAAATATCTAATATCAATGAGGTTTAAGGGAGGAGTTCTCAAAGGAGCCGGAAGGAGCTTGAAAATCTCCGCCTAAATACCATTCATCATGCGTTCCATTCATCTCCAGATAGCTGCCGTTCCCATCCTTTCCAGGACATGGCCCCAAGCCTGCAGGGTTGATGAAGAAAAGTCCACCATAGGCTCGCCGTGTCGGCTTCTGCGGGGTGCATTTTTCTCAATAAAACCAAGCGCCCTTGTGTGAGCAGAGAGAGGCTCTCATCACTTCCTCCCATCCAAAAGGTTCCAAGAGACCCCTCAGGCATTCACTGGGTTAGGGAGGTCAAGCTGGACAAAAAGAAATCCTGAGTGAAAAGTCGAAAGAGGATTGGAGTTGAACGTTCTGCCTGGCTGCAGGCCTCTCTAGTCCTTAATGTCCCTCACCCCGCCCCCTTCCATCTCCCAGTTTAGATTCATAGGCATAGTTTGACTTCTATATTTGGGAGGCAGCTCCAATCAGGCTAATGGGGACGTGCCTGGGGTCCAATTCCGCGCCTTGCGGGGGCAACGCACCCTCCCCCTGCCTTCCCCAAACTACACCGATGTTTAGATTTCGGATTAGCCGATAATAGTTTAAAGCTTGGAGAGTGGGAGTGGCACGGTGAGCTCTCTTTGAAGCAGAGTCAAAGGAACTGGAGAGAGGTGTGGGAGGGAAGCCAGCAGCATGACAGGAGGGGGAGAGCGGGTGGGGTCCTGAAAGGGAAATAGGAGCAAAGAGTTCTGCAGCTCTGCATTACATTTAAAGAACCCTCAGATGCACAGAAATGGCGCATCCAGGACCTGCCCCTGCCCTCCATGCGATAGCTTTCCTGTCTGTGAGACTGGAAAATTTTGTTTGCAGTAAGTGGTGGGTGCATTGACTGCACAGCTGTGCAGCTGCATCCCTGTGGGTGAGGGATTGGGGTCAGGTTGGGCCACAAAATCCGCCAGTCCTTCCCCACTCCCCAAGCAGCAGAAGAGTGCTAGGGCTGTGGAGACACACTAATCGTTAGGCTGCAGTCACCTTTGTGGAGCGCAGCCTGGGAGATAGGATTGCTCCCAACGCAGGGTTCTGTAATGCCCAATCTAGTTACTCAGGCTGGGGGAAGATTTCCCCAAGTCCCTCTCGTGGATCTTGTAACATGAACAAACCACTCAATCTCTGCTCTTTTGCTGACACCTCACTATTATGTACAGGTCGGGTGTATACAATTTTGTATTTACTTGCTTGTTGTCCTGGTTTCTGGTTGACTGAGACACTTATCACTTGTCTTTCTACTTGTGGACTCTTCCTTGTAGGGACAGTCCTGATATTTGGGGCTTTTTCTTATATAGGCGCCTATTACCCCCCAAACCCATCCTGATTTTTTCCACTTGCTATCTGGTCACCCCTACTTTCTTGATTTTATAAAAATCAAAAGAGAAAGTTCATAATAAATCTAATACAATTAATATGATGGACAGACTTAATTATGAATGATGATTGGCAATTAAATATCCAAAAAAACCTACAATCGTGAGATATTGAAAAAATTGGTTTAAAAAAAAAAAGCCAGACAGGTTTAAAAGGGAAATGAAAGCAGCAATAAAAAATAATATAAATAACAAATGGAAAAAAGGGAAAGTTGATAGCAGTGAAAATATTTGGTTAGGGAAGGAAAAGGATACAAGGAGAAATCTATGGCCAGAAGAGTTAAGTACAATAGTAAGGAGTTTTTTAAGTATTTCAGGAACTGAAGAAGTCCTAATAATGGTATTGGCCCATTATTAGATGAAAATGGTAGAACTGTTGAGCAGAAAAGGCAGAAGTGTTCAGTAAATATTTCTATTCTTGGAAAAATCAGATAATGTATTCATATCATATGATGAAATACTTTTCATTCCAACAATAAATAAGAAAGATGTTAAATAGCAGCTACTAACATCAAACAGTTTTTTAAATCAGCATGTCCAGAAAACTTGCACTCAAGAGTTTTAAAAGAGTTGACTGAGGAGCTTACTAGACCATTAATGTTGATTTTTAATAAGTCTTAGAACACTGGAACAGTTCCAAATGACTGGAAAAGAGCTAATGTTGTGCCAATATTTTAACAGGGTAAATAGGATGATCTGGGCAATTATAGGCCAGTCAGCCTGACATAATTCCTGAGCAAAACAATAGAATGGCTGATATGGGACTCAATTAATAAAGACTTGAAGGAGGGTAATATAATTAATGCCAGTCAACATGGGTTGAGGGAAGAAAGATCCTATCAAAGTAACGTGTTGTTTTTTTTTTAATGAGATAACAAGTTTGGTTGATATAGGTAACGAAGTTGATATTATATACTTAGACTTCTGTAAGGCATTTGACTTGGTACCACACAGCATTTTGATTAAGAAACTAGAACAAAACAAAATCGCCAGTGGCACATATTAAATGTATTAAAAACTGGCTAATTGATAGGTAACATGTTGCAAATGGGGAATGAACTGGGGGGTTTCTAGTGGGTTCCCTCGGGGATCAATTCTTGGCCCTCCGCTATTTATCATTTTTATCAATGACCTGAAATAAAATTTAAAATAATCACTGATAAAGTTTGCAGCTGACCCAACATTGGGGATGGACAGGTCACTCATACAGAGTGATTTGGACCACATAGTAATCTGGGAGCAAGCAATACAGCCAAATGTAATGCCATACATCTAGGAACAAAGAGTGTAGGCTGTACTTACAGGATGGGGGACTGGGAAGCAGTGCTTCTGAAAAAGACTTGGGGATTCTGGTGGATAACGAGCTGAATATAAACTTGCGATGCAACATTGGCTAAGAAAGCTAACGAGATCTTTGGATGTATAAACGGGACTGTCGAGTAGGGAGGTTATATTGCCTCTGCATTTGGCAGTTGTACAATTCTTCTGGAATACTGTGTCCATTTCTGGTGTCCACAGTTCAAGAAGGATGTTGAAACATTGGAGAGTGTTCTGAGAAGAACCATGAGAATGATTAAGGATTGGAAAACCTATCTTACAGTGGTAGACTCAAGGAGCTCAATCCATGTAGCTTATCAAAGAGAAGGTTAAGGGGTTATTTGAACATAGTCCATAAGTATCTACATGGGGAACAGAAATATTACAATAGAAGGTTCTTCCTTCTACTGGACAAAGTATAACAAGATCCAATGGCTGGAAGTTGCAGCAAGACAAATTTAGACTAAAGTTACCTTTAATAAGTAATAAAATTTTGAACCGTCGGGGTAGTGGATTTTCCATCACCGGAAATTTTCAAATCAAGATTGGAGCTTTTCTGAAAAGATGTGCTCTAGTAAAACCACAGCTATTGGATTTGAAATAGAAATTAATTCAGGGACATCCTATAGCCTATGCTATGCAGGAGATGATCACAGTGGTCTCTTCTGGCCTTAAAATTGATGAGTCTATCAATTACTATTGGCGTTATGAGGTCCCCCTGCTACAGAATTCTCCTCGTCTACTGTGATGATGTTGCCAACACTTCTTAATTGGGTACAGATTATTGTCACACAATTTCTTTTCTTTTCCTTGCCAAATACCTGAACACAGAGATACAGTTTTATGGCTAGATATATATTCATCCAGTTGTACAAGAACTTTAAAGGCATTTCATGTGTTGCAAACTGCACACTACAGTCATAGAGCTAGGAGACAAAGATCTTGTCAGTTGTATTGCTGTGGGTTAACACCTTCACTGGTCAGCTGTGTTTATCACACGTAGGCTCTTCTTGAAGTATAGCTTTGGGGTCTTATTACAATCCCATATGCTTTATATTCTGCTTTAAGGTGGAAGTACGAATTACAAAGTGTTGGCCCAGAGGCTTAACATCTGCACAAGAGGCCAAGGTTGTGTGGTTAGGTTGATCACATCACAGTGGGCTGGTGCAGTTTAAGAACATAAGAAAATGATGCATTTGGACTCTGGAAAGTAATCGGGCTAGAGGATGGTGGCTAACTGTGCATCTTGTCAAATCATCGTCACTAGTTTTGGCCTGAGAGAGAGACATGCAGTTTGACCTCCTAACTGAAGAAAGAATTCCATGCTACTGAATTGGAATGAAAACAGAAAAAAACAAAAAGTAGAAATAATTTTTTTCAAAAACAATCTGTTTTGGATGACTTGAAATGCTCTGTTTTGATTAAATCAAAACGTTGTTCCGATTCCAACATCTAAAAATATATACACTTTTACCTCAATTTAACACTGTCCTCGGGAGCCAAAAAATGTTACCGCGTTATAGGTGAAACCGCGTTATATTGAACTTGCTTTCATCCACCGGAATGCGCAGCCCCGCCCCCCGGAGCGCTGCTTTACTGTGTTATATCCAAATTCGTGTTATATCAGGTTGCATTATATCGAGGTAGAGGTTTATACATTTCAAAACAGTCATTTCAAAATGAAAAATCAAAATGCTTCGTTTCCAATATTTTTAAAACAAAACGTCATTGAAATGGACATATTCCCACAGAAAGTTTTGATTCTGATGAAATTCCATTTTCCGATGGAAACATGTTCCATAAAAAAATGGAACCAGCTCTAATTGTTATCTGAGGCTCCAGTCCAGCAAGGCACTTAAGCACTTGAGTGGTCCCATTGAAGGCAGTTGGCGGGTTTCACAGTGTGGCTCACCCCCATAAATGAACTAAGTTCAGCTCCCTTGTACCAGGACAGATGCTCCCTTTTGGCCAGTTAAGAGGGCAGGACAGCACCTGGGGGCTAAAGGATCAGGGAGAGACAAGAGGAGGTCTCTGGGGAAATCAACAAAGAGCTGTCTGCAGGCCTTCCGTGGAAAGGAGGAGGAATTATCAGGAAGCCGGCGGAAGAGCCAAGGCCAGTGCCAGCAGGCTGAAAAGAGCAGAGGTCTAGGAAGCCAATGGAGGGGCTAGCCAACCATCCTTCCTGAGCCAGAAAGTCATGGCTGGAGAGGGCTGAAGGCTCAGGGCACCAGAGGGAGATGTCTGCTGGCTCTCAGAGTTGGAGAGCTGAAGCCAGAGGGCCAGAAGGCTGGGAGTGAGGTGTCATGAGGGACGCTGGAGCCGTACAGGAGGGCTGAGGAAGGTTGAGGAATGGTGGTGCTGTACTGGAGATCTGGGGCATGGCAAAAGAACACTGGGGCTCTATTGGATGTTCTCTCTGGACTCGGGTTGTGGGACTTGGTTGGGACTTGTTTCGTTATGGTTTAGATGCATGGGACTTTTTAAATAAATGAACCCCACAAGGGCCATTCGTACTCAGAAAGACTGCTTGGGGAGTCTGAAGAAGGGAAACGGAGGCAGGTGTGTTTGTCATGCCTCCGCCTGCCACCAGAGGGTGCTCCAGACAGGCACTACCCTATGACAGGGGGGCTAGTCTTGTGCATAAAGTTAAGCATGGGCCAAAATTGATAGCAATTGCACAGTGTGATCTGATAGATGAGGTCCTATTATTATTTATTTTTGTAGCACCTATGAGCCTCATTCATGGACCAGGACCCCATTGTACTCGGCTCTCTTGATGGGAGGCCTTTAAAGGACCAGGAATGCCAGAAATAATGCCCAGCTTCTTGTTAATAAGAGTTTGTGCTTCTATTCTGCTCTACATGGCAGTGAATATTGACCTCTTCTTTGTTGTATGTTGCATTCCCCACCTCACACTAAGAGCAGTGGCTCCTGCATTCCTTTACCTCCAACACTGTCTCAGATTATGTATTAACAGGTCCAAATGCTTGACATTAAGGCTTTGTTGTGGTTGCAGCTCGTGTGCGTGTGTTTGAATAAGAGCTGAGATGCTGCCACTCTTTTCTTTTCAAGCTCTGAAGATTTCAAGGGTATATCTACACTGCAACATAAGCCCATCCTTGATCCTGGGCTCCAAGCTAATCCCCCTTGCGTCTACACTGCAATTGCAGGGCTCAGAAGCAGGGTCCCAGGACCTTGCAGGACTGGAGGATCCAAGCTCAAGTTAAGCCAGGACCCAGGATCTGAGCCTTATTGCTTTGCAGTGTAGACTCAGCCCCCCAGAGAGGGTCCAGGGAGTCAACCGAATGTAAGAACATAAGAATGGCCATACTGGATCAGACCAAAGATCCATCTAGCCGAGTATCCTGTCTTCCAACAGTGGCCAATGCCAGGTGCCCAGAGGGAATGAACAGAACAGGCAATCATCAAGTGATCCAGCCCCTGTTGCCCGTTCCCAGCTTCCGGCAAACAGAGGCTAGGGACACCATCCCTGTCCATCTTGGCTAATAGCCATCAATGGACCTATCTTCCAGGAATTATCTGGTTCTTTTTTGAACCCTATTAAAGTCTTGGCCTTCACAGCATCCTTAGGCAAAGAGTTCCAGAGGTTGTCGGTGCGTTGTGTGAAGAAATACTTCCTTTTGTTTGTTTTAAACCTGCTGCCTATTAATTTCATTAGGTGACCCCTAGTTCTTGTGTTAAGAGGAGTAAACAACACTTCCTTATTTACTTTCTCCACACCAGTCATGATTTTATAGACCTCTATCATATCCACCCTTAGTCCTCTCTTTTCCAAGCTGAAAAGTCCCAGTTTTATTAATCTCTCCTCATATGGAAGCTATTCTATACCCATAATCATTTTTGTTGCCCTTTTCTGTACCCTTTCCAATTCCAATGTATCTTTTTTGAGATGGGGTGACCACCTCTGCACACAGTATTCAAGTTGTGGGTGTGCCATGGATTGATATAGAGACAATATGACATTTTCTGTCTTCTTATCTATCCCTTTCCTAATGATTCCCAACATTCTTTTGACTGCTGCTGCACATGAAGTGGATGTTTCTGGAGAACTAGCCACAATGATTCCAAGATCTCTTTCCTGAGTGATAACAGCTAATTTAGATAATTTTATATGTCTAGTTGGGATTATGTTTTCCAATGTGCATTACTTTGCATTTATCAACATTGAATTTCATCTGGGATTTTGTTGCCTAGTCCTGCACACCACATTTCAGGAAAGATGTGGACAAATTGGAGAAAGTCCAGAGAAGAGCAACAAAAATGATTAAAGGTCTAGAAAACATGACCTATGAGGAAAGATTTTAAAAATTGGGTTTATTTTATCTGGGGAAGAGAAGACCGAGAGGGGATATGATAATGGTTTTCAAGTACATAAAAGGTTGTTACAAGGAGGAGGGTGAAAAATGGTTCTCCTTAACCTCTGAGGATAGGACAAGAAGCAATGGGTTTAAATTGCAGCAAGGGAGGTTTAGATTGGACATTAGGAAAAACTTCCTATCAGGGTGGTTAAGCACTGGAACAAATTGCCTACAGAGGTTGTGGAATCTCTGTTATTGGAGGATTTTAAGATCAGATTAGACAAACACCGGTCATGAACGGTCTAGTTATTACTTGGGTTTGGTCTCCACCACAAACCTATATTGGTATAACTATGTCGCTCGGGGGTGTGAAAAAATCCACAGCCCTGAGTGATATAGTTATACCAACCTAGCCCCCCGTGTAGACAGCGCTATGTCGGCAGAAGAGTTTTCTCCCACCGACATTGCTACTGCTTCTCAGGGAGGTGGATTGACTAAGCCAACAGACTTAGAGTACACCTCTCCCCCGATATAATGTGACCCGATATAACCCAAATTCGGATATAATGCGGTAAAGCAGTGCTCCGGGGGGGCGGGGCCTACGCGCTCTGACAGATCAAAGCAAGTTCGATATAACGCGGTTTCACCTATAACGCGGTAAGATTTTTTGGCTTCCAAGGACAGTGTTACATTGGGGTAGAGGTGTATTTTCCTTAAAGCGCTACAGCTGCTTCGGTACAGCTGTGCCAATGAAGCATTTTAAGTGTAGACATGCCCCAGGTCCTGCATTGAGTGGAAGGGCTGGCTTGGATGAGCTATTGAGGTTCCTTCCAGTTCTACACTTCTATGATTCTATGCCTAGAGCGTCTATCTACAGCAATACAAATAATAAATACGCACCTACTTACAGTTCATCACTGAGGGATGCTCATCACCTTTCTCTTTAATTTTCTAGCTTGCGAAGATGGATATAGGCTTGAAAATGAGACCTGTGTGAGGTATAGTAATCTCTGTTTCTTAACCTAACCCCCTTTTCCGCACCCACTCCCAAAATTGCTATGGTAACATGTTGTCACAACTAGGGCTCAGATGTTTAAAACTCATAGTTCTTTCCTGTTACAGGTGCCCATTCGGCTTGGGGGGATTGAACTGTAGAAACCGTAAGTATGGAACGTCTTGTCCTTTCACATTATTCTTTGTTAGGGTCATGAGGACACAAATGGCTCTTCTATTTCTGATATGTTTTCAGCCTGAACTGCAATCAGAGTGCTTTGTTCTTCTAATTAGCGGGGCAGAATTTTCCTTGGATCACCATTACCAGTCAGCACTAATGAGAAATTCTTATCCTTTTTTTATAAAATGGAGCTCTTACCCAATGCTAGAAAGTTGGAGCAGTAAGTTTTATTGCTGAACCAGCTGTGGTCGTTTGCTCAACATTAAAGCTGGTCAGAAAATTCCAACATTTTGGGTGGAAAAAAGTCCCAAATTGGGCCAAAAAGTTGAAATTTCAAATTTTTTCTCAGAACAGAAATTCATCATATAGTTTCATTTAATAATATCAAAACGGTAATAATCTAATCTAATCTAAATGTCTAAACAAAATGAAACAAACAAGAAAGTCGTAACAAATCATTTCAAAATTTTACCATAGGACATTTTGTTGAGGTCTTCTTGTTCCTGCAAAAAGTTTCGATTTTGATCAAACTGAATTTTCCGATGGAAGAGTGTTCCATCCATTTTTTCGACCAGCTCTCCTCAACATTATTACACAAATGACTTCCTGGAGGCCTCCTCTGCACACGTATAGACTCACAGACTTTAAGGTCAGAAGGGACCATTGTGATCATCTGGTCTGACCTTCTGCACATTGCAGGCCACAGAACCTTACCCACCCACTCCTGTAACAGACCCATAACCTCTGGCTGAGTTACTGAAGTCATCAAATCATGGCTTACAGACTTCAAGTTATAGAGAATTCACCATTTACACTAGTTTAAACCTGCAGGGGACCCGTGCCCCATGCTGCAGAGGAAGGTGAAAAAGTACAGTCTGTCATGAGTTGATCACTGCTGCTTAAAGATGATCTGAAGTGAATTAGCAGACTTTTCGTTGCACACCTCTCGTATGTTCATAAGTACAAACTGTCCCAAAGAGGGGACCTGTTTTTGCATATCTCACAGTTCCCATTTTTCTACCCGGTCCTCCAAAACTCCCCAACTCCAGGTAAATCTACTTGACATAATTTAATGTCCTATTCAATAATTATTGAACAAGAGGAGATAATTCCTAATCCTTTTGCCTGATGAATAGATATGTAGCTATATACCTGTATACTCAAATATTTATAAGCCTGTTATCGTTTCTAAGTCAGTGAGGTCGCCTGTGTCTCTTGTGTTTAGCGTATCAGCTAATCACCGTGGTGATTGCAGCTGCAGGAGGGGGACTTCTGCTTATCCTGGGGATAGCACTGATCATCACTTGCTGCCGGTAGGTATCATAAACCAGATGCCAAATCCTGTGTTAGTGATGTTAATGGATTATACAGGACTTAGTGCCTCACATCTAGACTTGAAAGACCAAACATGCAGAGAACAAAACCTAGTGTAAACAATAGAGTTAGTGGAGATACCAAGGGATATATTGTACTTACACTTCAGGGAAAATCTTTTTTTCCCCAGGAGCCAGCCCAAGTAACTCAACTGAGTGCTGGGAATCATGTTCATTGGGATGGGGAGATAAAGGAAACCTGCCTGCTCCGAGCCATGGAGCAGAAAAGGAGCTGCCTTGCAAAGGCAACTCCAGCTGAGATGAAAGAAACAATTTATGCAATAGGAAAGACCAGAGGATATAGGGTAGTGGGTAATGCTCTTGTCCCCCTCCCCCCCGCAAGCCCCAGCCCAGCCCCGCTGCTCAGACACTCTGTTCATGGCCATGTAGGAAGGCTCTGCAGAGATAGATTCCATATCACCCATGAAGTGCAGGCCTCTACACGTTCTTACAAGTGCTGCCTCTCTTTGGTACCACAAAATTACTCTGGCCAGGAGGCCTTCTGTACCTATGGACTGGGAGCAACACTTAATTTGTGCCCCGCCATCTCTAGGCTTGGCAGTCCATAACCCCCCACCTCTGGGCTTGGCAGTTCATAGCCCCAGCACCTCTGGGCTTGGCAGTTCATAGCCCTGGCATCTCTGGGCTTGCCATGTCAGTTATGAAAGTAAAAAAATTGCTTGAAGCCTGGCACCTAAAGGCTTGACACCCAGCACCTCTTTCATTGCAAATTAAGCATCAAATGAGAGGCAGGATTTCCCCATAGTTAATCAGAATTGCACTCAGTATATTTAATATAGTACAGTATTAATTAACCTGTGCCACACTTTTGTGAAGTAGACCAGTATTATGATACCAGTTCTGTAGATGGGTAACATGACTGTGTCAGGGTTGCCTAGCAAGTCAGTGGTATAGCAAGGAACAGAACCAAGGAGTCCTGACTCCTAGTCTTCATATCTAGGTACAAGATCACCTCCCTTCCTTAAGTAGACTATCCACTCAATAGCATATATGCGCATCATTGGGATATCACCCTCTTTGGGGACACAGTTTTGGATCTAAATCTCCTCCAAAGGAGATTCTCATAAGATACAGTAGATAGGAGGGTTGTTTGGGGGGCGGGTGGGTTTGAGATTCTGGGTGTTCAGACAGTTGCCTAGAGCATTGATCCAAGCAGTTTCAATATACATGCAAAATATGTCTATTCAAATGTACAGAAACTTGAGAAGCTTGACCTTTCCCTGACTTTTGACACTTCCATGACTCTTCTATGAACTAAAATAGATACATTCACTGATTTTAAGGCCAAACAGAACTATTATGATCATCTAATCCGGGGGGGCAAACTTTTTGGCCCGAGGGCCACATTGGGGTTGTGCAACTGTATGGAGGGCCGGGTAGGGAAGTCTGTGCCTCCCCAAACAGCCTGGCCCCTGCCCCCTATCCACCCCCTCCCACTTCCCATCCCCTGACTGCCCCCCTCAGAATCCCCAACCCATCCAACCCCCCCTGCTCCTGGTCCCCTGACCACCTCCTCCCAGGACCCCCGCCCCCATCCAACCCGCCTGCTCCCTGTCCCCTGACTGCCCTCCCAACCCCTATCCACATCCAGGCCCCCTGACAGGCCCCCCAGGACTCCCACTCCCAACCCTCCCTGTTGCCCATACCCAGACTGCCCCCCCAGAACCTCTGCCCCATCCAACTGCCCCCTCCTACCTGACTGCCCCCCCCAGAACCTCCCGCTCCCTTACCCAACCCCCCTGCTCCCCGCCCCCTTACCTGCAGCAGGAGCTCGCAGCCGCGACACCCGGCCAGAGCCAGCTGCGCTCCTCATGCTGCCCGGCGGGAGCGGCAAGCCAGAGTGCGGCCTGCGTGGCGGCGTGGCTGCAGGGGAGGGGAGATAGCAGGGGAGGGGCCAGGGACTAGGCGGGCCAGGCAGGACGGTCCCATGGGCCGGCTGTGGCCCACGGGCCATAGTTTGCCCATGTCTGATCTAATCTGACCTCCTGTGTAAAACAGGTTATAGACTCTCACCCAGTGATTCCTGCATCAAGCCCATAACTTCTGTTTGAGCTAAAGCGCCTCTCTTTTAAAAAGACAGGCAGTCCTTATGTAAAGACTTGAAGTGATGGAGAATCCACCACGTCACTAGGTAAGTTGTTCCAGGGGTTAATTACCCTCACTGTTAAGTCATTCCAACCTTAGTCGCAAGGTTTAGGCTTGTCTGCACTGGAGATTCCAGCCAAGCAGGCACCAGTGCAAACCCTGACTATGAACAAGAAAAGATCAGTTTTTACACTAGTGCAGCTTACCCCAGGGATAAGCTGCATTGGCAAAAACTGGAGTTTTCTTCACCTACAGTCCGGGTTCACACTACTGCCCGCAGTCAGGGCAAATCTCCTTAAATCATGTCACCGTAACAAGACAGCAAGGTCAATTTTGCCTTTTAACCTTTTTTTTTTTTTAACAGGAAGAACAAAAATGACATTAGTAAACTCATCTTCAAGAGTGGGGATTTCCAAATGTCGCCATATGCCGAGTACCCCAAGAATCCTCGAGCACAGGAGTGGGGCAGAGAGACCATAGAAATGCAAGAAAATGGAAGCACTAAAAACCTGCTGCAGATGACGGATGTCTATTATTCGGTATCTATTCCTGGGTTCCATCTGTACTTTCTCTTTTGTCTGATGGTCCAGAGAGTGTATCCTTTGCTACGTGAGATGTGGACACATGGCATGTAATACAAAAGCAAATACCTCAGGTTTGAGAGTCTTGCGGGCGCAGTTTCTGAGCCTGCAAACCATTACTCGTGTGAGTAAATCTAATGCAGTCAATGTAGTTACTCATGTGAATAAATGCTGAAGGACCAGGCCCATATTTTGCAATGATGTTGTCCAGCAATATAAGAGGACCGTGAGCATTACTTTGTTTTGATTTGCATTTTATTTGCAAGGTAAATTTAAGTTTTTCCAGAGCACGTTTATTGGGATATACCATAGCAATGGAATTGACCCTTGTCCCTGCTCTCAGATAGCAAAAGAGCCTTGGAAACTGAGGGGTTTCCTAAACTTTTCTGAAGACCTTTATTATAACCAATAAACAGGAATGTGAGTTTTTGCAGATTGTTGGTACAGAACCATCATTGTACAGCAATGACGAGTATCCCAACAAGAGCCAACAGCGGTTTAGTGCTACTCAAGGGCACTACTCACTGTGAGTAAGGATTCCACAGTCTAGGCGTTATGAAGCAAAGATCCTGTTGGCATCCAGATGTCTCTGCTAATTTACTATGGTTACTCAGCAGAGTTGTCTCTAAATGGAATTTTTTCAGAGGCTTCCATGTGGCATTAGCTTCTCTTTGAAAGTGGAGCTGCTAACATCTTTCTGGGCTCCCTAAGAAGGGTATTCCTGCAGCACACTGTGCTGATGTATTAGCGTTCTTCATGTGCGTAGCACCTCCCTTTGTGTTCAGTGATTGAGGAAGTGTTTGCTAAACCCTGGTAGTTTCCAGATCCTCTCCCCTTTTAATTACCAGGTGCAAAGGCTAACAGCTGTTCGGGCCTGTATCACTTTGTTGATTGAGAGTTAGCCAAACAGTTGCACTTGCACACACGTGGTGGTAAAAATAAATGTTCACAATATATTAATGAGCCTCGCAGAGTCCTCCTATTCCACTGCTCTGAGAGTGCACATCATGGAATCAGAGATGAAGTCTAGGCATGTCCCTGTTGCTTGAGATATTTAAAATTAGACTGAACAAAAAAATACAAGCCCTAGAAAATAGCTAGGAACAATCCTGTAATAGCAGGTGGGATGGATCTGAGAGCTCATCTCAAACCACGACATTTCCTTGTAGCCACTGAAATAACTGTATTAAATCATTGCTTAAAGTTATGGTCCCAATCCTCAACTGGTGTAAATCAACATTTCATTCCCTCTGAAGCACCTGACATTGGCCACTGTTGGAAGACAGGATACTGGGCTAGATGGACCTTT
This sequence comes from Trachemys scripta elegans, assembly GCF_013100865.1. Classification (NCBI taxonomy): domain Eukaryota; kingdom Metazoa; phylum Chordata; order Testudines; family Emydidae; genus Trachemys; species Trachemys scripta. Next base: position 11,241,534 of record NC_048308.1, on the reverse strand, counting down.
AGTCTCACCCAGTATGGCCGTTCTTATATAACATAGCTCCATTGACTTCACTGAAGCTACGCTAATTTACATCAGCTAAATAAATGCCTGAAATAAAAGGGAACTCAGACAAGAACAATAAAAACAAACCAATTCAAGTGTGTTTCTATTTCATCATGTGAGTCTGGAGAAAGAAAAAATGTTAAGGCTACATTTGAAGTAGGACTCAGGCCTCAGAATAAGAGCCTTTTCATATCTTTTCTTTTCTTTTCTTTTTTATACTATAGCCGACTGGTCTAAGAAACGCGGAACTGGAAAGAAATGGACTTTATCCTCCCTACACTGGTTTACCTGGATCCAGACATTCATGCATCTACCCTGGACAATATAACCTATCCTTTATTAGTGATGAAACCAGAAGAAGAGACTATTTTTAACATAATTGTGTGGGAGTGGAAGATCAACATAGATACGTGTCCTTGTTTACCAGGTACACGCTGTCACATGACAGTTCAGCTGATACCAGTCTTAATCTTAACATACAGGAAGGACTTTGAACTCAAAAGAACACAGAGCACTGCTGCCTTGAAAACCCATTTGTAGTTGTTGAGTAGCGAAGATGGAGGGGAAGAATGAGCCAATATGCAGATCTGTAAAAGACCCAGGTGGAAGTTTATGGAAGTTAACTTATGCACTCCACTTTTATCTTCGCCATTGACGTCACATAACATGAATTTGTTAATAGATCAGTACGGACAGACTAACTGTTGCCTGCACTCTAAAATGAATACCACTAGGGAGTGTTTTGTTTACAGATATTGTAAAATTACAGGTATTGGTCTGACTGCTGTGTGTTTCCTCTTGGCCAACTTTTATGCAAAGATGCACTGTGTGCTCTTTTTGGGTAGGAAGTGTATGTTCATTTCAGACCCTTCTCTGCCTTTCCATGTTGTGATCTGCTTCCTATGCAACAAGGGAGCTGGATTGCCCACTAAATATTAGTTTTCTTTATTGGTATGTGTCATTCTGTCAAGTGTCTCAGTGCTTAACTAAGCACTGCATCTGGCAATGATGGCTGAATTCATAGGTTGACATTTTCAAAGGAATATGGGGGATTTAGCCACGCCTCCTTAATTTTAATGGGAAAAGGTATAACTGATCCCTTGCACTGCTTTGAAAATCTCCTTTGTGTTTGGAAATGTCTGAATGTGACAGTGTATTGCCCACTGAGCTGCAATGTTGTTCAAAACTTGTGGTTTTATATTGTGGTAAGTCACCATAGCAACCTCCAGCAGGAATTTAAATGCTTTTTAAAAGCAGCAAGATCAGATAAAGTATTCGTTAATGGAGCAATAAATTACAAGATAAAATTGTTGAGGTAGATCGCATTGCTTTGCAGAAAATGTGTGTAGCCATAATGAACTTCAGGGAGAAAGTGGGCAAGAACAGAAGTATTATAGCCCTGGTTGGACTGATGTACCATGAATTTTAGACTTTGCATTGGATCCAGCCAGCCACAGCTCCCATGATTTCAATGGGCACTGCAGAGCTACTCAGCACATCAGAAAATCAGGCCTATTGTGGCCAGATGCATTTGACTGTGGGAGAAGCACAAGGCTTAAGGACTTCCAGCTGTCTTCCCTGTGTCAGTCCTATTAGCTGGCAGTTTGCACTGAATTAACAGTTAGTCACTGCAAATGGAGCTGGTCAGGAATTTGTGACATTTTGACCCCCAAAAATTCAACATTTTTTGCAAAAAAGCATTTTTTACAAGCTTATTGTGTAGTCTGTGATTTTAGAAAATTTGAACGATCAACAACAAATTTGCATGAAAAACTATAACATATTTGTTGTGAAGGTCTTTCTGCATTTTTCAATAGGGTCTAACTTCACAGTTGTTTCATTCTTGAAGAACTCTTTAACTTATTTCACCAATCCTATTTGGTGAGTCTATGTAGCTTCCCTGAACACATTATTTTTGAAGATATCACATTTGGCTGTTGTAAAAATGTCTGTTGATCACTGAGGAAGAAGCTCCAAATAGATAATTTATTACATTCCTAAGTAAGGGTCTGATCCAAAGCTCTCTGACTTCATTCTGTGCAGGGTTGGGTGCTTGGTGAAGATCACGTTAATCAAAAACACTTAGTTTGTCTACACTGCAAAGTGAACTCGAATTATAATTCAAGTTGCCCCTAGCTCAACTCCCTTCCACACACAAAAATCCTTAACTCAAGTTAGCTGGTCTGAGTTGGGGTATAAATTAAACTCGAATCAGCTGTTAACATAATCTCTTTGCAGTGTGGCTGCAGGCTAGCTCCACTCTAGTGCCACTAATCTTACAATGCCTTCCCACAATTCTCCTTGTGTGCTCAGAAAAGGCTTACAAGTTCTCCCACAATACATGGGAAAGAATTTATAGAGTGGCTTCGCTTACTGCAGCGCTTAACAGTGGAACGTGCCCTTAGAGTTCTTAGCGCCACATTTGAGTGAGTACAGCATCAGTGTGGACGCAGGAACTTGAGTGCTATGTCCCAGAGTGGCTGCTGTCACTGGCTAAGATAACTCTAGAGCAGTAACTTTGCAGGGAAGGTCACATGAGTTAACTCTATAGTGAAGACAGACCCTCAATTAACAGACACTTAATAGTGTTTGTTTGCCATAGAGCCTGTGATCCTAAAGAGTCTTGCCCAGCACTCAGCAAGTTGTTGTGCCCCATCTCAAGTGTGAACAGACGCACAAGTAAGATTCAGTACTAGGCATTACCGGTAGTTCTTCTTTGAGTGTAGTGTCCCTGTGGGTGCTCCACTTTAGATGTGCCTGAGCCTTTGGTTGGAGATTTTTGGTAGCAGCATCTGCTTGGCCCGCATATGTCCCCCACACCCCTTCTGCCCCACACCGAGACTATATGAGGCTGTGCGGACGAACCACCCTCAGTTCCTTCTCAACCACCTGCGGCCTGAGACAGAGTCTCCAACTGTGCCTGTTCTCTACTAGTATTCGGAATTTAGTTTGTTGGTTAATATGTTCTGTTTGTAGTTGTTGGAACAGCTTTCTTTCTTTCTTTCTTTCTTTCTTTCTTTCTTTCTTTCTTTCTTTCTTTCTTTCTTTCTTTCTTTCTTTCTTTCTACAAAAAAGTTTAAAATGTTATTTTAAAATATTTTTGTTCATAGATATAGTTAGGGTTGAGTTCCCCCCCCCCCCTTCAATAGGGTCAATTTGTTGTAATTTGCTTGGGATTGCTAGGCTTCCTGGGATTTAAAAAGTGCTTCTCTTGTCATGAGGCTATTCTAGTCATCAGCTGGATTATCTGTTGGAAGTGAAAACATTGGGTCTTTCTATGAACTCCATTAGACTACTGCTTAGCAGCAATAACGGCCTTTTGCATACCCATAAGGGGTTTGTTGCTCTTTGCTCATCCGGCCATGGTAAGATTCCTAAGAGGTTTGTTGAATCTCTGCCCACAAATCAGAGACTCTACTTCTAGCTGCATTGCCTTATGAAGTACCCCTTTGAACCACTAGGTATTTGTTCTTTGTTAGATCGATCAATGAAGACAGTCTTCTTGGTAGCTCTAACTTCTGCCCAAAGGGTCAGAGAATTGGGGACTTTAATGGTGGACCCCCATTTATGGTATTCATTACAGAGCAAGTATCTCTGTGGGCCCATCCCAGATTTTTACCTAAAGTGTCCTCAGAATTTCTTATTTAATCAAACCATTCATTGCCTGGTTTGTTTGTTTTCCTCCAAAACCACATGGGACTAGTTAAGAAGCCATGTTACATACTCTAGATGCATTAGCTTTTTATTTAGATAGGACCAAACCTTTTAGAAGGTCTCCTAGATAATTTGTATTCATTGCAGACAGAAAGAAGGGTTCGGTTATTTCAAAATAGAAGTTATCAAAGTGAATCTCTGATGTATTACAGTCTGTTATGACGAAACTCAGATTCAACTCCCTTCAAGAGTGATAGTACATTCCACTAGAGTATTTTCTTCTTCTACTGCCTAGCTTAAGGATGTGTCAGTTGGAGACATCTGTAGAGCGCAACATGGTCCTCAGCCACTTATCTTTTCTAATCGCTGTGCCTTGGTGTCTGCTGCAAGATCAGATGCAGCTGTAGGCGATGCAGTTCTCTCTTCTGTATTGGACCCTGGTCCAAACCTCTCACCTTCTTAGGGCTGTACTGCTCTGAACTGGTGCACCCACAGGGACACTACTTGAGGAAGAAGGAGAGATTACGAACCTTGTGCAGTAACTGTAGTTCTTCGACGTGTGTGTTCCTATGGGTGCTCCACTACCCGCCCTCCTTCCCCTCTGCTTTGGAGTCTCCTTTGTGGGACTTACGGTGGAGAAGGAACTGAGGACGGGTCATCCAGTGGCCCCATATAGGCTTGGTGCGGGGTACAAGGATGTGTGGGGCGCGTACATGGGCCGAACGGGTGCTGCTACCAAAAACTGCTGATCAAAGGCGCAGGTGCAACGGAAGTGGAGCACCCACAGGAACATACATCTCAAAGAACTCCAGTTGCTGCACAAGGTGAGTAACCTCTCCTTCTCTGCACTTCATGGTAGTAGGTTTCAGACCCCCTGTTCATGCCGTGTCCCTTCCTCTTGAGATTGCAAGATAAGAGAGGTGCAACAGAGGAATGTATCTGAGGAGACATTTGCTTAAGTGTGATCCATAGTGTGCAAATGCAACACTTAACTGCACACTCCGCTTTTTATGTTACTGCTGCAGGCAATAGGCAGAAGTAACAATGTGATAGTGCACCAACATTCTCAGTAACAATGTGATAGTGCACCAACATTCCCCTGTTCTTCCCACCCTGTTTATGGCTTTTGATCTTGCCCTGAACTTCATACCTGCCTTGTTCAGGCTCAAGCCCACATATGGTAATATTTAACATAGCTCAACTCTGAACAAGCAGGCAGTGTGATTCTTGCATAATCTACCCCTTCCTAAGGAGCTCTACTTAAAGGAAAACTCTACTGATTAGTTCTAATACACAAAACAGCTTAATAGATAAACATAACTGGCTAGACAGTATTACTGCAGAAAAGGAGCTGATGGTTATAGTGGATCACAAATTAAACATGAGCCAACAATGTGATGCAGTTGTAAAAAAGACAAATAACATTCTGGTATATATTAACCACTCTGCTGTGCACTGATGAGGCCTCAGCTGGAGTACTGTGTCCAGCTCTGGGTGCCGCACTTTAGGAAACATGTGGACAAATGGAGGAGAGTCTGAAGGAGAGCAACAAAAATGATAAAAGGTTTAGAAAACCAGACCTATAAGGAAAGCTTAAAAAACTGAGTATGTTTAGTGTTGAGAAAAGAAGACTGAGGAGGCGCCTGATAACTGCAGTCAGATAAGGCTGTTATAAAGAAGACAGTGATCAATTGTTCTCCTTGTCCCCTGAAGGGAGGACAAGAAGTAATGGGCTTAATCTGCATCAAGGGAGATTTAGGTTACATGTTAGGAAAAACTGTCTAACTACAAGGAATTAGAGAGACAAGGTGGGTGAGGTGATCTCTTTTGTTGGACCAACTTCTGCTGGTGAGAGAGACAAGCTTTCGAACCACACTGAGTTATTCTTTGGGTGTGGGAAAAGGTACTCCCAGCATCACAGCAAAATGCAAGTGGAACAGATTACTTAGCATAAGTAGTTAGCACATACAGTATTGTAAGGAACCATTCAATGTAGAGTGGCCTGTTAACAAAAAGAGGGGTTAGTGGGTTACAGATTATGGTAATAAACAATAAATCCAGTGTGTCTCTTCAGTCCATGTTTTTTAGGGTCTAGCGGAGTAATGAATTTAAGCTCCCCGGCTCATCTTTTGAAAGTGTTGTGCAGTTTCCTTTGAGGATGAGGACTGAAAGGTCACATCGCTTTGTGAAAAGTGTTCACCCACAGGTGAAAGGGTGTTTTTGTCTTTTATCATTTTCCTGTGGAGTTCATTTGAGAGCTTAGGGATTGCCTGGTTTCACCCACATAGTTGTTGTTGGGGCAGTTAGTGCACTGGATAAGGTACAAACTCATGTTGTGATAGGCATGTGTAGGATCCGTGGATTTTGAAAGGTGTATTGTGGGGGGTGTTGATCAGTGTAACAGTGGATGGATAGTTAAGCACTGAAATAGATTACCATGGGAGGCTGTGGAATCCCTGCCACTGGAGGTGTTTAAGAACAGGATGGACAAACACCTGTCGGGAATGGTCTAGGTTTAGTTGGTTCTGCTCATTGGAGGGGATGGACTAGAGGACCTCTCAAGGTCCCTTCCAGCCCTACATGTCTATGATTCTATGATAAAGGATCTAAACTTTCAAAGTAGCCGTTGGAAACCCTTGGCACTTTAATCAGTATTTCCATTCAGTGAATGGTGCTTTTGCCCCCCTCACTGGGGGCTGCTGGCTTAGTGCTACATCCCATCAGAGGCCCATCTGATGATACAAATGAGGGGCTTGATCCTGCAGCCCTCACACAAAGTAGCTCTGAGGCGTCTAATCCTGCAAAGTGCTCAGTTCCTAATGATTCACTAAGAGTTAAGGAGGCCCAGTCGCTCACAGGAGTTGAGCTCTATATGAGCCATCCCATTGAAGTTAGTGGGACTACCTGTGTGAGTAAGGGCTGCAGAACCAGTACCTAGAACTGAAAGGATCACTCCAACTTTGGCTCATTAAACAGTCTAATTGTTAACTGTTCATTTTAATGTCTTCGTTTGTTACTAAGCGCTCCTTTGGGTGCATACCTGCAGCCTGTAATCACGTGTGCAGTCCCATTAAAATCAGCGGGATTACCCGAATCATAGAAATGTAGGACTGCGAGAGGCCTCAAGAGTGTTTCTCAATGACCAGTCCATGGACCAGCACTGGTCCCCAAGATCTCTCTGATACATTATAGCAAGCTGGTTCCTGGTATCAAAAAGGTTGAGAAACATTGATTCTAGTCCATGAGTAATGGCTGCAGGATTTTTCCAGAAAGATCTCTTATCTTTATTTTATTGAACCTTTGTACATAGCGCAGCAGGTAGAGATAAGAAAATATTTTTTTATACTAGCGTTTATCCTTTAAAGACTCCACATGCTTTTAGGCTGGTACCTAAATGAACTCTTGGGCTCATAGAGCTCCTGCACATTCTGTCTATAAAATTTTGGTTGCAAATTGAAACATAGCTCTTTCTCGCAGCGTACATTGCAACAACATTTAGGAAAGTTTGTAGTGATTATCTGCAGCAAGGATGAAATCTACCCCGTGTAAACACTCAGCACACAACCTATGCCTCATACAATTCTGACTTAAACTCTACTTAGAGGATTTAAGTGAGCCTTAGCGCATAGGGCTGGTTGTGGCTCTCTGCACAAGGGTGAATTTCACTTTTTGTGTGAAATTCTTCGGAATACCAGTGCTACCAAAAATGTATCCTGTGAGTCAGTCCACTTCGAAACCAGTCTTTCTGATTGCTGATCTCCTGCAAACACAGAATGCAGAGAATATAATTTTCCAATTTTTGCCAAATGCCAACACAATCCTAACTCTGCTAATGCAGAGAATGCTAGTTGGGTGCAATGCACCTTAGTGTTGAGTGCTATAAACGCAACAGCTAGAGTCAGTCCTGATCATCACTACATGTGACGTGGATATATGATTTTTTTCATTGTTTGCGTCAATTAAAAACAAAACACTAATCCTGTCTGTCTATTTTTATCCACCACATCTATTTCTATCTAGCTATCACCTTGGTAGCTAAGCCCCATACACTAATGGTACATGGTTTGTTATTCCTATCTGTAGGTCTGGAAGCATTCCAGATGATAAACCATTCCTCCTCTTTCTCTCTGCCCCTAGGGCAATATTTTCAAACTTTGGCACCTTATGTTAAGCTAAATCCATAGACACACACCTAAATCAAAGTACCCTGGTTTTTCCAATAGTTATGTTTCCTATTGTTAGGTACCCGAAACTGAACATTTAGGCCACTCTTAATACTGCTCCCATGTGTCATGGCCGTCATTCTCCTGAGCAAGGAGGGATGGACAGAACTCTGTTCAGCGTGTTTCAGTATTGCTGATTAATAAGTGACAAGGGGTTCAGCAAGATGAGGTGTATCCCATCTCCACTTACGCATCCACCATACATTTAGCATGTTGCATCTGCAGGTCTCCTAGCCCCTGCTGGCATGCAGAGCAAGAGACCAGGAGCAGGCATCAAAGCTAGGTCAGCTTGCTTGGCAGATCATAGCAGAACCAGGCTAACAGGCAGCCTTGTAGGTGGGGTAGGAAACTTTGTTACTTGGTAGGAAAAGCTGTCTATGTGCTCGGGGGTTTTTTTATGGTGACTTATCAGTTGTTTTGACACTGCCGTGCCTGAGGGGCTTTTATGGGCTGAATGCCCCCAATAGCCAGGCTCAGAGGGGCAGCCAACTTAAGACGACTAGAACTGCAAAATTTGGCCTGGCTATTGGGGGCATTCAAAACCCACTGCTAAATTTGAGGGGGGGGACTTCTTTGCTTTGTTGGTGTGATCTGCTGTTCCCCGCTGGTTTGCAGTAGAATATGGCAATGTGCCAACAGAACTTCAAAACTTTAAATGGGGCCGTAACCAGAACAAAGAGCAGAATCGTCAATGCAATTTGCCCTATGCCCCCTAATACATTAAGCAACACTGAGACAATTCATCCTTGTTCTGTTGCCACATTTCCTATAAAGCTCTGACTTCCCTGTCTAATGCCATGGCACGCCAGCCCCCCAACACTAACAAGGGTCAGCACTGCAGGTGCATTTGCCTGAGGTATCAGGAGCAAAATACATTTAAAAATCCTGTACAGCTGCATCTAGGTAGGAACTTGTTCCCTTCTAATCTATATTTCCCCTGCAGTATTCCACCGGACTTTCCCCAAGCACTGCAGGAGTCCTGTGATTAGACGTAGTGGGTTTGGCCATTACTGTAGAATGCTGTAGTACTTCATAGGGATTCCTTCCCAGCGCTTGTCAGTTCCAGTCTCTTTTCCCAATTCATCTGGATTCCTCATTCCCTCTAGTCAATTTTTAATCTTCAGATTTCTTCCTTAAAATCAAAAGAAACAGATAGATTTTACTTAAATGTTCTTCTTTCAGTGCTATTTTTTGTGCTTCTTAGAAGACCCAGGACCTAATCCAATTTCCATTAAAGTCAATGGGAAAACATTCCCGCTGATTTTCATGGGTGTTTGATTCAGGCCTCAATTCACGCCAAGTTCAGGATGAATTGTGCTTCACTGCATGCATTACTTCAACTCTGGCCATTTGTATGACTATTTGCCACCTTGAATATTGTGTTTAATTTTAAAACGTGAACTTAATATTGTAGCAAACCCTGTAGCATGTGAGCTTGTACATATGTTATTTTTCAAGATCTGGAGCACCTTCTTAAAGAGAGAATGAATGTGAATTTCGTACATTGTTTTAGGTGGGGAAACCTTTAATAATTGAGCAACATTTCTCCTATACGAAGGCCTTCTAGAGCTAAAGATGGTGTTTCCTGTGCTCATAGCTGAGAAACCACTGGCCAATTTACTCTCAGATGCCCTGTTGGAAATAAGAACAGAGCATGCCACTTTACATGGGGTGCGTCTAATATACTGTGTGTGTCTTGTAAGTTTCACAGAGCTAAATAAATCATATTTATTTTTTCATTGTCCGGAAGCCACAAAAGCTCCAATGCAGGACAAAGACACATAATGATGCAAGAAAAAGAGTTGAACAATAAGCCAGAAAGAAGAAATAAATGGATCAGACAGTTTAATTATTTGGCTTTTTTGTTGTAAAAAACTTTGCTCCGTGTAGGGCAATAATTATTTCATATGTGATGCGTGTAATTTGGGTTCAACCTGAAGGATTGATGAGGGAGACCTGAGAAGTATTGGCCTTATGTTCTCTTGAAGCAGTAATTAAATGGTGAGGTCCCGGAGTGCCTGTTCTGGGAAAAAACTAATTGAAATCAATGGGAGCTTTGTCAAAGTAATAAGTGAAGGGAGTGGCCCACAGATCTGCAAACTACGACAGTGAGCTGTGGAAAAGTCCTAGGGAACGTAACAGAAAAGGATAACTTTTCTTGAACAATCCTACAGAATTTGATAGTGAATTGTATCCCTGCTATACAATCATGTAGAATGGTTAAAGAAGAACTTACAGGAAGGATATCCTCCCTTCTTAACTTACAGGAAGGATATCCTCCCTTCTTAAATGGTTTAGGTTTTTAGAGGAAATTCTATAAAGCCCTATTGGTTTAATCTCTGTTAAATTCTCTAGGACTTTTTCTTAAGACAAAGCAAACACGATACACAAATCATTACTACTGCTGGAGCAGTCTTCAGAATTGCATCAGTAAAATTCACCTTCAGCAAAGTCTGTTGCAAAAGGCAAAGATGTGACATTGGTTTATGTTTCTATTATTAAAATGCATGTACAGTCAGTAGACCCGCTTTCTGTCTTTTACATTGTTCTGGATTTCCCTTCTCATATCTCTGAATGTTAGCTTCTGAGTAGTTTTTTAATTAATTTTCCAAACCAGTGTTATTTAAAGTTGTATCATATTTGCAACCTCCACTAATTATACAGCACTGTAGTAGCAAAGTATAATTTTTCAGGATTGGATTATTTTTATACCTGCTTCCAGTACAATTAAGTCTGGCGTTCTAGTCAGCATCATAAAAGAATACAATAAAACTATTAATATTATGACTCTGGACTTGTATTGTTGAATAACATTTAATGGGCATGTTGAAGGCTTTCTGGGTAGGGAAAAACATCTAATGATAGAAGATGATCCTGAGAGCAAAAAATATGGTAGGTCTGAGTGGCAATACTTCCGTGTGTTGCTGAGTCCATTCCAGGGCTACATCTTTTTTCCAAAGTTGGTATAAAGGCCACGCAATAGAGGCCTACTTAGGAATAAAATCCCAGTGATACCCTGTTAACGCCCAAACGTTCCTCAAGGCTGCAGTCTCTCTCGGCAGAGGCAATGCTCGCACAGCATCTGCCTTCCCCTTCTTGTCAAGGTGATTCCTAAGAAAGACACTTTGAGTGGACATTAGTTGTGCTTCGCTAGGGTTACACTTTAACCTGACAGCTTCAAGGAGCTGTAAGAGCTCATCCAGTCTTCTTTCACCCGAGTTGCTAGGCAGATGTCATCTACATACTGAAACACAACAGAAGGTTGGGAAAATCGTGAGAACACCTGCTCCAGCTTGGCGTGGAGTATAGTCGGAGTGTTATGATATCCCTGGGGTAATCTTTCCCAAGTGAACTGGACTGCCTGGAAGGTAAATGCAAACCTGTACTGTGACACTCAGACTAGCAGTAAAGCCCAAACCCCATTACCTATATCCAGGACTGTAAACCACACAACCTTGGGGGCAAATGACTTAGTTAAATCTGGCATCTTAGCTATTGTGGTTGTATAGGAAGGTGTGGCGTGATTGAGGTGCCTGTAATCAATGGTAAGGCATGAGGAGCCATCCGGCTTCTGGATGAGCCAAAAAGGTAAATAAGCAGTTGATGTACATCTGTGAAGAACTCCTTGCTCTAAAAGGGATGCCATAGGGACATGTATATGGGGCTAGCTTTATCCAGGAAGGGGTGCTGTCTTTGTGCAGGCATGTCTCCATCAGCCATGAAAACAGTAACTACCATACGCCCACAAATCATGCTTGTGTTTGGCACAGACATTTACATGGTTCAGACTCAATGCCTGTAACGCCTTCTGTCTTGCATGTTTCTCTACCACTTTAGCCAGGTCATAGCCCACTGGCTTTTCCACTGGTGTCACCAAACCACACTCGAGTATGATTACTGGTCGACAGTCTAATTCCCTTGCTGCTGTAACACACAAAAGCTGGTTAATCAGATCAGCAATACCTCCAAGCTAACTGAGAAAAATATGATCCTAACAAATTATTGTAAGGGTTAGGTAATTTGATATTTGGAAATACAAACACTCTCCTCACATTTCCCACTTGAATTACAAGTAATTGTGAAAGTCTCACTATTACACAGATGTTTGTAAATGTGGCTAGCACTTTGGTTGTCCCTGAGGACCAGGGAGAATGTTGTGGATCTCCGTCCCAAATTATGCTGATGGCTGCCCCAGTATCGATAACAAAAATAAGATGGCAGCCCCTCGCCATCGCTGATATAGTGGGTCTTCTGGTTGTGTCAGTGCCTAAAGAGGCCCCAATACTACAGGAGGGTTATTGGAGTCATGCCTGTGGTTCCCTCTGTCATGGCCAGCTGACCTTGAAGCAGGGAGGAGAGGCCATGAAAAAGAGGAAGGTTCCTGTGAGGTAGCTCATGGGATGGGACGGGTGGGGCTGACAGGCTAGGATCATATCATCCATTTATTGCTGAAGGCCTTTGACGTCTCTGTGTTATGCTGCCGCTGCTCATTGCAGTTTGAGCAAAGCAGGTCCAAATTCCTCTTTCTGCTAATCTGCAGGCGGGGTTGATCATCATTCCTCCAGTAACTGGCTGGGCCTGGGTGCGTCACCTGAAACAGAGGACATGCCCCCCCACCCCCTGCCTGTTAAGGGTGGACCCTGACAGGTAGGAGAGGGCAAAGCCGCACCCCCATGAGGTGGACAGGCATGGCTTTGCCTCCTGCTGAATCTCAGGGAGTAGAAGGAATGTCCATGTGCTCCACCCCCTGGTGGCTGGGGGGCTCCTTTCATCATAACTGCAGGTTGTGTTTGTGACTGATACTACTGGAGTGTTACGTCTTTTAGTTTCTGCAGCATAGAGGCTCTGGCTTCCAGATGCTGGGCATTCACAGCCACAGCCTCCTTTTTTCATAGGACCCGCAGACTTGGCTACACAATCTAATGTTTTCACATCAGTGACCACAGCGGTGGGAAAAGGAGAGATTTCACATCTGGCCTCCTCATCACTAGACCATTCATAGCAGGGTCAACCTCAGAATCCCTGAGGCACAATTGGTGATAACTATAATCCCAACTGGGACTCTCTCCGGCTCTTCATCACCCAGACGAGAGCCAGGGCCGGGGGAGTGAGCAATGGGACCAGCCAAAGTCAAACGCCTGACTGTTCGGCTTCCTTCCCTAGACTGGGATAGTAATCCAGGCAGAATGGGCGGCAAGCCAGCCTTGTCCGCATGTGCTGGGGAGGAACCGGTTGTCTGATAGCATAGAACTAACAGGAGTAAGGGCAGGTGGTTCCACAGAGCCCTCACTGGATTTTTTTTTAAATAAAATCACCTGCAGCCAATGCTCATTTCATTCTGCTGTAACTCTTTCCAGCCCTGCAACAAGACTAGTAAACAAAGGCTGGCTTGCCACTACTTTCCTGGGAAAGTATGGGCTACACCGTCTGTCCACAGTCACCACCACTTCTGAGCCAGTCTTAACTCCTACATCTTCCTGATCTGATCCTTCTGAAGCACTATATATCTCTTCCACTGCTGCTTCTAATCGCCTCTGTCTCTCTCTCACTCTCTGAGCTGCCTGTCATTTCCCTCTTCTCTCCCTTTCAGCCTGCACACCACTCACTGTACCGAAACTGCCAACTTCCTTACAGTCCCTGCCAGATGTGCTGTGTTGCCATCCCCTACTGTAACCAATGCAAATTCCTCCAGCTCTGCCATCTGTTTAGCTCTGCTTCTAGTGACAAGTCCCAGAGGTACTGATGTGTCCAGGTCCAGAGCCACCTACTAATGGGAACAGCTGGCTGACTACCTTCCTTGCCCGCATCCTCCATCTTGGCAACCTTCAAAGGAATCACTTGCTCTTGACACCCAGCGCTTCTACAGCCTGTGAGCTCCCAGCAGAGGCTCCTGCTGTGAGTGTCACCACTTGCTGATTCACCCTATCCATTGCTGTCTCCAGCTCATGACAAGAAATTTGCATTCCGTTAATGTGCTCTAGCAACTGCCTCCTTTCTACCCTACGCGCTGCAGAAGACCTCAAGCTCCCAATCACCTTCAGATGCCTCACACATGCACCTTCCCAGATTTCCCCCATCTCACACTTACTTCCTTCAAATGTATCCTCCAACTCTTGCCACTTATGAATAAGAGTGCGGTGTGTCTGTCTCAATGACCCCAGTTGCTTGTTTAACCCCGAGAACGTGGTGGGGGGAATGGGGAGCCCCCAATGTTCTTTGTGCCCAGGACCCCAATAAATCTTAATCCGCCAACAGATTAAAACATGTCTGTGGTGGTTGCATACTAGGTGTTCGGTTCCTACTGTGATGAGGGCCATGTAAATACCTAGAGAGATTGTCCTTATGGACCTTACTGGCTATGGCAATTCTTGCAGCAGTTCTCAATTCTTAGCCACAGAAGGCTGCTTGATATAGTCATTCATATGTTGATACCCTAGAGAGAGCCATTTTATAGCACTGCTGATGTCCTAGTGACATTCTGGCAAAAAATTGGAAAGGACAAGGTGGTTCTGCAAAATGACCTGTTGAACTGAAATAAAGGGTCTATTTCATTATATCAGTTATTTCATTAACCTTCATTGTTTAATTTTTCTCAAGTTAATTTAATATCTTTTAATCCTCCTGGAACTGCAAAAGGCTGCAGTTGCTGTGCAGGCTTCCCCATGTAACTAGGTCAGACACTGTTGTGCTTAAGGGTGAATGTACAATAGATTACTACAGCAAATCTCAGTTTTGTACAGTAGCTCATCTGGGACCATCAAATACAATTACATTCTGTGTCCTAAAGCAGCTTTGAACCCAGGTCTCCAGAAAGGTGAAAGAGGAAACCATTGACACAGGGACCCAATTCAGAGCTGGTCTAACTGAACCAGTGTCTTCTCAGAGTCAAAGTTGATGTAACTTGCACCTTCTTCTGCCCCATTCACTATGTATGCTACATCTACTAGACTGCCCCTTTCTTGCTCAACCATCCGTTAGATTTACTTACTTAGATTCACACACTCATGACACTTACAATAAGTAAATATTTGTGGTTATGTGAAGTTGTCCCATTGCCAGTAATTGAGTATAAAGGAGTCTAGTAAATGATATAAGTCTAACACTGGAAGTAAAACGCATTGCAAGAAAAGCATCTATTGGGTGTATAAATGAAAGAAGGCCCCTGCCCTTACTTTAATTTACAACTTCCTCAACACATAAGATATTTCAGGATTGAAAGCTTGATTAGTATCATGGCCAGACACCTTATCATGAATGATGAAATAAAGCCATTTACTTGGGACCTGTTGTAAGCTGTGATAAGTACAAATGAATAGCGCTTGTGCGCGATACAAAAAATAGTAACTGGTTCATAATAAATTACGATCGTTCTTGCCCACCCTATCTTATCTTTGACACACACAAATTGGATTTGACTTTCAGGAAGTAATGTAAATTAATAAAGAGCATGAATTTTCTACTGCTCAAGTGAGTGGTAGTTTCTAGCATGTTACCACGTTCCTTTGAAATTCAGTGCAGCAGCTTGACACATGCCCTAGCTGTGTGGATTGGTTTGACTAATGGCTATTTCTTTCATAAATATTAAGGTACTGCTGCATTAACCATACTTAATAACTGATTTAGAGCTATTGCTGATTCAATGGTCTTCTATACACCAGACCCACAGCTACAAACCAGCACTATGCTTGTAATGCATCATGCACATTTGCTATTAATGATGTACATATACTCACACCACTTGTACTTTCTCTGAGGAAGTCTTACCATTGTGTTGCCCACCATAAAGGAGGCCACCCCACACTGGCCAGTAAGGAGTTAATAGAGCCCTAGGGAGGTGCCACAAAAAGTAGCCAATAGGAGAGGGGCTGTGAAAAATGGCCAATCAGGGCCCAGCAGGCCCAATTAAAAGAGCCTCAGGGCAGAGCAGGGTTAGTAGCTGCTTGGAGTTGAGGAGGAAAAACTGTTCTTGGAGTAGGAGACCCAGGAGTACAGGCCTATATGGCCCAGCTAGCTGAGTAGGAGCTGAATATATTCAGGCTCCTGCGGGAAGAGGTCACTGGAGGCCGCAGAGAGTGAGCGGGGAAGCACGGCACCAGGACCAGGAGGCGTGGGCGACAAGGACCCTGGAAGGGAGAAGGCCTCAACTGGGATGGGGAACAGAAGCTTCACCCAGAGCTCAGGGAGAAGAAAGAGCCTAGGAGAGTTCCATCTGTGAAGAGAACATGGAGGAGATGGGCATG
The DNA here is from genome assembly GCF_013100865.1 of Trachemys scripta elegans. Taxonomy (NCBI): domain Eukaryota; kingdom Metazoa; phylum Chordata; order Testudines; family Emydidae; genus Trachemys; species Trachemys scripta. The sequence goes on along the minus strand of NC_048308.1, from coordinate 11,225,375 downwards.
TTGGGCCTGGGGGCAACAGGGGCACCTACAGAGGGAATGCCCATACATGAGCTGTTTGGTGAAGGCTAGCCCAGGGATAGGGCTAAGCAAGGAAAGGACAATGGTAGGCCCATGGCCAAGGGGAGGCAAAGGGCTTGCTTTCAGTGTCATGAGGAGGGCCATATAAAAAGACATTGCCCCCTTAGCAGAAGGTGAGATAGGAAAGGGGTGCCCAGGAACCAGGCTAGGTCAGAGACTGTGAAGAGAGATGTGGCGGTGAGCACCATGCACCTGGCAGGGAACCATCTCCCATATCCAACAGGGGGTGGTAGAGAGGCGGTGTATAAGATGACCGGGACAGAGAGGACACAGACAGATTGGAACCCGCACGGAAGCAGAACAGGCTGCGGTAGGAACTCAGACCCTGGAGGAGAGAGGTAGATTGCTCCTTCTATTGGGTGACCTGAAACAGGAGAGGCAGGTCCTGCAGACACAGCTGCATGGGAACCAGGGAAAATAATAACCCCCTCCCAGGGTGGCTGGTATCGAGGGGGAGGGTGTGTGATGGGATGTCTGCCCTACGCTGGCCAGTAAGGGGTTAATAAAGCCCTAGGGAGGTGGCAGGAAAAGCAGCCAATAGGTGAGGGGCTGTGAGGAGCTGCCAATCAGGGCCCAGCAGGCCCTTATAAAAAGAACCTTAGGGCAGAGAAGAGTCAGTAGAGACCTGGAGCTTGAGGAGGGAAGACTATGCCTGGAGTAGGCTGCATCGCTGTAGAACCTTGGACAGAGCAGTGCAGGCAAGAACCTGGGGAGAAGAGAAAGAGCTCTGGATGGGCTGCTGAGACTGAGGAGGGTGCTGTGGCTGTAGGGAAATGGCCTCAGGGAAATGTACTGATAGTAGAGACAAAGGGGCACAGAAGGAGGCTGCAATCCACCAGGTCCCTGGGCTGGGACTCGGAATAGTGGGCGGGCCTGGGTCCCCCCACTCACCACCGGGGAAGTGGCTGGACTAGAAGCTAAACTCCCCTGGACGGGGGGAACATGGACAATGACACAGTCGGAGGGCCGAGCCACGAAGAAGACATTATAGTTACTGACGCTGTGAAAGGGGCTGCAGGTGGACTATGGAGAAGAAGCGATGGGGTGCAGACCGCAGACGGGGGTGTCATTCTCGAGCTAATCCCCAGAATGACCAGGAAGAGGTGCCAGTCCGGCAGTGAGTAACGTGCTCCATGACAACACTGTGTAGCAAAAGTCAGCATTTCAGATACAAATGGGCTTCCTCAAGATGTGACTGCATTAACAGAAAATGACAAGGCAAAAATAAAAATTGAGTTAAGTTTAAAATAATGTGCTAAATGCCCCACTATCCAGGCCTTGAAGTGCATTCCTCACAGAAATAAGTTTTTTAATTTGCCTTATAAAAATAGTCAGAGCCAGATAATCAATTGATATACATGTGCATAGCCAGCAAACCTATGCCAATTTATACCACTAAGGATCTGCCCACAATTTTTCTAATCTTCCCTCTGATTCTAAGAGGATTGCACATAGGACTAGAAGGGACCTCAAGAGTTCATCTAGTTCAGGCCCCTGCACTCATGGCAGGACTAAATATCTAGACCATTCCTAATAGGTGTTTGTCTAACCTGATCTTAAAAATCTCCAATGACGGAGATTCCACAACCTCCCTAGGCAATTTATTCCAGTGCTTAACCACCCTGACAGTTAGGAAGTTTTTCCTAATGTCCAACCAAGCCTCCCTTGCTGCAATTTAAGCCCATTGCTTCTTGTCCTATCCTCAGTGGTTAAGAACAACAATTTTTCTCCCTACTCCTTGTAACAACCTTTTATGTACTTGAAAACCATTATTATGTTCCTTCTCAGTCTTCTCTTCCCCAGATTAAATAAACCCAATTTTTTCAATCTTCCCTCATAGGTCATGTTTTCTAGACTGTTAATCATTTTTGTTTCTCTTCTCTGGACTTTCTCCAATTTGTCCACATCTTTCCTGAAATGTGGTGCCCAGAACTGGATACAATACTCCAGTTGAGGCCTAATCAGCGTGGAATAGAGCGGAAGAATTCCTTCCTAAGTGGAGTACTTTGCATTTGTCCTTATTGAATTTCATCCTATTTACTTCAGACCATTTCTTTAGTTTGTCCAGATCATTTTGAATTATAATTCTATCCTCCAAAGAACTTCCAACCCCTCCCAGCTTGATATCATTCGCAAACTTTATAAGTGTACTCTCTAGCATTATCTAAATCATTGATGAAGATATTGAACAGAACTGGACGCAGAAGTGATCTCAGCAGGACCTCACTTGATATGCACTTCCAGCATGACTGTGAACCACTCATAACTACTCTCTGGGAATGGTTTTCCAACCAGTTATGCACCCACCTTATAGTAGCTCCATCTAGGTTGCATTTTCCTAGTTTGTTTATGAGAAGGTCATGCGAGACAGTATCAAAAGCTTTACCAAAGTCAAGATATACCACGTCTACCGCTTCCCCCACTATCCATAAGGCTTGTTACCCTATCAAAGAAAGCTATCAGGTTGGATTGACATGATTTGTTCTTGACAAATCCATGCTGACTGTTACCTATCACCTTATCATCTAGAAGTTTGCAAATTGATTGCTTCATTATCTGCTCCATTATCTTTCCGGGTGCAGAAGTCAAGCTGACTGGTCTGTTAGTAATTCCACGGGTTTTTCTTATTTCCCTTTTTATAGATTGGCACTATATTTGCCAATATATTTGGTGCTGTACTTCCTGTTTCACAGGTTGCATTGTGTCAAATACCATTGTATTTTTGGTAGTGAATTCTGAGATCTTTTTGGTGAATCAGGATGTGCCAGAAGGATCTCACATCGGGGTGGGAAAACAGTGATAAAACAATTATTTAAGATTAACCCCTCTTCTGAATGCACTCCAGAGCCTGATTAGTAAATGTTTTTCATATCTATTTCCAGGATCAAATGGACACTGAGTGGTTAGAAGTTATATATTTAAAAGGCAAATGACCTGACTTTCAGAGATGTTGAGCAGTACTGGACTGTGGCTGAGGGGCACAGCTGCAGAGGAGGTGTGTGTAGGGAGGTGGGGAAAACATGCAATTGAACTTCACCCTCTAAACTGGGCCTCCAAAGAGCCAGTTTTGTCCCCATCCCCCCCGCCACCCACCCACCCACAATTTCCCTTGTGGAGTCCACTGCTTCAGTCACACTAGCATAGATGTGTAGGGGGAGAAAAAGCGATTAGGATGAAAGTACAAAGTGATCCCCTGCAGGAGGATGCTTCCAGGGATGGTTGGGGTGGCCTTTCTATCAGACGTCCCTCCTATTGTCTGGGGGGGGGCAGAGGTGAGAGGTTTTCACGCTGATAACAGCTCTGTTTTGGATCTGATCCCCATGGCTGACTATCAGTAAGCCACAGAGACTTGCTCCGGGCTCTGCAGATTCAGGCTCTCTGCTTGTTCAGAGCCTCCTTGACAACATTCCCCAAAAGCATGTGAGAGATGGTCCAGCTCCAATCACTCTACAGGAGAGGGAAGGTCTCCTTAGGATTCTAGCTGTGCTCATGGAGCCAGACTCGGAAGGCTGGAGCTTCCTTATGGCTCAGTATCACAGGACACAAGGAAGAGAATGTAAAAAGCAACAGAGAGTCCTGTGGCACCTTTAGGACTAATACATGTATTGGAGCATAAGCTTTCATGGGTGAATGCCCACTTCGTCAGATGCAGGCAATTAGGATGAAGGTACAAAGTGATCCCCTGCAGGAGGATGCTTCCAGGGATGGTTGGGGTGTAAGAATGATTCCCTCATTTGCTATACCAGCACTGAGGCATATAAATGGTGCTGTCTAAAAGGTTTAAGAAAATCTATCAGAATCGAGCTGGCTGGTAAATTCCATCTCCACCTGGAGAGGGGAATGAATTCTCCACCCACCCATAAATACTGCAAACACTTGTGTTTCTCCACTTTTGGATCTGGCTAGAAACCAGAAGGCTGTGTGAGGGGGAAGCCATCTAACATTCATAATTTTGAAACACTCACTCCTTCCGTTCCCATGATCATGCTTGATTCCTGAATACAGATGTTTCATAGTTTGGTGGAAATTAAAACATCAGGGGGTAGTCATGAAACAGATTGACAGAGCAAGAAGGGTACCCAGAAATCACCTACTACAGGACAGGCCCAACAAGGACAATAACAGAACACCACTGGCCATCACATACAGCCCCCAGCTAAAACCTCTCCAGCGCATTATCCACGATCTACGACCTATCCTGGCAAATGATCCCTCACTCTCACAGACCTTGGGAGGCAGGCCAGTCCTCGCTTACAGACAACCCACCAACCTGAAGCAAATACTCACCAGCAACTACACACCACACCACAGAAACACCAACCCAGGAACCAATCCCTGTAGCAAACCTCGTTGCCTACTCTGTCCCCATATCTACTCTGGTGACACCATCAGAGGACCCAACCACATCAGCCACACCATCAAGGGCTCATTCACCTGCACATCCACTAATGTTATATATGCCATCATGTGCCAGGAATGCCCCTCTGCCATGTACATTGGCCAAACCGGACAGTCCCTCCGCAAAAGAATAAATGGACACAAATCGGACATCAGGAATGGTAACATACATAAGCCAGTAAGTGAACACTTCATTCTCCCTGGTCATTCTATTACAGATTTAAAAGTCACTATCATTGAACAAAAAAACTTCAGAAACAGACTTCAAAGAGAAACAGCAGAACTAAAATTCATTTGCAAATTTAACACCATTAATCTGGGCTTGAATAGGGACTGGGAGTGGCTGGCTCATTACAGAAGCAGCTTTTCCTCTCCTGGAATTGACACCTCCTCATCTATTATTGGGAGTGGACTACATCCACCCTGATTGAATTGGCTCTGTCAACACTGGTTCTCCACTTGCAAAGTAACTCCCTGCTCTCCATGTGTCAGTATATAATGCCTGCATCTGTAACTTTCACTCTATGCATCTGAAGAAGTGAGGTTTTTACCCACGAAAGCTTATGCCCAAATAAATCTGTTAGTCTTTAAGGTGCCAACAGACTCCTTGTTGTTTTTCCCAAGATAAACAGTGAATCAAGCTGTGTTTGTCTGCTCCTTCCCAGCATCACTCTCTTGGAATATCAAGATGGCCGTGCTGTGATCCCAGCCCACAACAACATTATCTTTTGTGTGTGTTAAGGTTGTTGCTACTATGCACATCATATACCTAACACAAAACCACAGCAATGAAAAGGGAAGGCATCTAACATGACATGCCTGTTACTGCTCCCATCAGAGAGGCACATCTCACTGCTAGAACGATCACTATATATCATACCACAACCATAACTCTGTCCCAGTTGCGATGACAGCCTTCCACAGAGCTCCCTTCCCCAGACTCCCCACTACCATTAACTGTCTATCTCTCTCTCATTCACACACACACACACATATATGTTTGGGGAAGAAGGTGCTGGATGGCAATTTCTACGTTCTTATCATGGCAGTAGATGGGCCTGGTGTATTTTGCCCCTCTCGGCAGAGAGCTAATCTTCAGCTCTATGCACCTGCCGGGCCAGTTGGATGGAACTCTGCTCATCAGTCTAGGGGAGGAGAGGAAAGTCCAGCTCTGGTCAGCTTCATTTAAATGAATTATAATATTGCTTACCCATAATTCCCTCTACTGAGTTTGGTTGGAATACCTTTATGCTTTGATTGTATGCGTGAGAATAGAGTCTTCTTATTACTATGCTCTTGGAAGGGCATAACATACAGGTGAGGACCTGGAGAGAGTGAGCCACCTTGACTTCATGGGAAGTGAACTAAGGTTTGGTAATGAAACTCAGGCTTATCAGGGAGGAGGGCTTTGTCCTAAAGGTCGGGAGCCAGAGTCCTGGTTTGCTCTGAGTCCCACACTGGGAGACTCTGCATCTTGTATAGCGTGAATCCGCAGGAGTTGGCCAAACTGGACTGTGACGGCAGCAGCAGGACAGAGCTGACTTTGCAGTGAAGCCCAGCCAGACAAATGGCGATGGTGCAGAGCTGACTTTGCAGCAAGGCCTGACTGGAGCAGTAACGACAATGATGCAGAGCTGTACGTGCAGCAACCTGACAGACAGCAGCAATGCTGAGCTGACTTCACAGTGCCCCAGCCCAGCAGGCTGGTGAAAGCAGGGCTAATATTACAGAACCGGACCATATAGATGCCCACTGGAACAGAACCTGGCAGAGTGGTTCTCTGGACTGGAAGAGAGGTGGAGATGAGTCGTTCCTTGGTGCCCCTTGACTATCACTAACTGGACTCAGGAGTGGGGTTTTAGGCAGTTGGGGTTGGGGTGGGACTAAGAGTTCTGGACCTCCGTATGTCAGACAATTATTATTAGAACTGTGGGGGGCCCAAACTCCTTATGCTCTGATTTGGGTGGCTCTGGTTCATTTATATAAATGAGGGGTTTCATGTATCTAGTGATTGCTAGTCCCCTTTCCCCCCCCCAGATAAACAGACCCTTGTGGTTCCATGTTCCCAAAGAAATCTGAGGGCTTACACATAGGGAAGAGGCGCCTGCAAAGGAGACCAAGGACGTTACATTTTAATTGCCCAGAGCAAGTAATAGAGCTACAGCTCTGACTGGGCCCTCAGGCCTTAGCTTTATTTATTCTTAGGAAAGGCCTTCTAGACAGATTGAACCCAGCCCTGACAGAAGGGTTACAGGCCTAGCAGAGCAACTTCAAAACTTTAAACAGCAGCGAAGAGATTTATAATTGACCCCACAGTCAATTATGTCGACAGTTGCTTATGCTGACACTTGTCTTGCCAGGAGTTGAGGCTAAAGAGTGTTTATTTCGCAAATCTGCTTTGTTCAGGCTCAGTCCAACTCCCATTTCTGTGGCTTCCAAACTCCAGCTGTTTTTCTGTTACCTTTTACTTTTCTGTACTGAAATGTACGTCTTGGCCTAGAATTTGTATCCCACTGAGCATATGTAAAGAATCATTTGCTTATATGACTAATGCAAATATGAGCTGAGGCTTAAAGTGCCATCATTTTACAGCAAGTTAATTGTTGGTATTAAGCAAGCTAGCATCATTCTGTCTCAAAGTCTAAAGAGGAAGCTAAAAACAAATTAACATCATCCATTTGCTGCCATTTGCAATTCTGACGTCAGTTAGAGGTTGAACTCTGTACCTGTTAGAACAATCTTAAATGAGCAGACATTAGGAGAGAAACCACTTCCTCGTAGGATTACCTGAGAGCAGCCGCAAAAATGAAAGGCTTCGTATCTCTTGCCCTTCTGCTTAGCTTTGCTTTCTGTGCCGAGAAAGGTAAGAAACGCTATCTTCTATTCTGGGACTTTTAAATAAGAACCCAATTCATCTACACAGGGAATGGGTAACATTTTCCTAGTGGTGCATTTACTACGGTAGTTCTTAAAAGAATGAAATATTCAGCAGAAGAATGGTTACATTTCAGCGCTTCTAGTTTCTGATTAATTAAGGGGTGGCAAAATTTAACCGACACCAAGTTTTACCTATTCACAGACCCAGACAAAAACATTGTTGTTTTGTGATTAAATTGATTTCGTGCATAAAGTTGAGATCTGTTTGCATGACCTATGTACTGGAGCACAATGATTAAGCCTTCATTAGAAAAGATAAGAAGCGGGGCTATTTTCATCAGTAAATGTTCCACTTCAGCTCCAGGAGAACTGTGTGCTGTAGGTGTCCTTTATTTCAGCAGAACACTTAATCCCTGAAAGAATAATCCTCACAAAAAACAGCTCACACCAGCTGATCCACACAGGATTTGATCCTGCCCCGTTGAAGTCAATGGGAGTTTTGCTGTTGAGATTGAAGGCATGGGATTGGATACCCAATAAATTATAAGGGGCTGGGGATATGTATCTGATATCTAGGGTTAAATCTAATAAAGTATCAAATCAACAAAAGCCAGGAATATGCCAAGTGAAAGCTGAGAGTCAATCTTTAACTTATTTTATTTGACCCGAGCATTATAATAACAAGACAGAGCAACAGCCTTAATTCCTTCCTTCCTGATTTTTTTGTAATCTAGGAGTACATTCAGAAGTGGGGGGAGGGGTGGGAAAGAGCAGGCGCTTGGATGGCAGCTGTCTGAAGGTCTTCACAGCTTTAGAGCAATGTGAGGGGTGGACACAAGCTCAGTAACCAGGGCTGCCCCGGGGGGGGGGGCAAGCGGGGCAATTTGCCCCAGGCCCTGGGCCCCGCAGGGGCCCCCACGAGAGTTTTTTGGGGCCCCTGAAGCAGGGTCCTTCACTCGCTCTGGGGGCCCCGGAAAACTCTCACGGGGCCCAGGCCCTCGGGGCTTCTTCCGCTCCGGATCTTCGGCGGCAATTCGGAGGCAGGGGTCCTTCCACTCTGGGACCCGCCGCCGAAGTGCCCCGAAGACCCGCGCTGGGGGTCCTTCCGGCCCGGGATCCGCCGCCAAAGTGCTGGGTCTTCGGCAGCAATTCGGCGGCGGGGGCCCCCCCACCGCCGAAGACCCCAGGCCGCCTGAATCCTCAGGTTGGCCCTGTCAGTAACTATAGTGATACACACACAATACATTAGATAAACCAGTCATTGTGACGCATTCATTTCTTCCAATGCCATCGAAAATTGCTTTGAGATCTGCTGATGGAAAGTGCTGCCTACGAGCTAGGTGGTATTATTATTATTTCCAGTTGCACACACAACGAATTGGGCACTGTACGAACATGCATAGCGTACAGTCCAATGACCTATATATATTATAAACATGGAGACATAGGAACTGCTGTGCTTGTTCCCAAATCTTTAATTTTTAAATGAAAATCCTTTGGAGTCGTTTGCGGGCAGCCATACCTCATGCATAGGCGCCGTCTTTATGAGTTGCCAGGGGGTGCTCGACCCCTGCTCCGCCCCAGGCTCCGCCCCCCACTCCACCCCTTCCCCCAAGTCCCCATCCGAGCCCTGCCTCTTCCCACCCCCACTGGCCCCCTGCCCCATTCCAACCCCTCCCCCGAGCACGCCCTGCCCTCACGCCTCCTCCTCCCCCCGAGCACCTCCTGCATGCTGCTGAACAGCTGATCCGTGGCGGACAGGAGACGTTAGGAGGGAGGGGGAGGAGCTGATTGGCAAGCATGCAGGCAAGGCAGTGGGAAACTGTTGTCTGTTCTGTACCAATTCTGTAGCTAAATACACGATTTCAGTATCCATGGCATTGTGCTTGAGCCTTAAATTTACCTTTAAATATGTAAAACCTCCTCCACCCTTGTGGGGTGTAGAGTAGGTTTATAATGGAAATGCTGCCCCAAGCTTTGTCTGCAGAACCTGGTGCTGATAACACATGGGTATGGCCTTCCTTCAGGTTAAGGTTAATACATAGCAAAGTGAATCTTATAGAGAATGCAAAACACCTGTTCTTTGGGAATTAAGCCAACCAACCCTCAAACCTAATCTAATTCTGTTCCTGTTGAAATCAGATGGCTGCTCATTAAAATAAGGGACTGAAACTCACTAGTGCTGGCTATCTTGTTGACCAAACCTATGTTAAGCCTCCTGTAGCAGGTTTCAATCAGAGGCCAACAGGACCAATGGGCCAACCATGGCTCATCAATTCCCTGGTGCCCCAAAGATCTCCCAGACAGATAGGAGAGAGGGAAAAGAGGGAAAGTAGAGGGACCCAGGGCCCAAAGGGGAGAGGTAAGGAATGTCTCAGTCACCTCTTCCTGGTGCACCTGACCAGCCTTCCCAGAACCACTTCCTATCTCCCTGCTCTCTCTTCAGTTTGGGGCGTGGTCACCGCCTGCTTTCTCTCCAGTGGGAGTTTCCAACCAGTTCCAGCAGCTCAGTCTGTTGACTGAGCATTCCCCCACCACGTCTCTTCCTAATGTCCAGGCAGAGAGTGGGGGAGGCAAAAGGGGCAGGCCCCTCTCCTCCCATCCCAGTTGAGTCTTGAGACCCCTCTCCTGTGAATCGCTTGTCCCCAGAAGCTGCAATCTGGCTTCATTTCTAGCCTGCAACACCTGTTAGGATGTACCCAGCTTCTGAAAGGATCCCAATCCAGGGCTTCTTTGGAGCAGGCATAGTGGTCTCCTATGTCCCAGATGGGACCCACACTAGCTCTCTTTCACTGGCAACCTACATGCATGCAGGGCCGGCACCAGGCACCCAAGCACATGCTTGGGGCGGCACCTGGTAAGGGGCGGCGGGGGGAGTGCGGCGCGGCATTCCGCGGGGGGGGGGCGCTCCGGCGGCGCGGGGCAGCTCGTCACGGCGGGGGGGGGGGGGGCGGGCTCCGGTGGCGCGGGGCTCGGCGGGCGGGCGGCGCGGGTGTGGCGCTGGAGGGGGGTTCTGGAGAGTCAAGGAGAGTTTTGCTGTTGGCTTCAACAGGAACAGGATAAGACCTAAGTCAATCTTCCTCAGATTCAAACGGGAACTAGAATATGATTTTTTTAAATGTGTTAATCTGTAGTTTACATGTTAGCATTTGTAACGTTAATCAAGTAAACTGACAATTTCATTCCATGGTAATTTCAAAAGAAAGGTCTGTTCTTACAGAAGTTTTGTCTTTAGCTGCAGTCTGGGCAGAGTCTGTCCCTTGCTCAATATAGATTTACCAAATTGGTGTAGTGAGGTTTGCATTTTAGGATTTCTTTACTCTTTTATAAAACTTCTCTCTACCCACACCTTCCCCAGCTCCAAGAGTTAAGCAGAAGAAATGGAAGGTAATGGTGCTGATAGTGCCACTTTTTCTTCCCACACAATATCTGGTAATTTAGAGAACTCTGTTATTTCAACCTACAGTTACATTTACTTTAGATGTTAACACTGACAACAATCTCAGGATTTGTTCCCACGGACGTCCCCTAGTGGTTTCAATAAATATATATTATTGCATCCTGTGAGAATACAGGTTACTTTACATGTTAATATTTGGGACATTAACATAACAAATGGACAAGAACATCACATCTCCCATTTTCAAGGAAATTAACTTTCATGAGCTATTTCTCTGAGTTAGGATCAGAAAAGCAAGAGAAATGGAACTGACTGATTAGTAAGCTTGGAAGGATTACATTTTTATTGCTAAATGTTGGTAAACGTCAATTTCACTGTAAACAGAGAAACCAGAAAAAATATTTCCTTCTATACTAGTTGAAATTTACAGATAAGCAAAGTAAAAAAAAAAGCTACTTGAGAGCTTCTTAGAGTTTAATACAAGAATATTTACTTAATATATTTTGATACATGATGTTAACAGTGTGTTTTTATGGTTTATAAAACTTCCACTTATTTAATCTTACCACCTGCTGTCATTAAAAGTTATTTTGACACCCCCAATTATTTCCCAAAACTGCAAAAACTTAAATTGATCAAAAATGTTAAAAAGCTTAAAAATAAACACCTATATTATATATCAAAATTATTTTTAAAAAATTGAATTCTGCCACCCTTATTGATAGTATTAAAATCACCTGCTGCAAATATTTTTCTATTGAAAAATTGTAAATAATACCAATGATGATTTAATTGTGTAGAACCAACAGACCAGCTGATGATATTAAACACATACTGTCAATTTGAAATTTAGTTAATTTATAAAATACATTTAAAGGAAGCTTCAGGTCCCAGAATCCTTTCCTGGAGTCCTCGTCCAATCACCTCCCCAGGCCTCTGGCTCTTTGTCCCAGTCTTTTTATCCAGCCAGTCCCATTTCTGATCCCAATCCCTGGCTCCCGTCCACAAGAATTCAGCCTGAGGCAATTACTCAGCATGGAAAATTTCAACCCAAACAGTTGAAGTTTGGCAAAGTTACAAGCCGTTGAAAAGAAGGTCCTATAATAGAAGTGTTTAGCAACTTTAATCAGAAGAGGTGCTACCTGCCCTGCCTATAATATGAGGTTAAAAGGAAGGAGGAACAAATATGATGCTGTAGAAAAATAATTATTGCTAATAAATAACACTCAATCTATTGTCAAGTATCAGGGGGTAGCCGTGTTAGTCTGTATCTACAAAAACAACAAGGAGTCTGGTGGCACCTTAAAGTTAGTCTTTAAGGTGCCACCAGACTCAATCTATTGGTAACATTTGTTTTGCTAATTATTAGTGTTGTGGTAGACTTTGAAGCCTCAGTCATGGACCATGATCCTGCAGTGCTAGGCGCTGTACAGATGGAACAAAAAGACCATCCGAGCCCCCAAAAACTTACAACCCCAATGGTGAAGATCCAGCAAATAGCTGGTGAATTTCATCCTGGGTGCTTCATGTTCTAGATTTTTCTCTCTGGGTCCCAATGGTGGCTTTGATAATGTTATACCAAAGCATAGATACATTTATGTTAACTTTAACATAACAAAGAGCTAAGGAAATCACATGTCCCATTGCTCAGAAGTTAAAATTCCCATGGGTGATTTTTCCCTGAGTAAGGATCAGACCTGAGGGCTATATATAGGTTATGTTTTAATCAGATTGTCAAGTTGAGTTTTGAAATTGAGGAGGCATGGTAGAGTTTGCTCCCTCTGAGACTTAAAAGCACCAAGCACAAATATGATGCAGACAAATAGTAATGACTAATAAATAATATATTTATTCATAAAATCGTGGAGTAGCTGGTGAATTTCACCCTTGGTTCTGAAGGTTCCAGGTGCTGTTCCCATGGATACCCCCTTAGGATTTAGATAAATTTGTTCTAATAATACCTGTTACCTTTTGGAGCCTAAGCATAATAATTGGACTAGAACATCACATCTCCCAGTTGCTAGGAAGTTAAAACTCCCATGCGCTATTTGCCCAAGTTATGATCAGAGCCGATGTCCATAGATGTCAGATATTTACCACGCTCTTGTAGTCTGTGGATATTTGTTTTCTTTGGTTCATCAGCTGCAACTCCAAGGAGGCAACAGCCCTTTGGGGGGTGCCAAGCTGCTGCTGACCACATGGCGCTGACAATCCCAGGGTTTGTTCCCTCTAATGCCCCCTAGTGGTTTCAATAAATATATCTTATCCTAACGTTACTCCTGGGGGAATTCTGTGCCACTGCGCAATGCAGAATTTTGCAGAAATTAACGTTGGCGCAGAATTTCCTTTCCCCCACAGAAATGGGCTGCAATGCTGCTAGCCACCACAAGGGGCTACTGAACCCGGCAGAGCCCAGCTCACACATAGAAGACAGTGCTGGGGGGCGGGGGAGGAAACTAGAGGATTCCAGGCAGCTGCAGTTCCCAGCATGCCCTGAGGGAAGGAGAGGGCAGTGCACAGGAAACTCCATGCAAGCCTGGGACCAAGCATCAGGCTGTTTCTCCCTCTGGATCGCTGGGCTCTGGGGGCGGAAGGATATGGATGTCTAGGCTGGGGGGAGGCATGGCTGGGCTCGGGGGCAGGGCCAGCTCCAGGCACCAGCTTGGCAATCAGATGCTTGCGGCAGCCACTCCAGAGAGGGGCGTCAGGTCCAGCTATTCGGCGGCAATTCGGCGGATGGTCCCTCATTCCCGCTCAGAGCGAAGGATCTTCCGCCGAATTGCCGCTGCAGATCACGATCGCGGCTTTTTTTTTTTTTTTTGGCTCCTTGGGGCAGCCAAAACCCTGGAACCGGCCCTGCTCGGGGGTGTTAGTGGTTGGGGGATCAGAGAAACAGGAACTGGGTTGTCAGAGGGTTTCTTTAACTCTCTACTCCTGTGAGAATTTGTGTGTGTGTCTGTATTTTTACAGACCTACTTGCTGGCAGGTATTTTGAAATAAATTACCAAAAAATTGAAACTGGCATGACTATGTAGTGCTATTTTGACAAATAACATTTGCAGAATTTAAAAATTGTGCTCAGAATTATTAATTTTAGGATGCAGAGTTGCCCCCAGGAGTACAAGGTGATAACATTTAATGTATATGTTAATAGTTGGGACATTACCATAACAAATGGCAAGAACAGCACATCTTCCATTTGCAAGAAAGTTAAAACTTTCATGGCAGTTTTCTGAGTTTGCGCCAGGCCTGATGTCAATATATACTTACTAGGATGTCATAGCGTGGCTTGTATTTAAAAATTTGTTTCTTCTTTTGTTGTAAATACCCAAGTCACCTCAACTGCGCCAGGTAAGCAGGAGGAATGGAACTGATTGATGAGTATGAATCTTAAAATCACCATCAAAAATATTTTGCTATAGAAAATAATTGTAAGTAATAAATAATACTGCTGATGATTTAATTGTGAAGACCCAACAGAGTAGCTGATGTCAATTTGAAATTTAGTCAGTTTATATAATGTGTTTAAAGGAAGATTGAGGTCTTCTGTTTTCATCACGCTCAAGGAGTGGGACACCCATACAAAGAATGGGGATGGAATTGATTGTCTGACTCTACAGGGGAACCACGGACACAGACTAGACACAAAGTGATATCAACTGCCCGAAGTAAAGAAACTGACTAAACAGAGAAAAATAGGTTTTTTTCCTCTAAATTATGTGGCGTTTAAATTGTGTTTCCTGTTTTCCTCACCCTATAGTAGTGTGAGACCCATATAAACAAAAGGAGAAACTGTTTATGCCGGGGAAATAGTGAAACTGACTATACACATGGTGCTGTCAAATATGTGGAGTAAATCAACTAAACAGAGAACATTTTCCTCTGCTTTAGTCATGCAGCTATCTTGTAAATATTGCAGGTAACATGTTTCACAGCCATAAGAAAGATTCTTTAGGTTGGAGCAGGATATTTATTTTTATAGGTGAAAAACAATGATTGCTAATAAATAACACTCATCTCTTGGTAATATTTATTTATTTATTTATTTCTGTTGAAGTAGACTTTGGAGCCCCAATCATGGACCATGATCCTACAGTGCTAAGCGCTGTACAGACCAAAAAAAAAGGACTATTTAAGCCCCAACGAACTTACAAACCTAATGGTGAAGAGCCAGCAAATAGCTGGTGGTGCTTCATGTTCTGGGTTTTTGTCTCTAGGTACCAATGATAGATTTGATCAGTGTTATACCAACGCATAGATAGATTTATGTTAAAAGTTAACTTTAATGTAAAAAAGAGCCAAGAAACTCATGTGACCCATTGCTCAGAAGTTAAAATTCTCATGGTGACTTTTCCCTGAGTGAGGATCAAACATGACATCTATATATAAGTTATATTTTAATTAGACTGTCAAACTGAGGGTTGAGTTTTGGGATCATTTAATCTGTTAAAGGAAATACCACTACTGCACTTTTCCCAGCTACAAAAGTCAGCAGTAGGCACAGAAGAGATTGCTCGCTATGAGGTTTAAAAGCACCAGGCACAAATATGGTGTTGTAGACAAATACTGTATTTATTAGTTGGATTAATAAAACTGTGGAGTAGCTGGTGAATTTCACCCTTGGTTTTGAAGGTCCCAAGTGGTTTTCCCATGGTTGCCTCCTGAGGATTTAGATAAATATGTGCTACCAATAGCTAATTACAGTTAATTGACATGTTACCTTTTGGAGTCTAAGCATAACAAATGGGCTGGAACATCACATCTCTCTCAATTGCTAGGAAGTTAAAACTCCCATGAGCTATTTGCCGAGTAATGATCAGAGCCGATGTCCATTGATGATCTGCATTTACCAGACAGTTCTAGTGATGTGGATATTTCTTTTCTTTGTTTTGTTTTTTTTTGGGGGGGGGGAAACTTAGAGTAAATATTTCAATCTATAGTTACATTTATTTTTAGATGTTAATATCTGTTACATACGCATAATAAATGGACAAGGGCATCACACTTCCCAGTGGTTGGGAAGTTTAAAACTCCCACAAGTGACTTACCTATGTAATAATCAGAGCTGATCTGCAGAGATGTCATGTATTTAGCGCTTTGGTAGGAGGTTCTGCTGCAGCTTTCACAGCTATGTCAGGTAAGCAGAAGGAATAGGAGTGGAGTGGGGAGTGATATACCTGATGCTTCAAAGCATCAGGCACAGCTATGGTGCTGAAGAAAAATAATTATTATTGATCAACTAATTTGGGGCACCAAATATATCTTATCCTAACGTGGTAACATTTAATGTCCCCTTTGGGTTCGAATGGTGATTTTGGTAAATGTTATTCCAAAGCACAGATCCATTTATGTACAATATTAACATTCACATAACAAACTAAAAAAATCACGTCCCATTGCTCAGAAGTTCAAATTCCCATGGGTGATTTTTTCCTGAGTAAGGATCAGACCCATAGTCTACATCTAAATTATATTTTTCTCTGTCAAATTGAGGTTTGAATTGTCAGGTCATTTACTCTCTTATTGGAAATACCACTACCGCATTTTCCCCAGCTACGAAGTCAGTGGTAGGCATACAAGAGATTGCTCAGTCTGAGGCTTAAAAGCCTCAGGAACAGATATGGTGTAGACAAAGAGTAATGAATAATAAATAATATATTTCTTTGTTGTAGTCATAAAATGGTGGAGTAGCTGGTGAACTTCACCTTTGGTTTTGAAGGTCTCTGGTGCTGTTCCCACGGATGCCCCCTAAGGATTTAGATAAATGTGTCCTAACAATACCTTTTACCTTTTGGACTCTAGGCATAATAATAGGGCTAGAACATCACATCTCCCAGTTGCTAGGAAGTTAAAACTCCCATGCGCTATTTGCCCAAGTTATGATCAGAGTCGATGTCCATAGATGTCAGACATTTACCACGCTGTAGTGCTGTGGATATTTGTTTTCTTTGGTTCATCAGCTGCAGCTCCAAGGAGGCTACTGCCCTTTGGGGTGTGCCAAGCTGCTGCAGCGGATGCTGTCTGCTGACCACATGGCGCTGACAATCTCAGGGTTTGTCCCGTCTGATGCCCCCTAGTGGTTTCAATAAATATATCTTGTCCTAAGGTTCTAGTGATTTGGATATTGGTTTTCTTTTGTTCGTCAGCTGCAACTAGTACAGTTGCATGAAGTAGGTTTAGGCAGTGTTATTTTGACAAACAAATTTTGCAGAATTTTAAAATATTGTGTGCATAATTTTTAATTTTTGGATGCAGAATTTTTAATTTTTAGTGCAGAATGCCCCCAGGAGTATAATGTGGTGTCATTCAATGTATATGTTAATATGTGGGACATTAGCATATCAAACGGACAAGAACAGCACATCTTCCATTTGCAAGGAAGTTAAAAATTTCTTGGCAGTTCTCTGAGTTGGGTCAGGTCTGATGTCTATATATATTTACTATGATGTCATAGGGTTGCTTGAATTTAAAGATTTGTTCCTTATTTTACAGTAAGTACCACTTCCACGGAATCCAGCACTACCACGGCACTCACAACTACGCTAGGTAAGTGGGAGGAATGGAACCGATTGATAAGTATGAATCTTAAAATCACAATCAATAATATTTTGCTACAGAAAAGAATTCTAAAATATAACTGATAATGACGATGATTCAATTGTGAAGACTCAACAGAGTAGCTGATGTCAATTTCAAATTTAGTAAGTACAATGTGATAACATTTAATGTATATATTAATATTTGGCACATTGCCATAAAAAATGGCAAGAACAGCACATCTTCCATTTGCAAGGAAGTTAAAACTTTCATGGCAGTTCTCTGAGTTAGGTCAGGTCTGATGTCTATATATATTTACTAGGATGCCATAGGGTTGCTTGCATTTAAATATTTGTTTCTTATTTTACAGAAAATACAACTGCCCCGGCAACCACCAATACCACGGCAACCACCAATACCACGGCAACCACCAGTACCCCGGCACCCACAACTACACTAGGTAAGCGGGAGGAATGGAACTAATTGATAAGTATGAATCTTAAAATCACAATCAAAACTATTTTGCTACAGAAAAGAATTGTAAAATATAACTGATAATGACGATGATTTAATTGTGAAGACTCAACAGAGTAGCTGCTATCAATTTGGAATTTAGTCAGTTTCTAAATGGTGTTTAAAGGAAGCTTTCAGGTCCTCCGTTTTCGTCACCCTCTAGCAGTGGGACACCCATACAAAGAATGGGGGTGGAACTGATTGTCTGACTCTACGGGGAACCACTGACACAGGCTAACACAAAGTGTTATCAAATGCCCAAAGTAAAGAAACTGAGAAAAATAGTTTTTTCCCCCCTAATCTCTCTGTTAAAGCCATTTTGCAAATAAAGCACGTAACAAGTTTTTTCACATAGAAGCGTGTTTTAAGTAGATGGAAGTTCTTTTTAAAAATCCAGAGTTTTATTTAAACACGTGGCGCTAGAAAACTTGGGTGTTGAAAAATAATAGTAAATAACACATACAACTGCTGATGATATCATGGTGAATAGCCATTACATTTGCTGAGCACATTACCCACTTGAAATCCAGTCAATTAAAAACATGACTTTACAGTAATTTCAGTACCTACATAAGTCCCTGAGCCACATGGCCAAATTCTGTGCAGTTAAAATTGTGTTTCCTGTGTTTTCCTCACCCTATAGTAGTGTGAGACCCATATAAACAAAGGAGAAACTATTTATTCAGGGGAAATAGTGACACTGATTATATACATGGTGCTGTCAAATATATGGTATAAATAAACTAAACAGAGAAAACATTTCTCCCTGTTCTAGTCTTTCATTTGTAGCCATCTTGTAACTATAGCAGGTAACATGTTTGTCAGCCCCGAGCAAGATTTTTAGGCTGGTGGAGATTCCTTTAATAATACTGATATTTATTTCTATGTATGTCTGTTGAAGGGGTCCCTGGGTCAGTATATGTTTACTGGACTGTGGTTATGTGGTTTCTATTAAAAGGTGACAGAAATCATATATATGTAACCCTTCTGCCCCTCTAAGTTGGCAGCAACAAGGGCCGGGTTCTGTATCTATGGGTTCCGTTTCAATAACGCAATGCAAAACCGGCTCGAGCCCCCACCCAGTGACCTGGGACAATTACATACCACCCCCTGGGCGCCTCTAAGAGGCAATACTTCCCCTCTCGCAAGCACGGAGTCTGAGTGTAACAGAAAATGTTTAATAACATGAGGTAAACGACATCAGCATTAAATTGGAAAAACACCACAAACAGGATTCATAACACAAACCATGAGCAAAAAACCCACCCCAGCAAATTGGGCTGTGTCCTTTCCCGTTGGTTCTTGAAACCAGCAACCCAAGAATCACCAAAGTCCCAAAAGTCCAACAACCCCAAAGTCTCTTGGGTCCAGCAACCCAAGGATCACCAAAGTCCCAAAAGTCCAACAACCCCCCAAAGTCGTGTTAAGGGGCACCTAACGTGATCCGAGGCTGACGGGGTTCCGCCGCAGCCTTCACCACGAGCTGCTCCACTCCACCAGCTGTCCCGTGAGCTGCTCCCGCCGTCCCACGAACTGCTCTGGCAGCTCCTCCGCTCTGCTCACCGACCTGTGAGCCGCTCAGCTCTGCTCCACTTCAGCCGTCCTTTGGGCCGCTCCCACAAGGCTCCGCTCTGCTCTGCTCGCTGCTCCTCCAGCCGCTCCGCTCTGCTCTGCTCACCGACCTGTGAGTTGCTCAGCTCTGCTCCAACCATCCCCACGAGGCTCCACTCTGCTAGCTGCTCCGCCAGCCGCTTAGCAATATAGCTTCAGGCTCCCCCACTAGTTAACACAGCACTCAGTGATCTCAGCTCTTAAGAACTTTAGCTCATTTGTGATTTCAGCTCTTAGCAATTTCAGCTCATAGTAGGGGAGCTAGTGCACCATTGGCCCAAAGTGAATTCAGCTCAGCAGTCTGTAACTAGACTCCTAATGGAATCAAAGTTAGCTCTGACATTCAACAGTGAAGAGAGAAGGTAGTGCAATTGGTGTTTCAAACCCTCAGAGGGAGCCCATACCATCAGGTACAAATACCTGCCCCCATCCTCTCTCCATTCACTGGGAGTTGTAACCCATGCCCCTTGTCAAGCAAGTGCTACTTAGGTAATGGTGAAGGACTCACTCAGTCCTTCTGTCATACAACAGTTCCACTGGCCTTGATTCACAGAATCAGGGTAACAAAACTTTATTCTTCCTGCCCCAATAACAGAGAAAACTGGGGATCCCACATCAGCCAAAGTAACCACTTTGAGTTGCTGTTGTTTCATGCCAGGTGAGTGGGGGTGCCTATGCAAACAAGATCAGCCCCTGGAGTTCTTTTCCACCCTTGCCATAATTCACCACCAGATGTCAGGGTAGAGCTCATCCTGACTCTGCTTACATCTAGGATGTATCTCCACCACACCTTCCGCTGTTGCAAGAGCTAAGCAGAAGGAATAAAAATGTCAAAGGCATAAAACACCAGGCACAAATATGGTTCTGTGGAAAAGAATTATTAGCATGAATAATTGTGATAATATCACTGTGGTAAGTCAACACAGTACCTGGTGGATTTCATCTCTGGTGCTATAGGAGTAGGATTTTGTTCCTGCTGAATCTTCCTTGTGGTTTTGATAAACATACTGTCCACAAACCTGGTCACAGGTACTTTAACTGTTTACACTTGGAACATAAGCCTAACAAATAGACAGGAACATCCCATCTCTCACTTTTTAGGGAGTTCTAACTCCCATTGGTTACTTGCCTGGGATATTACGTATGTAATAATCAGAGCTGATCTCCAGAGATGTCATGTATTTAGCTCTTTAGTAGAAGGTTCTGCTGTAGTTTTCACAGCTATGTCAGGTAAGCAGAAGGAATAGGAGTGTAGTGGGGAGTGATATACCTGATGCTTCAAAGCATCAGGCACAGCTATGGTGTTGAAGAAAATTTTTTATTACTGATCAACTCATGGTGGGGCACTAGCATGATCTGCAAGGAGGCTACGGCCCTTTGGAGTCTGCCAAGCTGTTGTACCTTCTGCTGAACACATGGTGCTGACAATCCCAGGGTTTGTTCCCTCTGATGCCCCCTAGTGGTTTCAATGAATATACCTTATCCTAACATTACTCCTGGTGGAATTCTGTGCCACTGCGCAATGCAGAATTTTGCAGAAATTAACGTTGGCGCAGAATTTCCTTTCCTCCACAGAAATGGGCTGCAATGCTGCTAGTCGCCACAAGGGGCTACTGAACCCGGCAGAGCCCAACTCACACATAGAAGACACTGCTGTGGGGCGGGGGAGGGAACTAGAGGGTTCCAGGCAGCTGCATTTCCCAGCATGCTCTGAGGGAAGGAGAGGGCTGTGCACAGGAAACTCTGTGCCAAGCCTGGGATCAAGCATCAGGCTGTTTCTCCCTCTGGATCCCTGGGCTCTGGGGGAGGAAGAGGGTGGATGTGTAAGCTGGGGGGAGGCATGGCTGGGTTTGGAGGGAGGAAGGGGGTGGATGTCTAGGTTGGGGAGGGGGAGGCATGGCTGGGCTCGGGGGTGTTTGTTGTGGGGGGATCAGAGAAACAGGAACAGGGTTGTCAGAGGGTTTCTTTAACTCTCTACTCCTGGGGGAATTTTTGTATGCGTGTGTATTGTTACAGACATACTTGCTGGCAGGTATTTGAAATAAATTACCAAAATAGTTGAAACTGGTGTGATTGTGTAGTGTTATTTTGAGAAACAAAATTTGCAGAATTTAAAAATTGTGCTCAGAATTATTAATTTTAGGATGCAGAGTTCCCCCAGGAGTACAATGTGATAATATTTAATGTATATATTAATATTTGGCACATTGCCATAAAAATGGCAAGAACAGCACATCTTCCATTTGCAAGGAAGTTAAAACTTTCATGGCAGTTCTCTGAGTTAGGTCAGGTCTGATGTCTATATATATTTACTAGGATGCCATAGCGTTGCTTGCATTTAAATATTTGTTTCTTATTTTACAGAAAATACAACTTCCCCGGCACCCACCAATACCACGGCAACCACCAATACCACGGCAACCACCAGTACCCCGGCACCCACAACTACACTAGGTAAGCAGGAGGAATGGAACTGATTGATAAGTATGAATCTTAAAATCACAATCAAAACTATTTTGCTACAGAAAAGAATTGTAAAATATAACTGATAATGACGATGATTTAATTGTGAAGACTCAACAGAGTAGCTGCTATCAATTTGGAATTTAGTTTCTAAATGGTGTTTAAAGGAAGCTTTCAGGTCCTCTGTTTTCATCACCCTCTAGCAGTGGGACACCCATACAAAGAATGGGGGTGGAACTGATTGTCTGACTCTACAGGGGACCCACTGACACAGCCTAACACAAAGTGTTATCAAATACCCAAAGTAAAGAAACTGACTAAAGAGAAAAAAATAGTTTTTTTCCCCTCTAATCTCTCTGTTAAAGTCTTTTTGCAAATATGTCACAGCTATGTCAAGTAAACAGAAGAATAGGAGTGAAGTGAGGAGCAATATATCTCATGTTTCATAGCATCATGCACAGCTATGGTGCGGAAGAAAAATCATTATTACTGATCGACTCATCGTGGGGTACTAACATGATCTGCAAGGAGGCTACGGCTTTTTGGGGTCTGCCAAGCTGCTGTACCTTCTGCTGAGCCCATGGTGCTGACAATCCCAGGGTTTGTTCCCTCTGATGCCCCCTAGTGGTTTCATTAAATATATCTTACTCTAACATGGTAACATTTAATGTACATGTTAATATTTGGGACATTATCATAACGAATGGACAAGAACAGCACATCTTCCATTTGCAAGGCATTTAAAAGTTTCATGGCCATTCTCTGAGTTAGGGTCAGGTCTGATGTCAATATATATTTACTAGGACAGGGGTAGGCAACCTATGGCATGCGCGCCGAAGGCGGCACATGAGCTGATTTTCAGTGGCACTCGCACTGCCTGAGTCCTGGCCACCGGTCCGGGGGGCTCTGTGTTTTAATTTAATTTTAAATGAAGCTTCTTAAACATTTTAAAAACCTTATTTTACTTTACGTACAACAATAGTTTAGTTATATATTATAGACTTCTAGAAAGAGACCTTCTAAAAACGTTAAAATGTATGACTGGCACGCAAAACTTTAAATTAGAGTGAATAAATGAAGACTCGGCACATCACTTCTGAAAGATTGCCGACCCCTGTACTAGGATGTCATAGTCTGGCTTGCATTAAAAGATTTCTTTCTTCTCTTACAGTAAATGCCACTACCCCGGTACCCACTAATACGACAGGTAAGCAGGAGGAATGGAACTGATTGATAAGTATGAAACTTAAAATCACCATCAAAAATATTTTGTTATAGAAAATAATTGTAAATAATAAATAAAACTCACAATTATTTAATTGTGAAGACCCAGCAGAGTAGCTGATGATATTAAAGGGACACTGTCAATTTGGAATTTTGTGAGTTTATAGAAGTTCTATAAAAGAAGCTTCAGGTCCTCTCTTTTCATCTCCTGTAGCAATGAGACACCCATACAAAGAATTGCCTGGGTCTACAGGGTAAACACTGACACAGACTAGTCACAAGGTGTTGGCAAATGAAAAATAATGCAACAAACTGACTAAATAGAGGAAAAACAGTTTCCCGCCCCCAATCCCATCCATCTCCAACTCCTTGTGTGAGCTTTCTCTCTTCCTCCTTCCCACCTCCCAGTCCTCCACGGCCTGTCCTCTCTCCCTCCCCTCTGCCCCATCTATATTCCCCATCCCTTCTGGATTCCAATCCCAGCATCCTTGCCTGGAGTCCTTGTCCAATCACCTCCCCAGGCCTCCAGCCCTTTGTCCTAGTCTTTTTATCCAGCCAGTCCCAGTTTTCAGGGCCGGCTCCAGGCACCAGCTGAGCGAGCTGGTGCTTGGGGCGGCAGATTGTTGGAGGCGGCATTCTGCCCAATCCTAGGGCGGCACGGCCGCTTTTTTTGTTGTTCTTCTTCTTGTTCCGCTCCGGCCATCCTGTAGGGGGCGGCGGCGCGGAGAACCAGAGCGCCCTGCAGGGCAGTCCTCTTCCTTCCCTCCCTGCAGACTGGAGCGGAGCCCTCGCGGCAGGCGGCAGGAGGCAGCGCAGCAGGAGGAGCCACGTGGCAGCGCCCCTGCTGTAGCCCTGGCTGCCCCCTTCTCTCTCTCTCCTGCCCGCTCCCTCCCCCTCCCGCCCCCCAGCCGGTCCACCTGCATCCGTGCTCCGGCCGCGCTGCAGGTTTTTTTTTTTTTTGCTTTGCCGTTCTGGCCGCCCCTGTTTTTTTTTTTTTTTGCTTGGGGCGGCCAAAAAGCCAGAGCCGGCCCTGCCAGTTTTGTCCCAGTCCCTTCTCTTACAGTAAATGCCACTACCCAAATGCTCACAACTTCGACAGGTAAGCGGTTGGAATGGAACTGATTGACAAGTATGAAACTTAAAATCACCATCAAAAATATTTTGCTATAGAAAATAATTGTAAATCATGAATAAGACTGACAATGATTTAATTGTGTGGAACCAACAGAGTAGCTGATGTTATTAAAGGGACACTGTCAATTTGAACTTTTGTCAGTTTAAAAAAAGTTGTTTAAAAGAAGCTTCAGGTCCTTTCTTTCCATCACCCTCTAGCAGTGGGACACCCCTACACAGAATTGCCTGGCTCTACAGGGAAAACACTGGCACAGACTAGTCACAAAGTGTTGTCAAATGAAAAAGGAAACAAACTGACTAAAGAAAGAAAAACAGGTTTTTCCTCCAATCTCTCTGTTATTGCCATTTTGCAGATGCAGCAGCTAATAAGTTTCCAGATAGAAGAGAGATTTTTAAGTAGATAAAATTTCCTTTAAAAAAATGGTTTGGACAGGTAGTTGTAGAAAACTAGGTTGTTGAAAATAATTATCTGAGGTTTGCATTGTAAGATGTTCATTCTTTTACAGGAGATGCCTCTGCTACACCATCTGCATCTGCTACTACAGGTAAGAGGTTCAATGGAATGGAAGTGACATCATACATACAAAAACTGTGTTGCAAAGTCAAGCACTGAAAGGTTAGGAAATGCCAGGATTAAGGCTGTCTGTGTTATAGGGTTGCCAACTTTCTAATTGCACAAAACCAAAAACCTCTGCCCTCACTGACTCCATCCCCCTCCCTCCGTCACTCACTCTCCCACACCCTCCATAACTTTCATTGGGCTGGGGTAGGAGGTTGGGGTGCGGAAGGGGGTGCAGACTCCAGGAGGGGGCTCAGGGCTGGGATAGGGTATTGGGGTACGGGCTCTGAGAGGAGGGGGTGCAGAAGTGGCTTCCAACCTCAGGCAGCGGGTTGGGGTGTGGGATGGCATTCTGACCTGGGGCATTGCCTGGCTCTACGGGGAAAACACTGACACAGACTAGTCACAAAGTGTTGTCAAATGAAAAAGGAAACAAACTTTCTAAAGAAAAAAAAACAGGTTTTTCCTCCAATCTCTCTCAGTTATTGCCATCTTGTAGCTACTGCAGCTTACAAGTTTATGATGTGGCCCTCTTGTGCATATGCATTACAATACAGTCTTTGTTACATGATCACTAATATTTTTTCCATAAGACCTTGGCCTCACATTCCCAGAGCGGGTCCATCACGTGCACTTAGTATCAAGACTGTGTAGTGAATGAGATTGTTATCTGTAGGACCCACATTTGTTTACAGGCCTCTTTGGGCCTCATTAGAAAGGATGGTCATGTGGTTAAAATGGTTGAATTAGCCTCCTGGAGAATTGAATTCTATCCCTGCCTCTACTACAGAGTTCTTATGTGATGCTGGTCAAGTCCCTTAATCCAAAATTTTTTTACTGATGTCTGCTAATTGTGTGTGCCTTATTTTATAGGTCATATTTGCAGAAATGCACTCACCTGCTGGATCCCGGGGGCGCTGACCTCGGGCAGCTCCCTGCAAGTGGCGACCTGTCCCAGTTACTCCTAGGTGGAGGCATGGCAGGCAGCTCTGCGTACTGCCTCCGCCCGCTGGCGCCGCTCTCACAGCTCCCAATGGCTTCAGTTCCTGGCCAATGAGCGCTGCAGAGCCAGCACTTGGGGTGGGGTGGTGGCAGTGCGCAGAGCCATCCCGTCCCGCACCCCAACCCCCAAACCTGCACTCCCTCCCAGAACCTGCACCCCACACCCTATCCTACGCCCCAACCTCCAGCCCCGCACTCCTCCTGCGCCCAAACTCCCTCCCTCTTAGTTAACCGGCATTTTTCATATACCAGCACCCCCTATTCCCCCAACATGCTGGATAAAACAGCTTTTACTGTGTGTATGCACACACACACATTATGAAGAGTCCACACAGTAGATAGTGAATTTTAACATTAGTCCTGGATTTAATTCATGCTGACCAATGGTTTTGGTAATCCATGTCTAAAATATGGTTATTTGATTTGCACGCTACCAGTGGTCACATTAACATAACAAACCGACAAGGACATCACATCCCCAGTTGCTAAAAAGTTAGAACTAACAAGAGCAGGGGTGAAAGTGAGCTGGTACGGGCCGGTACTCCGTACCGGTAAGAACCCGCACTGGCCCATACCCAGCCCACATTAAAGCGCTTTAATGTCCCTGCCCCTTTTGTCTCCCCTTTCCCTGCCCCTTTTGTCTCCTTTTGTCTCCTATGGAACCTACCGGCAGGGCTGCTGATGGGGCGAAGGGGCACCAACGTTAAAGCAATGGTCCTTTGCTGTGGCAGCGCTTTAAGGGTGGTTCTTTGCTGCAGCAGTGCTTTAAGAATTCATTAAAGCACTTTAATGTCGGTGTCCCTTCTCCCCGTCGGCAGCCCTGCCGGTAGGGTCCGTACCGGCAGGGCCGCCGACGAGGGGCGGGAAACGGGTAGCAACGTTAAAGCGCTGTGGCAGCGCTTTAAGGATGGTCCTTTGCTGACGGCTGGGGGGTGCGCAAAGAGAGCAGCTGCCCTGGGGCCGGCGATTTAAAAGGGCCCGGGAATCTGGACACTGCTGCCGCTACCACAGCAGTGGTATCCGGAGTTCCAGGCCCTTTAAATCAGCACGGGAGCCCCAGGCGGCATGGGCCAAGGGCTGGCTGGGGGATGCTAATTGTGGATAAGAAACAATAGTGCCAGTAATGTAACTGTGCTAAGCTAATATCAATAGCTGGTGATATTAGAAGGGTTTTGGTTACATAACGGATCGTCAATTTCAAATATACATTTAAAATAGTTTCAAGTACGCTTGCCCCTGAATCCCCTGACAGTTTTTATGGTTTTACAATCACATTTTCCTAGATCTTTTCTCTCCCCCATTGCTGTGAAAGACTCACACAAAAACAAAGAGGGGAAACTGATGCATTTATACCGGCGAAAGAGTGAAAATGACTGTATACAAAGTGCAGTCCCAAGTGAACAAACAAACCAAAACAAGAACTGAAGAAAAACTTATATTTCCCCCTCTGATCATCATCATCATCATCAGCGTAAGTGCAGTGTGCCCAGCCAGTTGATACCATTGTCATCAGCCTGGTGAAGAGCCAGTAGCCCCTGCTGAAGTAAGTCAGCAGGCAATCATCAAGGATATGCGACATAGTCTGAAGTTGACCACATCTACATAGTGGGTCATTAGAAAAACCCCATTTAAAGAGATTGGCCACACAATTGCCCTGTCCTGTTTGGAACCAGTTCAAGGATGACCACAGGTGCCATGGCAAGTGAAAACCTGGTGGATGGATGGTTCAGTTGGTGATGAGAACATGATTGACGGTGGTTGTTGCTGATGACTCATCACACCAAGCGAATTCCATCCTCATATGGCATAAGAGACCATAAAGGGCATCTAGAAGGCAGGCGAACTGGAGCGTGGTTGAAGAGGCCTGAGTACAATGGCAAGTTGCTGTTCTCATGGATCTTAGCCAGGAACATGAGTAGGGTGACCAGATGTCCTGATTTTATTGGGACAGTCCCGATTTTGGGGGCTTTTTCTTATATAGGCACCAATTACCCCCCACCCCCGTCCCGATTTTTCACACTTGCTATCTGGTCACCCTAAGCATGATGGAAGCCCCCTCACAGCGAATGTGCTTTGTTACTAAGTATTGGCAGCCACAGCAACGGAGTTGCACATAAAATGCCGGTAACAATGTGCATAGCTTTGTTAAGCTCTACGTCAACCAGCCCCGTGTGAGACGAGCAACACCAGACAGGAGCGCATTACTCTGCTGTTGAATCGCAGAGGGCAAGGACTGAGGTTCTAAGTATCTGGGCGCTTGCACCCCAGATTGAGCTGGCCAGTTTTCTGAGCAAGTTGTTCTAACGACTAACTTTGGCTGCTGTCTTCCAGTGGTTGCAGTACGTCAGTGATCTATCCAATATGACGCCGAGGTAAACCGGGTTTGAGTAGTGCTGCAGGCATTGGCCGTTTAAAAAAGTATTTAACTCATGGCTTGGACTTGCATTATGCAGATGAAATATGATAGAAACCATCTTGGGAAAGCTTGGCTGCAGGAGCCATGTACTACAATCGTCTGCCGTGAGCTTCATATCATTCGGGACTTGGTCAGTTTCTGAGAAGGACTGAGCTCGATAGCTGCCGCAGATGTTCTCGGCATAGATAAGCTTGCACGAGAGTGTTGCTGGCAAGTCATTGATAAACACATTGAACAGTATTGGTGAAAGAACTGAACCTTGAGGACTGTTAATCTGACATTTCCAGGATCTGCAACAGTTGCCCATATGTCCTCTGAACTGCCGATTTTGGAGGAAGAGCTCTAAAACTTCAACCACCCAAAGCAGGGCAACTCGAAAGAGTTTACACAGAAGGCCTCTGCGCCAAACCGTGTCATAAGCGGTGGTCAAATCCAGGAAGACTGTTCCTGTCTTTAGTTTTTGTTGAAAACCATTTTTGATCAAGTTGGTCAAGGCCAAGACTTGATCACAGGTACTATGGCCTTTCCTGAACCCGGCCTGCTCAACCTGCAAGACAGCGTCTACCTATGGAGCGATTCATTGGAGGATCAAACACTGGATCAGCGTTCTTGTCGCACTCCCCATCAGTACCCGGCCCAGGCTGGGAAAGCTAACGATCCAACCATCAGACCAAATTCAGTAACAAGTCTTGATCACATGCCGTCTGACTCTGATCCCAATGTATCCTCTTCTGGTCACTTTCAGAAACAATCAAGTTAGCATTCCATGTAACAATAGTAAGAGGGTGGGAGTGGGGAGTAAGACACCAATATTATTTTTAAATGTACAATGTCTCTTTGCTGGTTGGTGGCTATCAGATGGAATTTGTATCTTTAGAGATTTTTTTTTCCTTTTTTCCTCTTTCAGCAAATATCACTTGACACCTTCAAATTCAACAGTTGGAGAGAATATAATATATACTTTAAAAAGTATATTAATTTGTAGTGTCCATGGTAGAATTTGTAATGTTCATGTAGCATTTGGATAATTTTATTTTATATTCCAACCTCACTTTTAACACCCATTCCCACTGGAGTTTTGCCTTCGACTTTTGGGGTTGCCTACAAAGGGAAGCTTAATTTGGATTAAGTCAGGCGATGAATTTAAGGCAGAATATCTGTTTCTAATGAACTCCATGTGTGGCTGCTCTTATTCTGAATTAGCTTAATCCGCTTGGGAAGTGGATTAAGCTTCCCAAGTGGATTAAGTTTATTCAGAATAAAGCATTCTTTTTCTGGAAGCTAATCAGGGATGGCTATTTCAGAATAACTCCCTGTGTAGACAAGGCCTTCAATGCCAGCAAAATCAAGCCTTAAATCAGCATATATTTGCCAGACTGTTCTAGTAGGATTTGCATTTTAAGATTGATTTAATCACTTTTCTACATCATTGTACCATACCTTCCCCTCCTGTGCCAGATAGAAAGAAATGGAAGGAGTAAGGGCCAGATTATCAAAGGTATTTGGGTACCTAAAGATGCAAATAGGCCCCTAGTGGGGTTTTCAGGTGTGTAGAGCCTAAATCCCATTGAAATAAAAGCATTTTTAAAAATCCCATCAGGCGTCTATAGGCAGCTAAACTCTTTGTAAATCTGGAGCAGAGAGTTTACTTGGTGCCTAGACTATATACTGATGCCCTGTACAGGGGTGAATTCATCCTTGGTGCTGACAGTCTAGTTTTGTTCCCACCAATTAACCCTGGTGGTTTCATATTCAGCCTATATGGAATTAAACTTATTTTCCGTGGTAACATTTGAAACAGTGATGTGACCAATGGACAAGGACAGCACATCTCCCAGTTGCTAAGGAGTTAAAATTGCCATGTCATCTATTTGCTTTTGCAAAGTTCAGACCCGATGGCGTTTATACATTTACCATTTCCTTGTATTCTAAGATTTTGTTTCCTTTTTTCATAGGAACTAACTCTTCCACAGCTCCCCCAGTGACAACAAGTAGGCATGGAGAAATGGGAGGGATTGATCACTTAGGGGAGTAAAAGCACCTGACCCAAACAAGATGCTGTGGGGAAATAATTAGAATTAATAAATAATGATAATATAATTCTGAGCAGCCAGTTCAGTAGCTGGTGATATTAGAGGGACACTGCTAACTGGGAAGTTAGTAATTTACAAAAAGGAATTCAAAGTCATTTCAAGTCCTACACCAGACCCTAAGCTCCTCAGCCAAATTCTGGGGTTTTACAATTACATTTTCCTCTCCCTCATTGCCATGTGAGACCCACACAACCAAGAGAGGAAGCAGTGAAACTGACTATGCACAAAGTGTTCCTCTCTCCCTTTGCCATGGAGAAGACCAACACAGACAATACAGGAAACCAATGAAGGCCCTGCAAAGACTTACGCACTTGCTTAACTTTAATCATGTAACTAGTCCCATTGCATTTATTTGGGACTATTCATATACTTAAAGTGAAGCAAGTGCATAACCTTTGCAGGATCTGGGCCTGGTTGGCTATACTGGGCAACAGGTGACACTTACCTGACATAAAGAAAACAAATATCTTCCAAACCAGTAAAACTTTAAATTGCTCCCATACTCTACCATGTATACTTGATTATTCCTCCCCGTCCCCGCAAAAATATAATAGACTAAACCCCCATTGGTGTGATTTGGTGTCACTCTCACAATGGAGTTACACTGACTTACTCCAAGGATCAATTTAACCCAATATGTAAATGTGTACTGTAGGGTAAATGTCACATATTAGCACGTTGAAGGTTTACAGCAAATGGACAAGTACCTCACAACTCCCAGCAAGTTGAAATATAATAGACTGTGGGCCCAAAACTTGGTGCACAAATGCATGGGACTTCAATGACACGTAATGGCAGGATCAGGTCCTGTGTCTATATAAATTTACCAGAATGTTGCAGTGGTGTTTGCATTTTAAGAATTGTTCAATCTTTTTCAGAACTACCCGTTACGACAGCACCCCCAGCTACAACAGGTAAGGAGGGTACCAAGAGGAATGGGATACATGTGAGGTTAGCAGTAAAGCTGCAAAGATACTTACTCTCCCCTTATTCTAGCAAACTCCCATAAGTTTCAATGGGAGTTTTGCTTGTGTAAAGACTGGATGGGTTTGGGAGCTTTATCTTTCACGAGTGAATGAAAAAGAACTATTTTCACTCTGAGCAAATATATGTCTTTCTAATAAATGCCTTAGGCCATCAGAAGGCATTAAGGGCTCATTCCTTCAAGTTGCTGAGCATTCTGGCCCCAGTCCAGCAAATCACTTCTCCGTGTGCTTGAAGTTTATGCATGTGTTTATATGTTTTGCTGCATCAGAGCTGAGTGGTCTGCACCTGTAAGGATCTAACCTATAGCAATTAGGATTGAGACAAATAAATACTTTGAGATTATCTTGTGATCTCCAAATACACCCCTAGCATGTCTGAATTTGGAGATCACTAGATAATATTCTACTACCAATTATATACCATGTTACATGTTCAGAGTTCGAGACGTACATCAGGTAACTGATATATCTGTGATGTGGTCTTATTATACAGTTGGTTCTCTTATCCACATTGTACTGATAGTGAAAGTGAGACATGAAAGAGGCTTGTTTTCCACGAGAAGTTTTTGCATCATTTGTCTAGGGCCAGTGCAGCTCCACGAGTGCTAGCAACAGTAGAAGCACTAGGATAAGAGAGTGAAATGATAGTAAAATGTCTGTTCCGGTGCTGGATGCACAATGTAAAAAATCCTACGGTACATACAGCCAATGAGAATAAATAATTTTTCCCAGGGCAACTCATGAGTCCTTTTTGGCCTTGTTTGCTTAGAGGAAAACTTTCAGGTTTAGAGTTGATTGCATATCATGAGTCATCTGTGGCCTCCCTGTTGCATGCTGGGCCAGATCCTCAGTTGCTGTAAACAGGCATAGCTCCATGGAAGTCAATGGGGTGGAGAGATAGCTCAGTGGTTTGAGCATTGGCCTGCTAAATCCAAGGTTGTGAGTTCACTCCTTGAGGGGGCCACTTAGGGGTTTGGGGCAAAATCAGTAGTGAAGGCAGGGGACTGGACTGGACTTGATAACCTCTTGGGGTCCTTTCCAGCTCTATGAGATAGGTAATATCTCCAGATATATATATTCTACACCATCTGAGGATTTGGCTTACCGTCATACAGAATGTTTAAGTGTTTGAATCTTCTTGAGGCATGAATAGTTTAATAGGAGGAAAACTAAAAGTTTCCATCCTCCTGGTCTAGTGCATTGTTCAGCTGTGTCAATATCTTTCCTCTTAGAAGCACCTCTGCCCTGTGCAAAGAAACCATGTCGTAGCAGTGCTAAGTGTGTTAACCTACATCCAGGTTATACGTGCGTGTGCCTGGACGAATACTACTACACAACATTAGGATGTCAGGAAGGTGAGTTGGGGGTGATCCGTTTTCTGAATCCACTGCACAGACAGTGGTGCATTTTCTATACTCATTCTAATTTTCTCAGTGAAAATGTACATGGTCTGGGCAAGTCTCCTCCACTCTGACCCACGCTGAGTAGTACTTTACTCTGCAACTAGTTCCCATTGGGTTGACCTATTTTATCTCCTGAAACATTATTGAAACAAAAGGATTAAACACACTAGAAAAAATTGCACTCCCACAGCGCTAAGGGTGTGGATTAAATTGTGTGAAAAGCAGACAGAAATCCTAGGGTAAGTAGAAGCTAATATTTATGGCCAAGGTTGTAAAAAAGCAGGTGCCCAAAATAGGCTTCCAAAAAAATGGCCTGATTTTCCCAACTGGGTGAGCACCCACCGAGTCCTGTGGAAGTGGGACTGCATAGGAGCTGCTGGGTGCTCAGCATTTGGGGAAATTAGGCCTCTTAGGTGCCTAAGGGCCGGCTTTTCAAAGTTATTTAGGTGTCTAGAGGTGCAGATTGGCACCAAGCAGGTTAGGCACCTAACACCCATGAGTTCAATCATTAGACACCTTTGGGCACCTCTATACCTTTGAAAATCTGCCCCAAAATCCATATGTCATAGAATCATAGGACTGGAGGGGACCTCAAGAGGTCATCTAATTCAGTGCCCTGCACTCATGGCAGGACTAAGTATTATCTAGACCATCCCTGACAGGTGTTTGTCTAACCTGCTCTTGAAAATTTCCAATGATGGAGATTCCACAACCTCCCTAGGCAATTTATTCCAGTGCTTAACCACCCTGACAATTGGAAAGTTTTTCCTAATGTCCAAACTAAACCTACCCTGCTGCAAATTAAGCCCATTGCTTCGTGTCCTATCCTCGGAGGATAAGGTTAATTTTTCTCCCTCCTCCTTACACCTTTTATGTACTTGAAAAATGTCCCCTCTGAGTCTTCTCTTCCCTCTCTGTCCTCTCTTCTCCAGATTAAACAAACCCAGTTTTTTTCAATCTTCCCTCATAGGTCATGTTTTCTAGACCGTTAATCATTTTTGTTGCTCTTCTCTGGACTTTCTCCAATTTGTCCACATCTTTCCTGAAATGTGGTGCCCAGAATTGGACACAATACTCCAGCTGAGGAGTAATCAGCACGGAGTAGAGCGGAAGAATGACTTCTTGTGTCTTGCTTACAACACTCCTGCTAATACATCCCAGAAGGATGTTTGCTTTTTTGGCAACAGTGTTACACTGTTCACTCATATTTAGCTTTTGATCCACTATCCAGATCATTTTGCATTTTAATCCTATCCTCCAAAGCATTTTCAACCGCTCCCAGCTTGGTATCCTCTGCAAACTTTATAAGTGTACTCTCTGTGCCATTATCTAATTCATTGATGAAAATATTGAATAGAACCGGACCCAGAACTGATCCCTGGGGGATCCCATGTCGACACCTAGGCACCCATTTATGAAAATCTTGGCTTATGCCATTAAATGCTATAATACTTAGACATATCCTGCTTTTGTTTGCATTTAGCCATACTCATAGTTTAACATTATTTTGGTAGAAGAACTACATCAGTTTTTCTTCCCTCCGTGCCCACTGATAGCAGGGTTTAGCCCTTTGTTGATAAGAGTTGGTTAAATGAATACTTATCCCTTCCTGTCTCCTCCAATAGAAGAAAATTAGCAAATATGGATCCTATGTAGAGCTGCTTCCTATCTCTAAAACATGGATAACCCAACATTGTAACCCTGTTTATTACAAATGCAGTGTAATGAATTAATGTCTCTGATTTATTTTTAGGGAAAGTATTCCCTGGACAGTTTACACTGAAAATAACGTATACCGACAGCATGGCAAATGAAAACACTCCGGAGTATGGGGATTTATACAGAAATATCACAGATTTTGTGAGTCATTTAAAATTTTTTTTCCATATATATTTAATCTTGAGATTCTGCTTCCTGGAATGAGATATGTGCAGGAAGATATGGGGCCTCAAAGTGGAGTCTCGATCAGCATAACTAACACCCTCCCGTATCTCTGTCACGGGATATGCTACGTAAGTCTAGACTCCTTTACATGACAGCCAAATTCTACCCTCAGATATGTACACACATCATTCCTACTGAAGTCAGTGGAAGTTGCATGTACGTGTCGGAGATCAGAATTTGCCCTAATTTGCTTACTCGCTTCCCTTATGAAAAAGTCCCATAGAATGTAAAACAAACAGACCCTATGACAGAGTGCTGTCCCTTTAAGAGCAAGGCAGGTTGGAAACCCTCTCCAAGGTATTAAATAAGAGTTGGTGCAGGGAATGCAGTCTGGGGGCAGGCGGTGGTGCAGAAAGGGCCTAGAGGCGGATAAGAAACTGAGTTTGGCAGTATAGGTTGTGCCTGAAGTAT
The DNA here is from genome assembly GCF_013100865.1 of Trachemys scripta elegans. NCBI lineage: Eukaryota > Metazoa > Chordata > Testudines > Emydidae > Trachemys > Trachemys scripta. The sequence continues at coordinate 11,190,326 of NC_048308.1, read as the reverse complement.
TGTTCCCTTTCTTTCATAGATAAGAAACCAAGATTTGGCCTTGTATAGTAGAGCTGGCCAACAAATGGGATTTCTGTCCCACAGGGAATTCCAAGTGTGCAAGATTTTGTTTTGTTCCAAATCGGATCAAAACGTCGAACTTCAGAATTTCCCATGAAAGGGAAAATTCCCATTTGGGAACATATCAATGCTGCTGGCATCTGTCCCCTTGCACTGCTCCTTCCTCCTGGCTGACTTAAGGTGGCAGAGAGTGGGAGGGAGAAACCCCCAGACTGGCGACAGGAGGAAGTCTGAGGTGGAGAGGGAACCCCCCTGGCTGATAGAAGGGAAAAATCCACCACCACCTCCATTTTTTTCCATTGCAACTTTTATAGAAATCAACATATTCCTGCAAAACATTTAAAATTTTTGACAAAATAGCATTTTCTGCTGGAAAACTGTTCAACTGGAAATTTTCTGACCAGCTCTATTGTATACCTCAGATCTGTACTATTTTAAAGCTCTGGGAACCTGTATCCTAGGGCTTCTGTATCTGCACCCTTTTTTAAATTCAAATGTTTCTACAAGGAGGGTGGACGAATACATATTTATTTTCTTATTACAAATTCTGTACTTTTTGTGAAGCCTCATGCCTTGATTGGAATAACATGTACATCATAGTAAACATGATCCTACTCAGTGATAACTATTTGAACATCTGAAGAAGTGAGGTTTTTACCCACGAAAGTTTATGCTCCAATACTTCTGTTAGTCTTAAAGGTGCCACAGGACCCTCTGTTGCTTTTTATTTGAACATCATCAGCAGGTTCGAGACAGTCATTCTCATTCATAAGAGTAAAAGTGGGTTACAGTTTTATACAGGAAAAAGTATTCCTACCATATGACCATAAGTAAAGGCCAACATTTTCAGACATTGGTGCTTAAAGTTTAGATGTCTAAATATGGATTTAGGCACCTACATAAGAGTCCTAATTTCTGTTCCATAAGTAGATGAATAGTATGAATGAGGGGAATGTTAAACACCATGTGCAGTTGTATAAACGTTGAATGAAGTCTTGGAACATCTTTCCTGGGGAAGTGGGATATACTGGGTGATTATACTAGTGTTCTTTAATGGACTATGATGATAGATTTGCTCATCATAAGAGTTGCTTCTTGGTGCCCCACGTGGCACTGATTGGTGAAGGGAAGGGAGATCTTCCCCTCCTGCTAAGAAGCCTCCTGTGCGAGGAGGTCTAGGAACAGAAGCCACTATGAGTTTCCCATTGTGGGATTTCCCCTGGGTACTTCAGCCAGGGGGATGGAATCTGTGTATGAGTGTGCCCGCACACACACATCCTTCTGCCATAAGAAGGGAGCTCAGCCACTAAACCTCCTGGAGCCACATGAATATCTGTCATCTGCTGGAGGAACAGGAACATCTCCTGGGCTCACTATCCTGCACATGCTCTCTAGCTGTGAACCTCCATTGGACCTTTGCTACCAACGATTCCTCCATTATCCAGTGCTTCTGGGAAACCTCCCCCTACCTTACGTGGTGGGGGGAAGCTCCAGTGCACATGGTCGGGGGCTGGATGGGGCGGAGGTGGAGGCACAGAAAAGTTACCACTGCTTCAGACTCCACTAACCATTCACTGCTTGCCAAGGGGGCAGGGAGGGAAATGATGTTCATCCTGAACCCACCCCCTGGCTCCGTCCCTGATCTGCTTCCTCACCATGGATATCAGAGGCCCAAGGATGCCCCTCCATAGTGTCGTGGGGAACAGGGTTTTGGTTCCGCCGGGGTGGCTGAGTCCCCCTCGCCCTCTGTCCAAGCTGGATGAGGAAGACCTGTGCACAGAGGCATCTCTTTAAGTGTGAAGCCTGGGAGGATGGTGCCCCCTACAGTGTCTGTATGTAGTGGTCATTTATTATTATACTCATAATTGTATGGCCCATTCCGGCATTCGTTGTTTAGGCCGACCTCTCTTAGGAGTCAATAGGAATTTGCCTGGACATGGCCTGGGGAGCTCTGGGCCTTTAATTTCCCTAACTGGCTCTGAGAGAGATGAACCCCGCACATTTTCCTTGGCTATTTTGTTCTGTGGTCTTACAAAGGTATAAACCAAATTCATTTTATCTTTCATAGTTCAACACAACTTTCAGAAATGAGACAGACTATGAACAGACGGTAATAGAGAATGTAAAGTAAGTTCAGCAGCTCCTCTGTGTGTGTGTGTGTGTGTGTGTGTGTGTGTGATCTCTCTCTGTGTACATAGCATAGACACAGAACGCATAGCTCACATTGCTTTCTTAGTTTGCCCCAGCTTATATACTGTCAATCCTCATTTAATCAAATGAGATGAGCAATGTGAAATGAACTCAACTAAACGAGGTTTCAGATCAGTGAGGACTTCTTGCTTTTGGGAATGTGGCGCACTTTGGAACATGCACATTTTAACATCAGAAGTTTCAGATTCATCCTGTGTGTAGGGTGAGCTGAGACAATGTCCTACATATCCCTTGATGCACAGCAGAACTCCCTCTAGTAACAATGGGAGTTTCGCAAAAATATGAGAGTAGAATATGGTATTGATGTGGTACGTAAATTTTTAGGGCCAGATTCCAAGAACCTTACTTATGCTGAGTAGCACTTTACTCCATGGGTATTCCCACTGATAATAGCCAATGGAGTAAGACAAATATGGCATAAGACCCTGTTCATCATGAATATAGGTATCAGAATCTGGCCCTTAGTAAAGTTACTATTGTATTCAGCAGCATTAAGAGGGAAAAATATTTTGGGGCACATTTAGGACCACTCTGACTTCAGCCTTTTACTTATTTGTTCATGTACATATGCACTTAACACAATATGCAAAAATTACTTGGTCAATTGTACACCCATGTTATTTGAAAATCTGGCTCTTGAAAGTGTAATGATTAGGGTTAAGAGTGAAAACCTCATTACAACAGGGACTGGATGCCTCAAGATGTTACTAAGTAGGATAGAGCATCTTCAACCTCTTGGTTACCAGATGACATGAGATCCAGGTTGGTGCAAATAACCAGTATTCAGTGAATTTGTGATCTCAGTCTAATTTCTAGTGAGCAAATGACCATTTCATAAAATCCAGTTGCAACTCATTTGGCATTCATTGGCACACTTGTTGGCAGAGCAGAGACTAAAGAATGGGATGTGGAGACTGAATTATCTTCACCCCCTCAAGATGTTATCACTGGGTGAGAACCAAGAGGCACTGCACAGTGGTATAATGTGTCTGTGGGCAAATCTGCTCTCGCTGCCTATGATATGCCTGTTTGATTGATTACAAAAATCTGTTGTTAAAGTAAATGTGGTGTTTATGGTACTTTCTACAATTACACTAGATATTTATTTTTCAGACAAAGTTCAGCAAAATCTAAAATACAGAGTAAAGCGGAGACCAGTGAAACTATTGTGACACTAAGGAACATGTTTACAGTGACCACAGAATTAACCCCTGAAAATGTTACTAACCTCATAAAAGACGCAATGAAGGACAATTCCAATTTCAATACTGCTAGCTATCAAGGTAAGTACTACACTAAGAACACTGGCTGAGATTTTCCAAGACAATGAGGACAAAGCTCTTAGAAACATACCCTCCATTAATTTTAATGAGTTATGTCTAAATCCCCTAATCTACTTTGAAAACTCAACCATTCATTGTAACTTCTTGTCTTTTTGAGACACAGACAATGTTATATTTGTATTTGGGAATAGAAGAGAAATATTCATTTCCAAAATGAATCTTTTTCTAAATGTTACAGGTTATGTAGCTAATGCGAGTATTATTTTTTATTGTTTGTATTATCACAGCACCTAGTCATGGACCTGGAACCTATTGTACCAGGTGCAGGACAAATACATAATAAAAATATAGTCCCTCCCTTTAGATAGGACAAAAATAAAATAAATATGACGCCTGTGTTTCTGGCAAATGAGGAAGAAACTTCTTTATTGTCTGATTATTCATAACTGTCCAGTAGGGCGTTTCTTACCTCATCCTCTGAAGCATCAGGTATTGGCCACATTTAGGCAAGCATCCCTATTTAGGAAAATATTTAAGTAAATGCTTAACTTAAGCATGTGCTTAAGTGTTTTCTTGAATAGGGGTGGATTAAGCACATGCTTGAGCACTTTCCTGAACTGGGGCCACAGTGACCAGGTACCGGACTAGATGTCTCACCAGTGTAATCCAGTATGGAAATTCTTATGTTACTAAAACAACCAACACTTGCAGGAAAAATGCATTAATGCTTAGAGCTGAACATCTTTTGTTACGTTTTGCACATTCTCTACTATTTCCTGCAAAAGTATCATTAATTAAAAATAAGCAGAAGCTGGGACCAGTCAAAAAATGTTGACATTTTTCAAGGAAAAACAGGGACAAGATTATTTTTGCTAAAATTTTCATGAAAAATCTTCACATTTTTAACCAGCTCTGGCAAAAATAAATCTTGCACACCAATGCCCTGATCCTGCACTGAGCTCCATGCAAATGGAGACCTGTATCCATGCAGGATAGGAGTAGGACTTTAGGGCTCATTTGTATGGATGCCAAATCCTTTTGTCCTTAGCCAGTAAAGCACTAATGCATATGTTTAACTTTAAGCACATGAATAATTCCATTGAGTTCAGTGCAACTACTTTTGTGCTTTATTGCCTTGCTAAAACAAAGCCAGCATATTTACCCAGTAATATTATTCACATGCTTAAAGTTAAGCATGTGCTTAAGTTCTTTGCTAGATCAAGGTCAGTTCACTGAGCACCTTGCAGGATTAAGCCCATAGTTAGGAACTGAGATGAATCTTTTGTTGAAAATTTGGGGGAGGGCTCAGAGGCTGACCTAGTATGTGACTCAATTTTGCCTGAATTACAATAGATTTGAACTCCTTGTGAGTCATGGTGGATTAAGATTGCTTTGTAAAACTGAATCTTTAAAATCTACAGCTCAGTCACTTCTATTTATAGTCAATTATTAAATAATTTAAGATGCCTAATTATCTTCTCAAGAAGATTCCTTCTGTGCACAGGGTGCCTGAGCACTAGCAGTGCGGCAAGTTTGATTTATGAAGTTTGAGTCGGACAGAATATTTTATGCTAGTCCTTTTTTATGAGGCTGTAATATTCTAAATAGAAAAATTAAACTAAGATGTACGTAGTAATTATTAGTGCCATTTACTCATTTTTCATCACTTACAGCTGTGCAAATCAAACAACGCCATAGCTTTTGAAACCAACTTTAAACAAAATCCTGAGAGATTTATTTTCAGAGTATCATTTTGAGGTTTATTTCCCTGAATCAATTTTAAATAATATAGAAATATAAAAATTGCTCTGCTAGTTCAGACAATCAAGTGAACCTAATGCAGCATGCTGTCTTTGCGTGGTCAGTACCAAATGTCTCAGAAAAAGGTAGAAGAAACTACATAGTGGAAATTACTGAATAACCCATCCAAAGGGGAAGTTTCTTCTAACCCCAATCAATTATAGATCTCCTCCCCTAGTCTGAGCTTCTATCCCAATTTCAAGTGATATATAAATTGAACACTGTATGACATATTAAATATAACCCCAGATCCTGCAAATACTTAGATGTATGCTCACCTTTACATCCATCAATAGTCTCCACTAAAGAGCAACTCCCCGTATGGAGGGCAGGGGGTGGAATGCTTTTTTTAAAAAGGGGTTAAGGGAAGAAATTTTCACAGAGCTCTTTGCTAAAGTACGGGCAGAACATCACTCTTTCTGGATGGCATTGAGGAAGGGTTAGGCTGCTGGGAGGCAGATCAGGCCTGTTGTAGGCAGGGAGAGATGAGAGATCAGCACCTGTGATGGGAATGGTTCAGTTGCTTGGCAGGTCACCAATACTATAAGGGTTAATTCAAGGTGACGGGGGTATTTGTACCCTACATATACCTTAAAACTGAATTCAGAAATACTAACTATAATACATAGGTTATTAAGCAGGCACACTGCTTCGTATTAAAGGCTACCGCTAACTATAGATTTTACTTTATGATCAGTCTTTGAAATATTTAATTTTGTTTTTAGCACTTTCCCAATGTGACATTTATCAGTGTGATGAGGCAACTACTACTTGCAAGGAAAATGATGGAATAACGTGTGAATGTAAACCAGGATTTTCTAAGAAGAACCCACGAGACAAAAGCTGTTTAGGTGAGAACTTTGTGACCATTATAAGCTCTTATCATGGGTTGTGCTTTCCCCTCCCTACCTTCATTCCTTCTTGGTTGCACTGTGTCAGCACCATTGGGGAAAAAAAGGGATTTTCTCAGGTACTGAGTATCTGCAGCTCTGAAAATTGGGCACTGCAGCCCTGATGAAACAGTGGCCTTAAGCATGTGCTTAACTTTAATCCCAAGTAATTCCATTCCAATTTAGCAAAGCTCTTAAGCACATGAGTAATTTAAAACATATGCGTATTATGATTGAAATCACAGTATTGGCGGCACAGAGCCAGCTGAGTATTGGGTAGACAATCTACTCTCCTTGCAAACCGTTCAGGAGTCAATCCACCATGACTGCTGGGCTTGAAAGAATCTGGAGCCTGACCGTGCATACCAATGGTTTACAAATAGCAGGTCTTTGTCATTTGACAGGACCTATTGAATAAAATATTGTCTCTTACCAGCACGCCTGTGGGACTCAGTATTATTATTTTCCCTAATAGTTCGCAGATTTTCTTGGGGCCTATGGTCCTCCTCAAACTGAGATTTGCCCATTGCCTTACCACGACCCAGAGCTAGCCAGCAGTCCAGCTACCCCTAATCCTCTTTCTAGGATTCTGCTGCCCGCTGGGCTTTAGGGGTGGTATTGTGACTGTGCCACACATGACAGCATTGCCAACCCTAAGCATTCAAAAATCACGAGGGGATTTCAGAAGATAAACAATTTGCGGTTCTTATTTGCCGTTTGGTTTTGGAGCCTTTACCAGACATTCACTTCATGTTTTCAAGCTTTTCTCCATAATCACGAGTACTAGAAACATGCTTTATTAGCTGAGATTTCTCATATAATTAACTGATTCCAAGAGCTGAGGCTTTGGGGAAAACACCAAGTCTTGCAAGAATTCATGATAAAATCACAAGAGTTGGCAAGGCTGCAGACTGGTGGGAACCAAGCAATGCTACTTTTTCTTCTGTTATTGTGCCTGTATTTGAGTTTCTTTTCTGTGTGTGTATTTCTATTAAAAGATCATTTTGTAGCCCTTAAGGACATAACACAGCACAGAGGCGAATCAGAATTCTGTGAGTTTATAAAGAGACAGGAAAAACCATGTGTGTTTTGCCACCTTCTTCTGTGTTAACTAAAAATGTAAATATTGCATATTGAAGTATTAAGCCTCTATATCAGAATATCCATTTTCAGACTTTCTTTAAAACAACTCTTTTTTTTCCCCATTGAAAATGTAGGTTGTGATAACACCTGTTCTAAAGAAAATCACATGCATTGTGTTACGGATAGCAACAGTGCCCCAGTTTGCCAATGTCTTCCTAATTTCCGAAACAAAGATGGAAACTGTGTGGAGTGAGTACTCAGCTACTTCCTTTGTTCTATCACGATAAGGCAACACGGTATTTAAAACAGGATGGCGTTGACAATATTGCTTTTAGAATCACAACCCTAAACTGCACAAATTAAATGACATTAAGTAAGCAACAAAGACTGAACTATAGTACTTCAAATTCATGGCAGAACTTCCATTGAGGTCCAGGGGAAGCACATGTGCTGACCAGTATAAGTCCTATGGTATTTTGCTTGGGTTTCCCTCTAGAGGTGCTTCCTCCAGGACAGGGTTGAAACTCATTACTGGAGTAGAGTGGGGAAGCTATACTACTACCCAGGCTGTACCTCTGGATAAACAGAGAACTTCCTCATTCTCTGTCAATCCAGCTGTTCCTATGACTGTTACATTCACCAGCAAAATTAATGCTGACACTAGCATAAGTTTTATTTCAAAATGGTAGCATTGGGATGAAAAGTGAGGAGTTGTCGGCACTCAGGTGCCCAAGGAAGACTATGACACACAAAGGCCAAGTTTTTCAGAAGTGGCTAGTGACTCTTGATTTTCATAGATGGGTGCTCAGCACGTTCTGAAAATCAGCCCCTTTTAAGGTGTATCAAGTAGGGNAAGAGTTTCTGATGTTTACTTATTGGAAAGATTTCCAGCAATGTTTTACTTGCAGAGCAGACCCTGCAATAGTAGAGTGAGCATTAGTAACATATGGAGATGCAAACACACCATGTTAACAACAACAAAAAGTTAGGAAAGGATGAGTTAAAAAGCATGAGCCCTGTAGCCATGTGGAGAGAAGCATCATAGACTTTAAGGCCAGAAGAAACCATTAGATCAGTGGTTCCCAAACTTGTTCCGCCGCATGTGCAGGGAAAGCCCCTGGCGGGCCGGGCCGGTTTGTTTACCTGCCGCGTCCGCAGGTTCGGCCGATCGCGGCTCCCAGTGGCCGCGGTTCGCTGCTCCAGGCCAATGGGAGCTGCTGGAAGCGGCGGCCAGTACGTCCCTCAGCCCGTGCCACTTCCAGCAGCTCCCATTGGCCTGGAGCAGCGAAGGATGATTACAGAACACAGGCTATCAAATTGCATCCAATTACGGCTACGTTGAGCCCAATAACTTGTGTTTGACTAAAGCACGTCTTTCAGAAAACCATCCAGTCTTGATCTGAAGGCATCAAGAGATGGAGAATCCACCACTTCCCTTGGTAGTTAATTTGTTTATTTGTTCCAGTGGTTAATCATCCTTCATGCCTTATTTCTAGTTTGAATTTGTCTAGCTTTAACTTCATCCACTGGTTCTCATCATCCCTTTCTCTGCTACATTAAAGTGCCATTTAGTACCCCATATTTTCTCCTCAGGAAGGTATTTATACACTATGATTAAGTCACCTCTTGATTGTCTTTTTGATAATTGAACAGATTGAGCTCCTTCATTCTTGTGGGTCTTATCTGCAAACTCTCCAATTTTTCAACATCTTACAGGATAGCAAAATACTGTTTTGAGAGAAATGTCCCCCTCATGCCTCTCAGGGGTTGTGCCTACAGTATCATCCTGTGTAGAGAGAAGTTTGCTGAAGAATTGACGCTTATGACTGTTTAATCACTGTGACTGGCTGGGGTCTAATTCAGTGCACGGTGCATTGTGTGTGAATGTTTCAACTCCTCTTACCCCCACCAATTGTATTCTTAAATTGGTATATGTTTAACCTGTGGATGTATTCAACTCTAAGACCTCAAAACCTTTGCATGTTTTGCCTGATTGTTTAGGGAAATGGCTAATAATAGTTTTAACACAGCACAGAAAAGCTGGCCAGGCATAAGCACAGTGTTATAAGAGGAAGAAATTTTTGACCCCGTTGAATGCTCTGCATGAATTTTGTTAAGAAGGCTTTTGGGTTCTTTCTTCTAATGCCTTTTCTAAAACAATTAAGAAAAACAATTGCTTCAAATATGCACAAATGCAACAGCAAGGTTATGAATTTAAAGACAATCTTGGGAAATTCTAACAATAACATTTAGAAGGCAACATCAACTCACCCACATACCTGATGGTGTCTATCAAAGATATACATTTAACAGACAAACTCATGATCCAAAATGCGACAGCACTACTAGTACTAAAGGTTGTGTGGGCAAAGTGATAGTCTCAATTACAGTCCCCTCCTCCCGCTATCTTCAGAGTAAACATTTGTACCCTCATTGCCTGGAGTGTAGCTGCACAGAGCTAAGTGATTGGATTTTAGTAGGCAACTGCATTAATAATGTGCAAGAGGAAATGGAATCCAGTTCACTCTCTCTGAGGGCACATCTCCACTACCGCTTACGTTGATCTAACTTATGTCACTCAGGGTGTGAAAAAGACACCTTCCTGAACAATGCAAGTTACAGCGACCTAAGCACTGTTCACACCAGCACTATGTTGGCAGGAGATGCTCTCCCACTGACATAGCTTCCGCCGCTCACGGAGATGGAGTAATTATGCCAACAGGAGGGCACTCTCCCATCGGCATAGAGTGTCTTCACCAGATGCACTACAGGGGCGCAGCTGTGCCAATGTAGCACTTCTAGTGTAGATCTGCCCTTAGTTGTGCTGACTCTGCAGGAGTAAAGAGCAATGAAAAGTTATTTTACTCACCAAAGTTAGCAAATAAGTTTCTGATTACTCTATCTTAAAGCAGAAACTGAAGCTGCAGCATTATGGAGGTGTGCAAACGTATTTTGCTTAATTGCATGTGGATTTAAAAAAAACCCTCCGCACTATAGATGCAGAAAAACCATAGCTGCAGCACTATGGCATTGGGCAGGTGGTTTTTATTATTCCACGGTGCTTCAGGCAATTACACAACTAAAAGCGTCAGAAAAATGTCATCCTAAGCAAGTGTAAAGGAGAACTTCCCTACTGACATTTTCCCCCCAAATTGATCAACGCAATGATTCTTGACTGAGGAGTTTATAGTGTCTTCACAAACTTTAATCTACACAACAGCCCTATGAGGTCAGGAAGTGGTATGAGCCCCATTTTCTAGAAAGTCAGTTGAGGCAGTGTGTGTTTAAATGATTTGCCCAAGGTCATATAAGAAGTCTGTAGCAGAGCTGGGAATTAAACCCAGGCCGACTGGCTCATACTTGCACCACAAGCCCATCATTCCTCTCCTGTGAAGAGATAAAAATTTAAACGTTCAGAGCTGACCTAGTTGGAACTTTCCTTCATGCCCCCCCCCCAAAAAAAAACAATTGAACGAAAACATTTTTTTAATGATTTGTAATTACCAGTATTTGGGGGCGGGGGGGAGATGATAGCTGTAGAAAAACAGGGCTTTTTTGTTTTGTTTTCACAAACAAAATTTGGAAAATAGCAGCCAGTCAGAAGAAAAAATTCAGTTTTACCAAAGTGGGTATTTTTTCCCAACCTTCCATAATTTGTAACTGTACAAAGGGATTTTGTCCAACTTTCCAAAAACTCCAGGCTTTCACTGAGAGCAAACAGGTGACATTTCAGCTCAAAAAGAAAATATGTCAGAGAGGCACAAGCAAGTGTCAATAGGAGGTCGCAATAGAGGTTAATTTGCAACCTTAGGCCCTGAGCCTGCACTGGGATCTGCTGGTATGGAACATGTGCTGAGGACCATTTACTTCAAGAGAATTTTTCACCCATGCAAGGGTCTTTACTAGCAGAGCCTAATGCAGGAGCAGGAGTTTGCTGATGGCAAGTCTAACCCACAGGTGAGTTAAAGAGTCTCCCCCTCCCCTATGCAGATCCACAGAGGACACGAGTTGTTATAATCCCTACCTGTACAGGTTTGGCTCTTTAGTTCGTGCTGTAGTCGCTTATACTTTTAGCTCTGGAGGTTCCTAGTTCAATCCCCAGTGTGTTGGCCAAGATAAGATGGCCGATGTCATGTAAGTGGGGGCTGATCCAGGGTTCAAACTGCTATGGGCCTCAGATGCTTTGAATGAGCTTCCTTTGAGCTGAGAAAGTATGTAACCCACTGGTGAGTTGGTGTTGTGGGGTCTCCCTCTGCAGATTCACAGCGGATATGAGGTGCTACAGTTCTCCCTGAGCTTTAGCTCAAACTATAGCAGCTTATGCTTTTAGCTCTGAAGCAGACTGGTTCAATCCATGATGGTGGCCATCTCATAAGCACTGCCCCAAGAGTAATAGCATGAAAGACAGATATGTTTTGATGGTACAGAATCTATTTTACTCCAGAATATATTCTTGTTGTAGTAAAGGAGAGGTTCCCTTGTATACCATGTTTGCTATGAATATTTAATCTCTCTCTTTCCAGATTCCTTGTTGATCCTTATCATTGTGGCTGTCCTGTGTGGGGCTCTTATCCTGGGCTTAATTGCAGGACTCGTTGTCACTTCAGTGAGGTACAAATAGTTGCTTGCTAGGCACTTGAACACAAAGGAGGTTGCTAAGCTCTACGGAATGGGCTAGTTTCAAAAAGAGGGGCCAGATTTTTAAAGCTGCCAATGCAATTGTCTATGTGGGACACATCAGTACCACCATTTTGCATGAAAGTTAGGTATTTGTCCCTGTAAACGTGTCACTCTAATAGTTTGTCATGAGAAATGTGTGCTCACATTGTTGAGAATCTGGCCCTGGGTGTCTGTTTCCAAAATATGCAGATATGGCTGAAATGTACCTGCTTAAAACCTCGAAATTCATATCTCCTCCCCAACCCACAGCCTGAAGGGAGGTCAGACTCCACCCCCTGAGCCCAGGGACAGACTATGGAGCTCAATTCAGCACCTCTGTGGCCTTCCTTGGCCACGTGGGTTGCCCCCTATCCAAGTTTTCCCAGAATCATCCCTTTTTTGAAGTAGCTGTCATGGAAAATCTGTAAGTCTTCTTGGGACAGTAAAAGTCCTGGGTTTTGTCAGAAAGTTTCTCAGGGATGGGGGCTGCATCTGCACTGAGCCCCAGTGGGCAGCCAGGGCTGGCCGGTGGGAAGCCAATGAGGGTGAGCTACAGAAGGCGGGACAGGACTGGCTTCACGGGCAACTCATGGTTGAGGGACAGGGAGTGGCAATAACAAGAAAGCTGGTGTGCTGCAGGGCCAGCCTGTCTTTAAGCCAACCCGCCAGGTAGACGACAGGGGACCAACCTGGGGTGTCCAGCAGCAGGGGCTGGGGTCATGGGGCTCAGAGCAGCAGAAGGTGGGGGCATAGCCTGAGTGTTTGAGGCTGCAGGAAGAAGAGGGGCTGGGCTGGGCTGGGCCTGGCTTGGGGGCTGCAGGTCCCTCACCCTAGCATGGGTGGCAGAGGGAGGTGGTACCTCCTGCACTGCGCCATGGCATGATAGTGGGGTAGTTGGGTCTCTGGCATACTAACTAATAGGCCTGTTGCAGTTTTCTGTACCTCAGAGGTGGCAACCCCATCAGCCACTACTCCAGCCTACAGGCTGGAATGGCAACAGCTGTCTCTGCATCTTTTATGTGGGGCTCCCAGCCACCAGATCTGCCTAAGCTTAGACCCAATGGTCCCTTTCTTCAGCCCAGCTCCCTGTGCACTGGCCTATTCTGAATTGCCATGGAGCCTATGAACCTGCCAAGCAGGAGATATGGAGGCCACTCATGCATAGTCACTCTACCCTTGCCCACTCCTGGAGGAGTACAATGTGGCATTTGCAGGGTGGAGGACATTCCAAGAGTGGGTGGATTTCACCAACATGGCTTTAAGCGATTGGGTGTGTATGCAAGATATGCATTTGTGCACACAATCAGCAATTCTACATGCATATTTTGCATATACAGCTTCTTGATTGCATGTATGAAAGTAGCTTTTGTAATGGGTATAAATTAACATACTAGTTTCTTATTTGCATACACAGTTACAAGTGCAATTCGTGTTGTGTCAGGGAGAATTCCCTCTTCCTATGACAATATAGAAAGGAGTTTCTCTGATCTCTGCCCCTCCTGGCACCTTAAACCATATTTGTAATAAGAAGTTTGGGGGCTTGCTTTATAAACTGCCCTGTCTGGCCTTTGTAACAAGTGATATCATAGCACACAGCCCGTGCACCAATAATTACTCTCATTGCATATTTCAAAAAGGGGGACAAGAGAGTGTGAAAAATAAGAAAGGAGTGGGGGGTTAGATGGATCAAGATACATCTAAAAAGTTAAGCCTTGGAAAAGATAATTTTCTGTTTCATTAAAGAGCAAATAAAAGCCAAAGAAGTCCAGAGAAGAGGCATTTGCTGACAGAGGACTATTCAAATAAAAGAGACACACCTGGACATATTTCTGCCATCAACTCTGCTGCAAATGAGAAAATCTTTCCCAGAATCCAGACTAGCAATGCTGCTCAAGTCAACCGAGGGTTTGAGATAAGCAACCCTTATGAGATGGGACCACCAACAAGGAAACTTCCTGAGAGGGATTATGATGATGATGAGGTAGGTGATTCATACATGACTAATTGAATGGTATATTTTAACCCTAGTAATGTAGGGAAAGTGTGAGATCCTCACCTCTACTCCAGTCCCTGTATAGTGGGTAAAAGGGATGGAGTGGTGGATCTGAAAGCCCTTGATCGAGCCCTGGGAACATACCCCATCACAGGAGCTGGAGAAGACAGCTGTAGGCTGCCTTCTGAGGACCCCTTTAAAAGCCCTGGTGCCTTTGTGCTGTGGGTAGAGCTTCAGTGATGGGAAAGGGTGTCGGGGGGAGGGCACAGCATGCAGGGCTGCTGCCCAAGGAGGCTGCTGAAACTTAAACAAGCTCTCAGAACTGTCTAATTTATACTGGGGGCCACTCCAGCCCCCAACTCCAACCCCCCAGAGCAGCCCAGGGTTTGGAGGGCATGAAGGGGGCTTAAAGGGCCGTAAGAGGCATAGCAGAGAACCTCACCAGGGGAGCCCAACAAGCACAGACGTGTTATGCTAGAGGGTGTTTTCTGACACGTTGGGATGCACTGTCTGGATTTTATTCAGAAGCATTTTGGCTCTTTATACTGAGCGATAGAACTGCTCTGCACCGTGGCACTTGGTGGTGCAGTTTTAAACACATTAAGAACATAGCGATCAATAAAAGTCATGTGCTGTATTCTGCGTGCATCCCATAAATAACCCATCAGTAGTACAGGCAGATGTGTAATTTCAGAGTCTCTATGCTTTGTGTGTCATTTCCCCCCCTCCCCCAATAATTTGTATCGAATGTTAATTTTCCCAGGTTTTAGATTTTTTCCATCAGATTCAATTTCATTTGGAGCCTTGCAATCCTTGAACATTTTTACACACACACACACACACACACACACACACACACACACACACACACACACACACACACACCACCCCTCCCTTTTAGGGGGGAAATATTTTTTAACTGTTTGGCGTCCCAATTTTGCAGTCCTGGCTTAGGGAAAACACCCACGTGAAGTGACTGGGAGTTTTCTCTGGATACAGGGTGCAGAATCGGACCTTGAATATTCAAAGCCTTTTAAAAAAGTATTTTAGATCCACCTCAGTAAGGCCCTGATACAGCAAACTGTCCCTATTTAGTAAAGAACTTGCACAAGGGCTTTAATTTTAAGCACATGCTTGTGCTGAATTGAGGCCTTCTCCCTGAATCTGAGAAACATGGTAAGTTTTACATTGTGTAATATACAAAAACTGTTGATAAAAAGTATCTAATTACTTCAGGTAACAATCCCTTGATCTGATTTAGCCAAATAGTGATTTTGTCAGACTTTCCTAGCTTGTCAAGAATATTAACTTTTCACTTATCTTGAAAAATAATTGCCCCAAAACTCTCTGTTTTCCATCAAAGCTCAAGTTAGGCTGGGGAAGGGCTACTTCAGTAGAACATATGAACACTGAACTGTATTTTCTGTCCCATCAACGTGTTCATATTGCTTTTTCTAGTATGAAATGTCATCAAGGGGTGATGGCTTCAGGCTTCAGCGCAAATACTGAATTTAAGCAGAACAAGAGACCGGCAGCTTGAAGAGATAGGAGAGCCATGACAACAGACCATGTAGATGGGTTCTGCAGCTTCCTCACCTAGCAGAGGATTTCGGTTGGGTGGCAATTAAAATGCTTAAAATGACTACAAATTCTGCAGACGACTTTTTAAATGAAGACGACAATCTGAAGGAGACCTCTGTATAACTAATCTGCTTAAATAAGTGAAAATTAAAGTGGGGACGAGATGTATTTAAGGACCCTATGGGCGTGTCCATCACAGATTGTGTGTACACAAGATTTTTTCAGGAAGCCTCTCACCAATGCAGCTCTAGCAGTGGCAGCAGTGGTGGGACAGCTAGCATATACAGGGCACCAGCATTTTAACCACCATGTTGTCTAACCCTGTTCAGAGAAGGTCCAGATGACATGATGATGACAGCCATCTGTGCTGGTCTGCACCAGCACTCTTGCCATTGCTACCATGGGCAAAGATGTGTTAACATCATGGAAAACTGCCACACAAAAAAAGTAGTGTGAGTCCAGGCTACAAAGAACAGTCTCCCAGATTTCATACTGCTTTGGGTTCCAAATAGATAGCGCTGTCTTGGGAACATTCAAACAGACGAGCTCCAATCTCAACTGGAGCCCCTAAGTGTTACTATAAAACAAAAAATAAAAGATCTGGTTTCAGATTCCAGCTCTTGCTTGCCACATCCCCTTCATGTTGGAAGGTCTTCAGTTCCATGAGACCCAGATCGAGGCCAGAGTCTGGTGGCCAGAGCCAGGGCTTTGGTTTGAACCCCTTTACACTTCCCTCCTCATACAATGGCAGGGCCAATACCTCCCAACGGTGCCTTTTACCAAAGCTATAGCTTCCCATCACATGCAGTTTGTGATCACTTTCAGCTTCTCTGGACCTCAGGCTGGCATAAAGCATATGTCTATTAAGTTTCCTGAAAAGAATTGTTACTTGGCTTTTTTTCCCATTATTATTTTTAGTTTATCGTGCGATTTCACTGTCTTTTTATGTTCAGTAAATCTTTTAAAAAATGATACCTAATTCATATTTTACTGTGTAATTTATCAGATAATTAATGACTCTAATGATTAGCGCTAGCATTTCAAACTCTGTATATATATTTAAATAGGTTAGGTGCCTATAAAGTATAATTTAATTGAATTACAATGTTATGGTTTGTGATTTGTGTTCTTGGGACTAACGAACTAACTTGTGTTCTATTAAACACAGCACCTGCTCAATAAACTTTCATATAATGCTGTTCAGAGAGATGTGGGGTTCCCTTGCACACATCAGAACTGTCCTCTGCACCCTACACTGGCTCCCATAGAATGTCAAATCAAGTTCAAGGTTTCAGTCCCTCTCTTCCAGGCACTCAATGGTGTGAGGTCAGGGTACCTAAAAGATTGACTAAAGCTACAGAATGAAGACCATGATGAAACTCTGCCATGATGGAGCTCTTTACAGTAAGGGTAAAGCTCATCTGTGCAGGAGACAGTTTTCTCAGGAGCTGGTGCGAGATGCTGAATGAGCTCCCACAAGAATTAAGGACCACCACAAACCCCACCCCTTCCACTTTAAGTGAAAGGCACATTTCTTTTATCTGCTCTCTCTAATATAAATACATAGCAGTGTGTGTTATTTAAAAAAAATCAAAACAAAACACTCCACCGCACATACTTCTCCCCCGGGGAAAGGAGAAGAGAACAAACACAGGACAGATGTTAGTCACGTTACTTAATGCACAACTGAAGATGCTCAGATACTACACTGATGAATGCAGTATAATTAGCTGTAGGCATCTGAGTACAGCTTCTGAACACCCCAAAAGGCAGAGGGGGGTTGGATCCAGGAGTTTGGTTTGTGCCCACCTCACATTCAGATGATCAAATTAGAAATATTGGTTAAATCTTAATGTAGTGATGCTTCTTAGGGGGTTTGTACCCAATGCCATTGACTTTCAATGGGTGTTGGGTGCCTAACTCCCATAGACCTCTGAAAATTCCAGCCTGGATTCTTAATGTTTCTGTGATATACCAGTCCTGGGTATATGATCATCTATCCTTCTTCTGGCTGGCCCCATATGCCTGTAACAGTCTGCTACTTTCTCCCAGGTAAGGAAGTTCTCCATTAGTTCAGAGTGTAGAGGCTTTTGGTTTGGGGACTACAGGTCACAGGTTTGCTCCTGCTGATACCTATGACACTTGTATGCAACCTTGCACTTCCTCAATACTTTAAATGTTCTAAAGCAACCAATATTTGACTGGAAGGATGCCAGGCAGTTGTGAGGAACAGAAGATGTGCCAAGTGGTTCTTGTATTTTTCACAGGGCCTCTCTGATAAGCTTCAATATTTGAATGATTATTCTTTAGTTTCACTTCATGTCCTCTGATAAAGTCACACCAGACAACTGGCCATCTGGGGTTGACCCCACACTGGCAGCCGAGATCCCAATTAGTCCATTTTGTGACACCTGGACGGGGAGACAGGAAATTAAGGATTAGACCCATCTGGGGATAGCCAGACTGGGTGGTTTCTATCAAGGAAGGAGTGTGGGGCCAAAAGCAGAACACTGAGAGAAGAGAGCTACAGCAGTGAGCTTTTACCCTGGAACTGGTCCTGAAAGGAGAGGCTAACAGGGGTTCCAGGTGGTTGCCAGAGGGGAGTCATCCTGAGAAGAAAACTCAGCAACAAACTGGGAAAAGCTGCACAGAGAGAAGAAGCTCCAAGGAGAGAGGAGTGGCGAGCACAGCTCCAGGAGAGACACCTGCAAACAGGCAAAGGTAGGAAACAGCCAAGGGAACTAGCAAAGGTAATAAGAAACAGACCCTAGCTGCTTATCACCCAGAGGAGAGGGTGGGCCTGGGTTCCCTTGCAACCCCCCTACAGGAGAGGCAGTGTAAGCCTCAAGAGGAAAGAAGCAAGGACTACTGAGCCTACACTGGGGCTGAAGACCTGGTTCAGGGTCACTAAGGCTTTAGGTTTTTGTTTGTACTTCTTGTTTCCCTAGGAGGGGTGAGGCTCTCAGCCTCTCAGCTGTCCGGATGAGTCATAAGAAGGACCAGACCACAGAGGGCGTATCTACACAAACCAGATACCTGCGGCTGGCCTGTGCGGAGGGGTGGTTTGGTAGAGATCTGAGGCTGTTTCACTGCTGTGTCCGGCTGGAGCCCAGGCTATACCACCCTGTGAGGTGGGAGGGTCCCAGAGCTCAAGCTCTAGCCTGAACCCAGAAGCCTACACATCAGTGAAGCAGCCCCACAGCCTGAGCCCAAGTCAGCTGGCATGGGCCAGCTGTGGGTTTTTCTTTGCTGTGTAGGCATACACAGAATGGTCCAAGTAGCTGCAGGAAGGGAGTGACACAGATGGATGGGCTCCAACATCAGCAAGGGACTGAACCTTCAACACTGTTCTTCTCACACTGCAGGTCATATTTAAACCATGAAACACAAGCAACAGTGAGTGGTGGTTTGGTAGAGACCTGTGGACAGGTTCCAATTTAAAAAAATGTACCTTAACCAGAAGCTGAACACTTTTCATTTTTTGTTGCTGCTTCATCTCCTGTTCTTCAATAGGACCGTATGTAGATGGTCCAGAACAATGGTTCTCAAATTAGGGCCGCTGCTTGTTCAGCGGTTCGCCGCTCCAGGCCAATGGGGGCTGCGGGAAGCAGCATGGGCTGAGGGATGTGCTGGTCACCGCTTCCCGTCTCCCCCATTGACCTGGAGTGATGAACCGCGGACAGTGGAAGCCGCAATTGGCCGAATCTGCGGACGCGGCAGGTAAACAAACTGGCCCAGCCCGCCAGGGGCTTTCCCTGAACAAGCATCGTCCCAAGTTTGAGAACCACTGGTCCAGAATATCTTGACCATACTGTTCTGACCCAGTTAAATCCAAGATGTGCTGGAAACCTTGCCAACGCAGACTGATCTTGCAAGCTTTCGAGCCTGATGTCTAGACCAAAGAGGTTCAGAGAAGCTTAGGAAACAATGGTCCTATACTGAACTGATGAACTATTTGAAGTTCAGACATGACAGTAGGTTTTTAGACCTTTCCATGGGTATTCCATATTCTAGTTAGTATTATGACTGTATGGAAATGATGGGCTATACCTAAGAATAACAGAATAAATAAATAGCAGAAATAGTACTTAGGAGATAAATAATACTTCAAACTATTCTGGTTAATAACTTTAGGACTCATGGGGATTATATCTTCAGATCTATCAGTCTGCATGTTGAAGACCTATAAATGAACTTACTGATCTATGCAGTCAATATCTATGGATACCTTCATTCTCTCTGCCAAAGTCTCAGTGAACAGATGTATTATTTTAATTTAGTTTAAAGTCTTTTCAGAGTGTGTGATTATGTCTTCTGGTAAGTAAAGCAAAAGACTGTCCACTGAGGTTTCTAACCTAAGTGAGTTCTCCAGTTCTACCTCCTAATGTCAATGAATTTTTTAAATATACATACATCTGTTGGCTGTTAAAAACATTAATGTAAATAATTATGAAAATCCTCTTTTTCTTGCAAAGCAAATCATAGGAATTTGAACTATATATTTGAAGGCTGAATCATGAGTTACTCTTTAATGAAAACTTACTGAGCATAATACAACAGATATTTGAGTGTCAATGACAAGACAGACTGCAAGAGCTGTCAGATGTTCCTGTCATTTGAACACGAGGAATTTTAATTGCAGTTCAAGTTAACTTTCATAGCAGCAGCAACAGCATCCACTACTTGTGCTAGAAGGGTCTGTCAGAGTTTCGTTTAAAACCCCTATTCTTCAGGATTTCAGACTCAGCCATAAACATCTGATCTAGGCTGCAACTGTGTGTGTAGTTATAAAAGGCAAATTGGGAGGGATTTGTTTTCTGTTTGACTATTTTAAAGTATGTGTCTGGGAAAACCACATTGATGGGTTTTGTGATTATTGGATTTTAGTTCGAAAGGTTATTCTAGCTGCCCAGCCTGCCAAATCAGCCTGGGATCTGAGAATGAATCTGGATGCAGTCCTCTTCTAGTTTTGCCAGTAACTGAGATTCTGCAGGCAAAAGTATAGACCCCCACTAGTGATACCTGTGGAATCCCACCTCAGCAAGACTATGCCTTCAGTGACACCAGCTTCATTCATCCACTCTACTAATGTGTAAGGGGGTCTGGTGTAAGTCACCTTCTGAGGAGCTAGAAGGATGGAGACTCCTTTAACTTGCACCTTCTTCTGACTCCTCAACATGTAAGTTACACTAACATAGACTTCCTTCCACATTTGGTAGAGTAGATATAATAAGGGGGTCTAATTGATCTTATGCCTCACCTTAGAATTTGCCCCATTATGCACACGTATATTTACATGGAGCCATTGTAGTCAGGTAAGTTAAAAATATGCAGCTCTTAATTTATTTAAAAATACTCGTCTATGTTATAGTAATGGACCTGAGAAAGCCCACAATCACAAACGAAGGCATCAGAACAAACAATATCCTGCACCAAAACACTCCATAATATAGGGGTGCAATATTTGGATTAGGGAGCTTGCATTTGGTGTTCAGACTGGAGACATTAGAAAGTTGAGATCCAGACCTGGTGTCTTAGAGTCAGGCTCATCTCTATGACATACACAGTAATTTTCTCCTCTCCCATACTTCCTTTACGTTTTGATATTTTAAAAAATGTAATGCTACTTAAAATAGAGCGAATGGAGTTTAAACTTCACTTATAATGACGTAATATTGCATTTATATAGTTTCTTACATCTCAAAGACCTTTGCAAACTTTACTACGGGAAACGAATGTAAATACAGGTATCAATATAAGTAGTATAAGGGGCATACCATCAATCAAACATAGGCCCCGCCCCTGACCTCTCAGGCCCCGCCCTCCTGTCACCCTGAGACCTGTCCCCCCGGGTTATTACTTCTGGGGTCAAGACGGACACATGACCAGAAGCAAAGGGTGTCATGTGACCCCTCTAAGAACTTCTCACACCACTCTCTACCAATCAGGATGGGTTTCACTCCCCGTAGGGTGAGAGGAGATTTTACCAATCGGGGTGTTGTGGGGCAGGGTGATCCATCCAGAAGTGGGTTGTGTGACCCCTCTAAAAATTCCTCCCACCGCCCTCTACCAATCAGGATAGGTTTCAGCCACAAAGGACCTCCCCGAGAGCAGATTTGACCAATCAGGGGGAGTTCCAGGGCAGGGTGACCCGCCCAGAAGAGGGTCATGTTACCCCCTAAGAGTTCCCCCTACTGCCCTCTTCCAATCAAAGCTCAGCACCACCCCCGGAAGCCTCGGAAGCACGAGAGGCTGAGGCAGCTGGGCTTTGTTTAAGAAATCTGCAAGCTCCCTGTCTGTTTCTATCATCACCTCCCACTCGTGCTCCCAGAGGGTCCTCACTACATAACCAAGACTTTTCAGATAGTCGGTCTTGAGCTGCATCTTGTAATAAAGAAACCCAAAAGTTGTCCCGTCCCAGGTGACACAGCCATGGAAAAAACACTTGTTAAACTCAAAGACTGTACATACTCCATCAACGACGGCATAACCGTCTAGAAAGTAGGGGCCTACCTGTAATTCCCCACCCTATAAAGCATGCCATATCTGTACATTTTATTTGTGAGTGGTATACAACAGCCACTGAATAGAGGGGGTCAGATATCTCTTTTTCTGCCCATGATAATTGCCTGGAGGAAGAAGAGCTACTGTGTTAGGCTGCAAAAACATAAACCTATATATAGCCATGCAGACAGATGCCAGCGTTATGTACCGGAAAGGATGTATGCACAATTTTACCTCTGTGAATTTACCGGGGCCTCTCTCTACAATATCTCCCATCTCTGTCATTTTCTCCCACCTTCATGATTTCTTCTCTGTAAAGGATACAGGCCTGTCTCAAAATTTTGACATCCTGCTGACAATAATACGCGAGCTCTTTCTACAAGTCAAACATCTCATATCTGTTTTCCCGATACTAGTCAAGAAATTCTGCTTTCTCCCTAAAAAGAAGAACAGGAGTACTTGTGGCACCTTAGAGACTAACAAATTTATTAGAGCATAAGCTTTCGTGGACTACAGCCCACTTCTTCGGATGCTTTCTCCCTGGGCATCATGCTGTCTATGCCATAGTGCTCCTCCCCGGACATAGGCCCCACGTAATTTTGGTTTTCTAAAGTGTTAAAAAAATGTGGGAAATACCCTTTGCAACCTTCAAACCCCATTGCCTGCGGGAGCTTGCTAAGCTTCATGGGCAAGAAGTTTAAAGCGTCTATAAAACGAATGCCCAGGGCCTTAACTTCTATACCCATTTGTTTACTACCCTGAGTTATCCGTTCTATGCACATCTTTATCTTCAGCAATTGTCTAATGACAAAATATGTATCATAACCTTGGAATTGTTCACTAGGAACATGTAGTCCTGGAACTTTTTGCCAATAAAGGTCTTAACAAAAGTAGAAAGACACTCACCGCCCTTAAATTCCCAGGATTTTTCCAGCTTTAGGGACACAGCAAAAATGTAATTGAGCTATGCAACCCCGTCTCCTGCGTGCATTCAAAATGGTACAAAATATACTTTTCCAATTATTTGGGCTGTCTACATAGGGTGACCAGATGAGAAGAAGAAAATATCGGGACACATGGGGTGGGCAGTTGCCGGAGGAGCAAAAAAATAGCGGAGTACCGCGAAATATCGGGATGCGGGACAAACACCTAAATATTGGGACAGTCCTGATTTTATCGGGACGTCTGGTCACCCTATGTCTACATCACCGGTGATCAAACCCTGACACTGCTTACAATGGCTCCCTTTACACCTGTGCCCCTTGTCCATGTAAGATTGACACTTACCACACAGTTTTAGACAGGCATTCGACTTGTTTTTTCGATGCACAGTCAACGTGTCTGTCTAAACACTCTTTGGAGCGACAATACATTCTACAGTTAGGACACCTCAGCTGCACGCCCACACTGTCTGAGCACGTCGCGCTCAAGCAGAGGCAGCAACGATACCTGCAAGAGGGGTCGTGACTGTACACTGTGTGGCAAAACTCACAATAATTTTTCACACCAAGCAACTTTTTCACACGCAGAATCCCATAATAATGCTCATTGTGCAACAGGATGAAAAAAGTCTTGTGGTACCCCGGGCCTCCTGTTTTAAAAAAACACTACTCACCTTTCGCCACATAAAGCACCACCTGTATGTTGACTCCTAAATGCTGTCAAATGTTACTACGTCACTGAGCAGAATCTTTTTTTTTTTATCTGACCACCCCAGTTTCTCATGCAATTTTCTTGCCCCATCTAACAGTTCCACATCTGCGGGTTTACAGTCGGACATGACGGCCAAGAATCCGCCCGCAAAACACAGATTGGTATCGATGTATGTCAGGTCTACTAAACACTGTCTCTTTTTATGGATGATTTGACTACTGAGGATAGAATTTAAAACTCTACGGCCACTCCCGCCTGTGATTTTTACAACTGTCACAATGAGGCACAACGTCCCATCGACATGCATTTCTCTACTACTCTATTACAGCTTTGAGGTCTGATTTAAGAAGTCTTTAGCAGACAGCTCATCCCTTGTTCTTCTTACCGAAAATAAAGGGTTGGTTAAATTACGACTCTCTAAACGTAACTGAATGTAATCGTCAGAGGCTACCCTACTGTTAACGTCATTGAGAACGAACTGTATCCCCTGTGTATGCCTTCAACGACCTGCTGAGCTAAATTTATTAGTTCAAGACTGACAAAACAAAATTCCTCACAATACACCAAATCCCCAAATCTAGGTAGTTCCTTTTGCCAACTTCTCACTCACTCCATATACATGTCTGTTTGGGGGTCTGCATCTGCATTTTCAGGGTTACTTGGGGGTTCCTCTATGGGACCATCAGCTGCGTCTTCTATGTCAGACTCTATTTGAGAGTCAGACTCCAAGGGGCCACCAGGAGGATCATCAGGAATAGACAAGGACCTGTCTAGAGATCCTTCTGGGGAATTTTCCAAATCAGACTCTGTGTGAGAGTCACCACCACCTCACAGGTCAGATTCCACCTCCCCATTCTCAGACACATCAGTCTAAGAGCCTCCAATGGGGGACATCTCTTTTGGGTTTTTTTTTCTCCTCATCACCTCTTTAGCCTTTTAAAAAAATTTTACAGCGACCCTGGCCCATAACTTTTGGGCAGCCATCCGCTTATCCCCCAAATGCTGTCCCCCCTTCTGTTTATGCCTGAGCTGATATGTACCCTTGAGGAGGCCCCTTTTACCCCATTCCACAACTAGTCACGCCTGTTCAGAGTCACCCTGTGGAAAAACTGAAGTATTTTTCAAAAAGTCACCCCCAAGAGCTTTTGGATTTTTGATGTAGTTCCAGTCCTCCTTTCTTTCCCTGAAGATTCAGCGTTCATTAGCTTTCTGAACGAAGCGTCACATTTTTCCCAAATCTTTTTAGAATACCAAAGAGCTGTACCGAGCTTATTGTGTTGAGAGAATGGTTTGTAATAATTTTCAGATACCCCAGCATTGCAGGAGCTTTCAGTCCTTAGTTTTTTATTCACAACCCCTAAAGTGCACGCTCCGGGTTTGTGAATGTGTGTTTTCACTCACCATTTTCTCAGGATTTGGTGTGGTGTTGACCGCCGAGGAACTGGAGTTGTGGTTGCGTGGTTGCTTTTTACCAGAGTCTTTTGTTTTGTCCTTGAGTTTGACGTATACAAGCTTTGGACTGTCCTGATGCTTTGTCTGCGCTCTTGTGCTGTTTTGCATTGGCGTTGTTGTTCTTGTTGTTGTTAGAGGTCTCAGAGCAGATTCCTGGTTCTTTGGCAGTTCTGGAGGAGGTGTCCCTGTACTCTGACTATAACATTATCAGGAGAGCTGCCCATGCCTGATTAAGAAAAACAGATGTTCCAATTTAGCATCAAATAAACATTTTACAAAACTTAACTTTACCATCTTTCTCACCCACTCCTATGTATTTGCTTAAAATACAAAACCTCATAAAATAACCAAACCAATGAGCAAAATATATCTACTGGGCTTCATCCATCCATCAGCCGTTGATGCTGGTGAATTTTCCTTTCCAGCTGTCTCTTTCCTTTTTCTTTTGAGGTTGTTTACCCTCTGGTCTAAAGATCTCTCATGTTTTGAACGTACTGTGGAACAGACAACGTTATTATTATAAAACACATGAAACTGTCTTGTAAACGTAAAAAATAAAATACTCCATTTGGGTGTTTTTCTATTTAAAAAGTCAGAGCTTTAAAACAAAAAAATCCATTTCAGGCTGTACAACAAACACAGGTTTTGGTTTATTTCTTCCACTAGTGTTTCTCTAAAACCTAGGCATTTTTTAATACAAGCACGTGTTTCCACCATGCACCCAAAAACAAAGTGTGCAATAAAATACTTTTAAAATCCCGCATCATAACTAAGTCTTGCATAGGCCCCCTAAATCACCAACAACGATTTAAACAGTAACTAATTTTAAAACAACCCATTTTAAAAACACATCACATTTTGCAGAATAAAAACCAAACTGTTTTGAAACAAAATACTGTAAACCCCCACAGTTATCTCTAGCATAGGCCCCCTGAATCGCCAACAACAATTTAAACACTAATTTTAAAACAACCCATTTTAAAAAACACATCACATTTTGCAGAGTAAAAAACCCTGTTAGTTTGAAACACACCAAACCAACAGTTTTCAACCATATACTTTAAGAAACTCCACACTTATGTCCTGCACAGACCCCTGACTCACAATTTAAACATTAAAACTCTTTTAAAAACATTTTAAAACATACACACACTTTTAAAAGCCAATTACAGAAATTTACCTTCCACCACAGGGTAAAAGGATACTGGCACACGGTTATTCTGTTTTCCCCCCATGCGTACTTGGGCCTTTGGATTAAAGAACAAGCAAAATTTTTAGTTAGTATTATTCCCCAATTGCATCAAATCCCAATGCAATCTGTGTTATACCTGGTGTTTTTTAATTTAACCATGTTAAGCACAACTATAGTTAAAAATGGGGTTTTGCCTGGCCCTGGTGAAAAGCAGCTTGAAGTTGCTATTTCCGTGCTAAACAGATCACACTGCAAAATAAAGATAGGTACCATTATTTAGTAAGCACAGCATGGACAAAGCACTGCAGTAAAGAATGCGTGCTGTAATAAATTTTCTAATGGGACATTAATAGTTTCCCAACATAGTGCTTGTTACATTTTTTTGGAGAGTGGGAGGAGGAAGACTCTCAAACCCGTTTTTAGAGCCAATCCCCATCTGTCTCAAAGAGCAATTGTTTTACTGCACAGTTTATTAGATGTCCATTCTCCTCACCTTGTCTCCTCTGAAGTGAGACTGATTAAAAAATAAGATCATTCCTGCAGTTACCCTACAAATAAATCTGAGGTGTAACCAGGAAGAGGAAGTGAATTGCATGGATGAATCTCTGGAAAATATCTGACAGTCCCTTGAGAAATATTTTATATTACTGGTTAATTTTACAAGGTAACTAAACCGGAGCTCTGAGCTACCTTTACAGAGACCCTTGCAGGAATTCCTTACTTTTCAGATTAGCTGTTAGTTGTTTTTTTTTAACCCTTCATGTTATTTTGTTAAATGTAATAAATATGAAAAGAGAGTGTGTAACTTAACTAACTATAAATCAAACAATGCATGTGTTCCACCTCTAGTCATTGTAGGTTAAATTATTTTACAAGACAAGGACTTTCTTTTTAGGATTTTCATTCCTTCCAGTTATAAAGGATTTTATCTTTCAAAAGTTGCATAAGCTTCCTTGTATGTATCTAGAAGGTAAGCAGATTTAAAATTCTGGATGTTTTGTGGTGAAAAAGGGCAAAAGAAAATGTGTAATGATTTGCTTAGAACAATAATCTGCTAATGTCTTAAAAGTTTCAGATGAGATTTTAAAAAGCTGCATAGGGGATTTGGAGGCTAACACCCATTAACTTTAGTGAGAATTTGTTTAGGCAGCTTTGCAAATCTCAGCCTTCACGCTTTCATAGCATTTCACTCACTTGAAATCCCCGCTCCATTGAAGTCAATGGGAGTTTTGCCATTTCCATTCTATATGCATCCGAAGAAGTGGGCTGTAGTCCACGAAAGCTTATGCTCTAATAAATTTGTTAGTCTCTAAGGTGCCACAAGTACTCCTGTTCTTTTTGCGGATACAGACTAACACGGCTGCTACTCTGAAACCTGTCATTATGGTGTAGCCAGGATTTCCCTGATTCTCTGACATACCAAAGCAAAATGAAATACCACCCAATGATGATTTCCACCAAGGAAACTCCTTCGCTGTTTCCATTCCATTTACTCTTTTGATAGACTCTATTAAATCTGTGTTATAAATTGTCATAGTTGTTTTATGTTGCTCTTTTACAGTGTTGCGCAGTGACTTTCATTTATTCTACTTGGCAAAGTCTTTGTTCAGCCACAAGGTGGTACTGTCACTTCTCAACAGCAGGAATATCCTTTAGAAACCAAAGAACCCTTAATGCATTCACTCTAGTTCTGGGTCAACCAATAACACAGATGGTAAACAATTTCCCATTGGCTTGGAGTTAATTTTTAACCTCCTTCTGTGTCATAACCTCATGCAACCATGGCTCTATGCCTTTGATGGTATTCTTATTATTTTCACAGATTGGGGCACAGTTATCAGGGTCACAGGTGTGACCCTTCATTTGAGACACATATCTTCTATCCTCTTGTATCTTGTATCTTGACATTTTAATTAACCACACTGCTGAAATTAACGATGTAGCCCGCCATGGTCTGCTTTCCAGCTGTTATGTTCATGGCACACACACACAGAAGTTAGAGAAAAATATAAATACTCTTGCTGGAACGTAACTCCACTTTCTTTCTTAGAATTCAGCATGATAACATACAAGAACTCCAAAACAGGCTCCTCCCGAACAGAGAGGCACAATTCCCCCACCCTTACTGTGGGCTGGCTGCATCAGGGCCTAACAGCAGTCAGTCTGCACACGTCCCTACAGAGCCCTCTAGCCCACAGAACCTAGCCTGAAAGCAGGACCAGAAAAATATCCTGAAATTTAAAGTGACAGCCTACAATTTTAACACAGTTTTTAATACAACACACCGGCCAGTCCACAATTTGTTTAGATTCTAAAAATTAAATCTGAAATAACTTGACAACCAAACAAAAATCCTTCTGGTTTTATCTGAGAGGATTTGGGAGCAAGGATGTGCATGACTCTGATGTAAATAATCCATGGACTGTGTTCCCAGGAATGATATTTTCATATGCCCCTGTAAAGTGCCTACATCACTTCTGAAAACTGTCAATCAATCAATAACAGAGACAATTTCTATGCATAATCAAACATGCGCCTGGTCCTCCATCTCCAAAAATACAGGTATCTATCACTTGGGCTAGAAGAATGTTCCCTCAGGTTGTAGCTGTAGCAGGTCTGAGATCCTCTCTGTGGGCCCAGCCACTAAAAGGCAGAATCACACACAGCCTGTACATTACATTGTCCACATAGGAACAAGTGCTATTCTGTCAGGCAGGACCACATCCAGCTGCACAGAGAGACAGAGATCAGCTCTGGAAAGATTCCGCCTTATGGGTTTGCCCCAACACTCTGGTGTCCACTCCCTGTAAGAGATACAAACCCAAAGGTTTTATGAAATTTGCCCCCTCCTTCAATGTAGAGGGAGATATGCACAATTTCTTGCCCCCACCCCCAGTTAGAAATTACATAAACTGGGTTTGGGATGCCACTGAGTCAGCCTATTCTGCCAGCCTGGGTGTGGCCCTGCCTGTGTGCTTGGCTGGAAGAGGCTTGTGAGCCTAACCCAGCAAGGCCAGGTAAAGGGGACCCAGGCTGGCAAAATAGGCTGACTCAGTGGCATCCCAGCACATCAGGTGACACCTCAAAGGGCCCGACCCGTCACATGGGGGATCTTGACTCCCTGTGTGCTGTCTGCATGGCCTTCCTGTGTCCTAGCCCACAGCAAAAAATTGGGGGAAGGGAAAGAGTGGGCAGGGGAGGTGGAGCTGTAACTATAGCAATCCATGGGGATGCAGTAGAAGTGGAGACTACTGCAGTTCTGAAGCATTAGTGGCCACCATAGAATGGTTCCATGGCCTGGAGGGGATTCCTTGCTGGTTACTTGAGCTGTGATCTGGGATAGTGATAAGGATCTAGCCCCGGGTGAATAAATGAGGTGGTGAGGTCTGGGAGAAATAGTGTCTCACCCAATGGCATTTCTTTGAAGATCTTTGGAAAGAGAAGAAAACAGAGAATTGGTTATTAACCTGGTCAAGAAAACTGATCTGTCAAGTCTCATATCCTGCGTACAGCTGTGTCTACTTCCTGATGCTTAAGGAAGTCTGGCAACAGCTCAGATGAGAAGCTGGTGAGAAGGTGTATTAATATCAGAGCTTTCCATAATGTGGTTTTGGGCACCAGGATTCACATACGTTTGCTTTTTCATTTGTTTCATTTCACTGGGCTTCATTCTCTCTGACTTTGAGCTTTGGGTTCAAACCAACGCCAGAAAAACTCCAAGCTAATCTCACATGAAACCAGCACATCTCCCTTTTGGGGGATTTTTTGGGAAAATCATGAATTAATCCAGGTTGTTCAATCTGAGCCCAGGTTTGTGCTGTCTTCCATTTAACTAGGAGCTGCTTAAATCAAAAGATTGACTTGATACTGAGGTACATGCTCCTCCTCCTTGATCTGTCAGCTGCTTCTGACACAATCTACCATGCTCCTCTTCTTGACATCTTGTCTTCCCTTGGCTTCCGTGACCGTGTCCTCTCCTGGTTCTCCCCCTACCTCTCTAGTTGTTCCTTCAGCATGTCCTTCAGAGAATCCTCCTCCAGCTCTCTGTCCTTTTCTTCTCACTCTACACCTTATCTCTGGGTAATCTCATCTGCAAACCATTTAACTACCATTCCTAGGCTGATGATTTACAGATCTACCTCGCTATTCCAGACCTGTCCAAACTAAAATCTCAGCCTGTCTCTTTGCCATCATCTCGTGGATGTCCACCCATCAGCTGAAGCTAAACATGGCTATAACAAAGCTCCTAAACTTCTTCTCCCCCAGACAAGCCCTCCCCGCTACCTCCTTTTCCAATAACTGTGGATAACACTATCATCCTGCTTGTCATGCAGCCTGGATGTGAGGACCTAGAAAGGTCTGAGTTGAAAATTATATCCAGTTTACAGGCCTACATTTGACTCTCGCCAATTCTTTGTGCATCACATCTCTAAGTAGATACGGCCTTTCTGATCCATCCATGAAGCTATAACTCTCGTCTCATCACATCACATCTGGATTATTGCAACATCCTTCTGTCTGGCCTTCACAGATGGAATGTTGCCAAACTCATAACCATTCAGAATGCTATTGCAAAGATCATTTCCCTATCCCATCAATTTGACCGTGTCACTCCTCTCTTTTGCATCCCTTTGCTGGCTTCCCCTTCTTTATCACGTCAAACATATTGTGCTTGTATTCACAGTCAATCCCCGCTCTATCAATCTAGCATTTCTCACTCACGAACTAGCTGGACATGCTCGCCACTGATTGGCCCATGATATCAGCCTCCATCATTCACTTGTTAAATTTTCAAACAAACACCTTCATGCTTTCTGCCATGCTGCCCCATACACCCAAAAGAAGTTCTGGATAAACATCTATAAAGCTATCTCATTATCCACTTTCAAATCTCTCTCCTAAAAACTCTCTTTTTGCATTGATTCCTATAAAAAATTGTCAGTGTTTAGGCTGCTGATGTGCTGAGTCCACTGCCTATCATGTTAACCATATTCGTTTAATTGTTTCCTTGTCCTTTCCTATGTGTCTGTATCCATCTGTTGTCTCCTCGTCTTACAATTTGAAGTGTAAGCTCCTTGGGGCAGGGACTGTCTTGTTCTGTGTTTGTACAGCACCTAATACGATGGGCTTCTGATCCACGACTAGGCTCCTAGATGTTACTTGCATGAATGTAAATAATTAATAATGATTTATGCAGCACCTATAAGCTTCAATAATCATATCTACACTATATTGTCATCTCTCTAATGCAATCTAAATTCTTGGATCCTATCCCAGAATTCACAGAATTCACAACCCCCCCTGGCCAGGAGGGGATTATTTTAGTTGTTCCAAACTCTCTACACCTGGCTTCTCCTCCTTTTGGCTCTCACTGTAAATTACATCCCTACGTTTATGACTTTACAGCCTGTTATCACGGGAAGGATTGAGATGTCACAATTTCAGGACTAGGATTTCATTGCAGTGTCAAGTAGGGGAAAGCAATGGGCTGTGAGAGATGCAACTTCTGTTTTAAATTAGAGCTGGACTCACATCCCAGTATTCAGATCTGAACAAGGTTAGAGCATATTTGAGACCAGAGTTTTGCGTCAATCCTTATAAAGATAGGTGCCATATTAAAAATCTCAACTAGGGCCTATAAAATGACTCACTTGGTATCTAGAGATGTGCCAGCACTTATTATCTACCCTCCTTGCCCCTAGCAAAATCCAGGGATTCAGATATTTGGAACTCCAATCCAAATAATCTCTGATTTGGCTTTTGCAAAACAAAATATACCAGATAAGGTGTTGCAAAACCCAAATTAATCCCACTGAGTTTGTTCCTCTCTACTGATAATTGGGGATCAAGAGAACTGAGTTCAAAACCATGTCCCATGTAAACGGATCTTAAGCTCAGGTATATTGGAGAGGTCTCTCTTGGGTGAAAGTCCTGCCTTAACGGTAGCTTTAAAGTGTGCCAGATATAGCAAAGAAAAAAGATGAGCTCCCTCAGAGTCCAAGTGCTCTTCCTGTTTCCTTTCCAGAGGAAACGCACTGTGACACTTAACTACAAGTCAGGTTTTTTGTTTGGACAGTTCAAGGGCCTTATCCAGCAAGGTACTGAATGTCCTCAGTGGCTTCAGTGGGAGGTGAGGGTCCTCTGCACCATTGAGCAGGTGCTCAGCACCTCACAGGATTGAGCCGCAAGACCTCACAATACAGTAAGTGTAATACTTACCATTTCACATGCAAGGATCCCAGTGCACTTTGCTACCATTAATCAACTGAGCCTCAGAATAGTCCTATGAGAGGTGGTATTATCCTTATTTTATAGATAACCCCTCTGAGCCTCAAGTTCCTTAAGGGCCTGATCCTGCACTATTGAAGTTAATGGCAAAACTTTCCTTGACTTCCGTAGAGCAGGATTGGCCCTTATGCAACTTGTCCCTCCATGATCACAAAGTGAATGTGTCAGAGCTGGGAATGGAACACAAATCTCCTGATGCTGCGCTCTAAACCCAGCACCACACTGCTTCCCAAAATGCCATTTCCTCATCACTTTGCCCTGCACCTTATATTGAATAACTCTGTCTCCACAGATTACGCTTGCATCCTTCCGGTCTTGGTCTTTTCTTTTGTATAAGGGAATTCTAGGGGAAAGATATGTGGCTCATTAAATATGGTCACACATAGGAATGCAGGAGGTAATTTTCATTCTCTGACTTTGCCCTATGCTGGCAGCTGCTCTCAGCTTGTCCCTGAATCCTCCAGAGTGTCAGCAATAGGCATGCAGCTCCGAGCCCACCATAGCAGGCAATTAGAAAGGATTAGATAAAGACTAGTCTAGGAGCTTCAGTTCAGGCCGCATATAATCTCCTTTAGTGGAGTATTTCCTGGCCGTGTAGCCAACCTCATGGACTCAGTGGCTGTCCTCACTCTTGTGGGTGGATTCCTCACATTTAATGAAAACTATGAAAAAGTACTTCTCTTGGCTTTACTGCTGCTCTATAAATATCTAGGGCAATATCCTCCCTGCTGCATCTGCATGTGACCAGATGGGAGACCACTGACTTTGCACCATGCTCTCCCCCAAGGAACCTAGAGAACTTCCTCCACTAAAGCTCTGCAGGGTTATTCCTCTACAGAAACTGGAGAGCAGGGCAGGAGCCGTGGAACCAAAGAGCAATCACGCTCCATACCATGTTCCCCTCAAGACCCCATAGATTTCCCATTGAAAATGTGACCCTGTGTTAATGCTGCTTAAAGCAGGGTTAATACCCTGCTGATTCCCCTCCATGGCTAAGTGAAATTCTCAAAGCTAAGTCTGTGCTACTTATTTACCATTCTTCAGCTCTCCCTTGTACATCTGTGTTTTTTTTTATTTTTATCCCCATTGTTTTCCTGTGTAGCAAGAGGAGGGAGTTGTATGGGTGAGCTGGGCCAGCACAGGGAGCTCCTGATAGTTTCTTTTCTTAAGAACATAAGAACAGCTGTACCGGGTCAGACCAAAGGTCCATGTAGCCCAGTATCCTGTCTACCGACAGTGGCCAATGCCAGGTGCCCCAGAGGGAGTGGACCTAACAGGCAATGATCAAGTGATCTCTCTCCTGCCATCCATCTCCTTCCTCTGACAAACAGAGGCTAGGGACACCATTCCTTACCCATCCTGGCTAATAGCCATTAATGGACTTAACCACCATGAATTTATCCAGTTCTCTTTTAAACTTTGTTATAGTCCTAGCCTTCACAACCTCCTCAGGTAAGGAGTTCCACAAGTTGACTGTGCGCTGCGTGAAGAAGAACTTCCTTGTATTTGTTTTAAACCTGCTGCCTATTAATTTCATTTGGTGACCCCTAACACTTGACAAGCAGAGTGTTTAAAGCACTCAGGTACTGCAGCCTGCTTATAGGGTATATTCAATATCATTCTTTATTCAGAACACTGGAGTACCTAGAGCATGATGATGTCTCAGGACACCAGGTTCCAAGAGCCTGGGCCCCACCACTTCTGCAATTTTATAGCCCTGCAAGCCTGAGCCCCACAAGCTGGGCCAGCCGCAGGTGGCTTATTGCAGTGTAGCTATACCCTTATTGTCCACTCTAGGCTGGCTTATTCGGAGTTTGGACAGAGCTCACTACCATGGCATGCAAAGGGTAGAGAACCCCCTGCACTGCTGCTTTACCTATCTCATTACATCTTCACAGGGCCTCTGTGGCACAGAGATCCTTTATCCAGGCTCCCCACAAAGGCGTGACTTTTATTCTAGAGGCATGTCAGCAACAGAGCACTCTGTGGGCCAGGTGGATCTGCACTGTAAATACAGGAATGAATTTGGCTCAGTTTTGTAGAGCGGATGGATATACACACATAACAAGGTAAATTCTCCTCTCAGTTACCAAACCTTTGGGACATATTCCTCCCTGGTGCAACTTGACATGGCTGAAATTACAGCAGGGGTCAACTTGTTTCAGGCATGCTTTGCACATTGCACTTTGAATGAACACTACACATGTTCTCTTCCTTCAGATCTCTCCTCAAGACCCCCACCCCCCACCCCCTTCGGCTGTGATACCTGCACCAAATTGGCCAGCCAATGGTGGCTCTTTTCTTTTCAATATGGCAGTTAAGCTTGGTCTATGCACAGTTTTGTTTCAGAATAACGACGTCCGTTTGGAGTGTGACTTTTTTTTATTTTTGTTTTTACCAAAATGGCAGTATGACTCTATCCTAGTATGGGCACCATTGTACTGGGATAGAGGCAGTGCTTAATTTGTAAGGAAAGAGGTGCCTGGGCTTGAGCAAGTTTTTTACTTTCATAACTGACGTGGCAAGCCCAATGGTGCTGCGGCTCAGCCCTGGCAAGCCTCGGCACAAATTCAGCACCTTTATCTGCCCTTCTACTGGCATTGCTGATTCAGTGCTGCCAACTCCCCCAATTATCTCAGGAGTCACCGCCCTTTGGCAGAGCAGAACTAGTCTGGTAAAGAAATGACTCAGAACTAGTCACCTCAGAATTTCAGCTGGGGGAGTGGGAGAGTGGCCCCTCCTCTGATTAGCTGCTTTTCCAGTTCTGCCTCCTGGGGGAAAGCAGCCAATCAGAGCTGCTGCAGGAAGTGGGCACAGCTCTCTCCCCCTATTCTCAGGAGCAGACCCCTTTCTCACAGAAGGGGAGGGGGGAGCAGGGACTAGGAGCAGAAAGTGCCCAGGTGCTCAGGGCAGCAGTATAATACTGGGAAGGGGCAGAGACGGGGGTGAAGAACCCCTGGAGTTGCCCCTCTCCCCAGCCTGGAAGAGGGAGAAAAGAACCCTGTTGCATCCCCACACAACTCTGGTCTGGGACAAGGGGTGAAGGTCCAGGAGCTGCAGGAGGAGCAGGGGTGAGGCTAGGGGGGCAGAATTGATTGGGGGCTGTAGGGTAGAACTGATTGCTTGGCAGGGGGTTGGGCAGATGTGGGGGTAAAAGCTCCTGCATTGGGAGTGTTGGCAATCTAATTGTCTCTCTCACACACGCACAGACTAGGGGTTGATGGGGGGAGTACAGAAATCAAAAGACAGGCCAAAAATACAATATAATCTTAAAGAAACAAAACCCAAATCACCATGATTTTGGGCCAATCCCATGATTGCTGGAGGTCTGATTGATGGTTTTTTAACCTTCGGAGTTGATAATACTGCTTATTCCCCATCCCACGTGAGAAGAAGCTATATATGTATACTGATATAACTGTGCTCAAGGGGATTGTACTGCTTTAACAATATTGGTATAGTGAAAGTGGCACAACTTTTGTGTGTGACAATTCCTAACAGAGGGCCTGAACACAGATAACAAATAATTAGTTAAATTAAAACCAGTTCCATGACAATACTGAAACAATTAGCCATATTTGTAAAAAATAACTATGAAAATTAATGGAAATAGAGCAAATATTACAGTTAATATTATTTTGTGTATGTGAATAATGTAAATATTAGATTAGGAATAGAGATTGTGTGATCAGTATCTCTTAGGCTCAAACTCTAATGCCCCAATCCAGCAAACATGTAGGCACCATGAGTGGTAAAGCTTTTCAGGATCCAAGCCTAAACTAGTATAACTAATTACTGGAATTTTCCTTTAATATTGCATAACTGAGCTATAATCCAGGAAAACAGAAAAAACAAGTAAATCCAAACAGCAACTGAAACGCCCTCATAAATTCGCAATCATCCTCTAGATCTGAAATGTTGGTTCTCTCACTCTGTAACAATTGGATAGAAAATATGTTTTTTGGAATCTGCTTCTGAAACTGTAGAGGGCAGGGAGGAAATTAAGGGAATTATCAGTGATATTTAAATAATTCTTCCATTTGGAGTTAACAGAGGCCAGGCCATTCAGTTGATTTGGATTGTTCTTTACTTTTCTTTTCCAGAAATGCATTAAGTATATCTGTATTACAAAACATTAATGTAAGCAAATGGATGGGCAGGCTTTAAAGAACTAGGTTTTTATTAGTATATGTTGCATAATGTTGATTTCACAGTGCATACACAGCTGATGAAAAAATACTTATATTGATGATAAACATTTACAGATAGCCAAACAAAGAAAAATGTGGTTTGAAAACTTACCAGTTTGACTGAAGGATATTGTATATTTGTATTGTAACTTTGTATATTTTTACCTTTGATGTTGACAATTTATGTTGAAATGGTTATAAAACTTTTTGAATCTCAGCACATACTGTCATTAAATGACGATTGTCTGACCTCCTTCTTGGCCGAGCACTCCTCCCCCAATTTCTCACAACTCTGAACATTTAAATTGATAAAAATAGAAAATGCTTAAGAATAAACAGTGATGTTAACCATTGAAATTACGAAAAAATAAAAAGTGAATTCTGCTTAACATATGAACAGGTTACAAAACTATACCCACTTGGAGGTAGGGTGTGTGTGTGTGTGTGTGTGTGGTTCGAAGGTTTGTGCGTGTAGTGTATCGGGGGGAAGTATGGGATTTGTGTGCCGGGTGTGTGAAGAGTATGAGTGTGCCTGTCAGCTGTTTGTGTGGAGTCTGGGAGCGGGTATATCTGTGCGAGAGTGTGTGTGTGGGGGGGTGTTTATGTGTGTCTATTGGCGCGATGTCTGTGGCATGTGTGCGTTTGACTTGCGAGAGGAATCCCCAGCGGGCAGTCAAGTGTTAAGGATCCCTGCGTGCTCACTGGACAGGCTGGGCGGAGATTTCATATTCGCACCCTCCTGCGGGAAGAAAGTGGCTGAACCTTGGAGCACGGGGGGTCGGAGGGAGGGAGGGAGACGGACCCAGGGGGAGGGGACAGACAGAGGGAGTGGGGCAGACCCGGGGAGGGAGGGGACAGCGGGAGCCAGGCCCAGGGAGGGAGGGGACAGAGCGAGTGGGGCAGACCCAGCGAGGGAGAAATGAAGGGATTAAGCCGAGGCTTGGGAAACTTGGCTGCGACCAGGGAGGTCCCGCCACGCACTCTCTGAGCCCGTGGCGCTGCACTCCAGGCCGGTGCCCCGCTGCTGATGGCAGGGGAGGGGATCCCCTGAGGCGCGGCAGGGCTCGCTGCATGGTCCCCCGGGGCGCGGGGCATGCTCTGCGCCCGGCCCGCCTCGCCTCGCCTCGCCTCGCCTCGCGCCGGCCGGCCGCTGTGACCTGTTCGCCGGGGCAGTAATGCGCGCCGGGCAGCCCGGGCTCGCTGCCTCCCGCCGGCCAGGCAGCTGCGGCTCCAGCTGCGGCCGCTGCTAGCTCGGCGGGCTCTGCCGTCCCCAGCTGTAGCACAACCCCACCTCCAGCTGCAGCCACTATGCCCCGGAGACGGGGGCTCTCTTCCCCCAGCGCCGCCTGCCTCTTCATCCTCTCCTCCCTGCTCCACCACCTCCGGGGTAAGCTGGCTTTCCAAGTCTCACCCGAACTGGGGGGAGTGGGGCGGTTGTTTTGAGTAGAGATCGCGACGGTTGCGTTGCAGGAATAATAAAACCGACAGTCAGCTCTGTGGTTGCTTTCTGGGGCTGGACGAGGAAGCGGGGGAAGTGACTAGCTGGGGTCGGTTTCTTCCTGGTAAGCATCCGCTTGCCAAGTGCTTAAGGAGGGCGGTCTTCCCCTGAAACGGCTAAAGACAGATGAAGTGCCCCATTGATGTTCCAAATTCTGGGGGCAAACTGGGTTCTGGATTTCTTCCCTCCCCTCTCCCCACCCTCTTAGAGGGACAGGTGATCTCTCTCCATCCCGCCCCCCAGCACAAAAGACTTCTTGAAACACTTTCTGGTTTCAAGGTTATAAATAACCTGTGTTTTGTTTTTTTTTTAATTCCATAACCTTGATCCTGTAGGTTTCCTACAAGGCCTTTGGACTCAAAGCTCTGTACAGGCACTATATATCACAGAGCTCACTTTGCCCACCACTGAGGCGCAGCCACCAATGATTGGGGTTGTTTATCCGGAAGCACAAAAGAGGTCTCTGTGGTAGGGTCCCCCATCTGAACCAAGGAAAAATGTGCATGTTGTGAGGAGGTGTTTTTAATGCTGGGTTTGGCCAGGTTATAAGGGCCTCTTTATAAAGGAGTTGAATTAGTTTCAAGGCGGAATGTAGTGCTGGTATATGGTTCATGATACTGCCTGAAATGACTCTGACGCACCTACAGAAGTGAGATATCTGTATCAGGAAAGGAATAGACCTCACAAAGTCCACACACATGCATCATATTACAGTCCTTGGTTCTCCTCATTTTAGGCCAAACAATGAAAGTGCCAGTTCATTCTACATGTGCTTCAGACAACAACAAACTCCATCAAATTTGGGGACAGGCTGTTAAATTTTATTTTTGTAAGTGGTGTCACGGTGCTCAAGAGTTTTTGGACAGGTATCCCTTTTTACTAGCAATCCAAATAATTTTTTCCCCCCAGAGACTACATATCATTATTACAATTAAAAATAAAAATGCAGAGCATGAAAATCAACAGTTAGTCCCAATTAAATAGAGCAGTTAATCAGCCCAAAGTTTCTCTTGATTTTTCTTCCTGTGTTTTGATTGTGTTTTATATTCCAAAATGTTTACCAAGTTGCCAAATATCACAGTGGTAAATAACAGCCACAATTACCTTGGTACTCAAAACATCTGTATTTTTAAGAAGTCACACTTGAGTTAGTTGTCTTCAGCTAAGCCTGGAATTGCATGTGCCCAGGTTTCCATATATACTATTGCTTTTTGCTGTTTCTCAAAAGTACCAGATCTCTGTGTCCAGGCACAGCTAAAATTGTAATGATAGTGCAAGAAGTAGTTGTTATCTGAACAGGCCTGATTATCTTTCTCTAAGTGCCCTGAGAGGCTAGTAGAGAGCTAGCCAGCAGTCATATTGACTTGAACCATTTGTATGAAGGGCTCAGCTTTGATTTCCGAACAATTTTGGATTTCGCTCCTTAGCACAAAGAACAGGCAAGTTTTTGCTCATAGATATTCTGCAAGGTCCCCACTTCAAAGTTTTTCTTTTTAATGCAATGTCTTACGTTCAGAGTTGGTAGAGACTTGCTATTGAATGTGACCTAGACCACATCCCTGGATGTGAACTGACTTAAACTTTGTGGGTCTGGATATTACAACTCAAGCCATTCTCTACTTGGCACGAAAAGGGAATAAAGTTTTATTATAATCAACTTCAACTGAAGAAATATTCCTCCCTGGAATATTGGTTAGACTCCCTGCGTGTTTGGGTTACAGGTCTTCAGTGATCTAGATGGAGAGTGGCAGCATTAATAATCATAAAGTCTAAAACATTCATTTTGTTATTTGTTGCTATCTAGGCCTCCTTTCCTTATATTGCTCCTGGCTCAGGTTCAGCCCTAATGTGAAGGATGTACTTAATCCAGAGAGCTGTCACTGTTCTCCTCAGCAGGGATGCTTTTATGGCTCCTGGACATCTATTAAAACAGCAGCAATTTATGATTGTGCTCTGATAATACTGGAAATGGCCACTCTCTTTATTAGTGTAGTGCTGGTCTCTTATAAAGTGAGACCAATAAACTGCTTTGAGTCCACTATTCACTTATTTACCCTTTGTGTTTACATTATTAACTAGCTACATTTACAAGCTCTTCATCCTGTGGGAGAGTGCTATGGCATGGGGCCGTAAAACTCAACAGATTTTCATCATAGATTTTCTTCTATCCGATGGGACTAATCTTAAGAGATGCTGAGCACTCATAACTCCCACTTACTTCAGTGGGCCACACAGATGTTTCAGCCCCTACCTAATTAAGGTGGATGAAATCTCACACCTAACTACATGGATACAGAGCTAACTATGTATCTCTGTTTCGGGCAAGCCGGTACATTAAAATGTGTTATGTACTAAAGAGCTGGCTATATTGGGCTTTATGGCAGAACTAGTTTAAAATAAGGTCACAGCTATTTGCATGGCTGTTTGGTGGCCTCCCTGAGCGCCTCTCACAAAGTTGCTGTCTGGTGTCGCTCACGCTGCATCATCAGAATTTTGGGATCATAGCTGAGTTATCCTCCTGGGATGCAAATCTTGCCCTTTTCCCCCGTGGGTGAAGAGGTCCCTCTTGCATTGGAACCAGTGCAGTTCTGCTGTGCCAAGGAAATGGCATGATTTGAGGAAGCCACTCAGAGCCTGCTGGGTGCTTGAGCAGGGTGGAAC
This sequence comes from Trachemys scripta elegans, assembly GCF_013100865.1. NCBI lineage: Eukaryota > Metazoa > Chordata > Testudines > Emydidae > Trachemys > Trachemys scripta. The sequence goes on along the minus strand of NC_048308.1, from coordinate 11,149,328 downwards.
TAGATATAGGGCAGAGCAATATGGAGAATGGGTGCAGATCCTCCAACCTCTTGTGGTTGGGGGCATGCAAGCTTAGGTTAGGCCAGAGGCTGCTGTAGTAGGATGGCATGATAGCAGCTGTGGACATCTGTGGCCTAGGAGGGGTGGATTTCTTTCCCAGCTAGAGCTGGTCCGAACCTTTTTGTCAAAATATGCTGTTTGATGAAGCTGAAATGTGTTATGTGGAGGTGTATTGATTTTAATCGAGTTAGAGGGCGCCTAAGACTCACACTCTAAAACAGGGGTGGGCAAACTATGGCCTGCGGCCCGCCAGCCGTTTTAAGCTGGCCCTCGAGTTCCCTCTGGGGAGCGGGGTCTGGGGCTTGCCCCACTCTGGCGCTCCAGCAGGGGCACAGAGTAGGGGGCCGCTCCACGGGCTCCTGGAAGCAGCCGCATGGCCCCGCTCCGGCTCCTACATGCTCCAATGGCCCCGCTGCAATGGGAGCTGCAAGGAACTGGTGCCTGTGGATGGGGCAGCGTGCAGAACTGCCTGGCCGCATCTCCAAATAGGAGCCGGAGAAGGGACATGCCGCTGCTTCCGGGAGCCACTCGAGGTAAGTGCTGCCCGGAGCCTGCACCCCTGAGCCTCTCCCCACGCCCCAGCCCTGATCCACCTCCTGCCCTCTGAATCCCTCAATTCTAGCCTGGAGCACCCTCCTACACCCCAAACCCCTCATCTCCAGCCCCACCCCAGAGCCTGCACCCCCAGCTGGAGCCTGCACCCCTTCCCGCACCCCAACTCCCTGCCCCAGCCTTGATCCCCCTCCTGCACCCCAACCCCAATTTTGTGAGCAGTCATGGCCCGCCATGCAATTTCTATTCCCAGATGTGGTCCTTGGGCTAAAAAGTTTGCCCACCCCTGCTCTAAAGCTTGGTGGTTAGGGCACTGGCCTGGGATGTAGGAAATCTAGGTTCATGTCTCTGCTCCACCTGGTTTAGCATAATTTGAGACGAAAAATTCAGCACTGACGTGGGCGGAGCAGGGACTTGAATCTGGGTTTCCCAGGCCAGGGGTGATGCATACCACCCAAATCAAAAACCTCAGGTTTTGATCCAAAAATGGCCATTGTGACACAAATCCCTTTTTTTCCGGAAGCGTTTGAAAGGTTTGGTTTTATTCCAGTGCGTAACGAAAACAAATGTTGAAACTTCAAAAGCTGCCATGAAATGGAATTGTCGCCTCTGGCCAGCTCTGATCCCTGCACCTTGCTGAGTGACTTGAGGAGGGTGCTGCGGAGCAGGCATTCGCCATGGTACAGAGTGGGAATCGCCCAATGAAGGGAACTCTTGGTTTTAATAATAACATTAAGATTAGATGATCTTGTGGTTGCTTCTGGCCTTAAACTCTATTAATACATAAATCCTCACAGTCCCACCTGTAAATGAGGATAACTCATTTACAATATTTTGTAAAGAAGGTAGGTAAACATTATCCTCATTTTCCAGACAGATCAAGTGATGTCTAAGTGTCAATGGAAAAGCCAGGATTAGAACTCAGCCACTGTTGGCTTCTAGAAATGTCCTCTTAACCATACTACTTGGTAAACTTCACAAAATATTGTTAGTGAGGGATTTGGCTTTTCAAAACCAGTATCAGAGACCCATCTTGGGCATTTAGAGCAGTGGTGCTGGTTGTACCTGCAACAGGAATGCTAATTTCTATAACAATTTGTTTTCTCTCCAACTATTCCCCTCCTTTACCCCCTGAATTCATTTATAAGGAAAATAAAACACAGCAGTTTTGCTAGACTACAAAACCCATTGTTACAAGGCTTCTTGTGAGTGGGGAAAGCTTTATAATCAATATTTTGTTTCATTTTTTGAATTCTTGAAAAGTCCAGAATTGGGCTTGGTTTAAGGAGTAAATTGCATGTATATAATAAGCAATCAATTAAATAACATTATAATAAGCCTAATGTTAAATGAAAACAAAACCAGACGGTATCCTTTAATGAAAACCATTGAAAAAATACAGGTCATAGCTCCCTTGATTTAGGGAGAGTGAGTTAAAATGAATCATCCTGTGGGTTATAGATAATTGTCAGTGTGAGGCATTGACATAAACAGTCAGGGCACAATCATGACTTAAAAATTGTGATGGAATAATTTACCCTTTACTAGCTTCTAACCTAGAGCATGGCATGCCCTTATACAGCTGTCCAGCTTGATTCACAACTTCCTTCCTCTTCGATACATCCCTCAAACTTGAGTGACTCATACAGCCAAATCCAACATTTACAATTTTTAAATATAAATGCATTCAAGGAAGGCAGCAGTTGGGCCTCAGACGCCGACATTACAACAAAAAGTTCCCCCTAAAGAGCAAAACTTTAATCAGCCCTTTTCCAGACATCACCAAGTCTGCTCAGCCTTCACTAGCGTTATGCGTAGTGCAATAGGGTCTGTGGATATAATTGTCTGCAAATTGATGAACTGTAGCACGAGGCCTGAAATGCTTTCAGTGACATTCAGTGTGGAAAAAATAAGTAGGCTCAGAATTCAAGCCCGGGGCATTTCCTTTTAGACTGTGCAGCATCCACATAGACTCCTCTGTTGGAATTTTGTCTAATTAGTTATCGACAGTTGACGTTAATAGCTGCACACTGGAGCATAGAGACATCAGTGGCTTCAAATGTTATTTTCATCATAGCTACAGACACCATTAAATGTAAGCGGTTGCATTCAAACCTAATACTTCTGATGGTTAGTACGATTTAATCCTAGTGATGGCAACTCAGCACTAATTTAATGTGATCAGAACCTCCATACTAGATTCTGCATATAAAACCTTGTTGGTTGTCTTTACTCTGTATCACGCTAATACTTTAAGGGTGCAGATAACATTGCAAGTTGTGTATGCCTGCGTCAATGTGTGTTTTGCATTAGCACTCCATTAGCACTGTATTACCATACAGTGTGGAGCAACATGTTCCATTCTAAGATGCGCTGGACATTACCCAAAATAAACAAGCTGTCCTGCTTAACCTGGATATCCTATGGAAATGACTCTTACTAAATTAAAGCAATTTAGAGTAAGGAGGTGACTCAATTATGTAAATCACTCATATGGGAAGTGGGGATAGGAGATAATTAAAGGCTAATTTAAGATGAAACAGATGTATTAATATTTTACCCTACTAGTTCATTCAGATGAAAAGGAATAATAATAATAAAAAAAGCCTACTATGACTTGTTTTGCCAGTTTTTAAAAGTCAGTGTTATCTAGGATTTGCAAGGAGCAACATTAATATCCAAGTAATGACTTGTGTTCTAGCAGAAGTCTTGGAAATATTTAATTGGATTGATCAATTGACTAACTCTTCCAAAATTAATTGATCTGAGCAGGGAGGAAGGGAAATCACTAGAGTCCTAATTTTCAGTGGTTCAAGCTCCAAAGGCCTGTGAAATGTTTAATCTTACATTAATTGTTACATAAAGTGTATTGCGATGAGCACTAAGCTACCAATTTCCAGCTATTTCACCCGTAAGATGACCCCATTCTCTGTTGTTTTTTATTGCTGAAGGTCTCAATATTTGCACAAGTGGAAGTGCTACTTCCTGTGAAGAGTGCCTGCTCATCCATCCAAAATGCGCTTGGTGCTCCAAAGAGGTATGTACTTGGTCTTGCTTTTCTGTTCCTCTTGTGGGCGTTTAGTGGGTCAATATAAACTGCTTACTGCAAAACAGAGAGACAGGCTTTCCTTTCCTTTCCTTTCCTTTCCTTTCCTTTCCTTTCCTTTCCTTTCCTTTCCTTTCCTTTGCCTCTTCCCAGAACCATTCCCCACCAAAAAAGATTGGTAAAGACGAGGGGAGTTCCTCCACGCCCCATCTGTTTAGACTGTCACACATGCATAGTCTATAAGTTCTTTGACAAACCAAGAAGTGGATCTGCTTTTCCCTTTTTATGCATCCTAAATATACTTGCACTCTAGCATTTGCTCAGTGCAATAACCTTGCTGGGTCGGCATGTTTTGTTGAATTAATCCCATACGTCGTATTTTCAGACCACTGTGTGTTGCTGAATGTTGCACTATATGAATTCCTTTTCACTGAACGTTGTACGATTTTCACATCCTTAGTCAATTTTACTGGAATTCTAATGACCCTAGTCACTGGCATTTGACTTCATGTTTTATAAACTAGCTACCATTTCTGCAAAGCCTGGAAAGAATCTGATTGTGCACTTGGCCATACTTTTCATAATGTTTGCACAATGCCAGGACCTGATGGTCAGATCTGGGAATATTCAGCTTCTAAACTTCCGGTGTGGGCAGAAATGATTGGATCTCTTCCTTAAATAGTATCCAAATGGAGGAGGGTTGCAGAGTGCTCAAAGGTTAAGGACTGGGGTTGGAAATATAAGGGAAGATTATACCCCCTTACACCCTTGTATAGGCTAAATGCTCGGAGAGGTTACAGAGCAGGGAGAAGAGCAGTCACGGCTAGGCTGCTACTCTCCTCTGCCACGCAGGTGGGCAGGCAGGGACTGGGAGAGGGCCTTTGATCTACCCTTGCCATGTGCTGTTCCCTATAACTGAGCCAACATGGAGGAGGAAGTAATCTACATTAAATATAGGCTTGTTTTTCCCCCAGAGCAAGGATGGAATCAGGGAGAGAATTGTGGCAATTCCCTGCATGATCTGTTCCTGGGGCACTGTAGCTATGTGCTGGCCTTTTCACAGGACAGATTGCAGACTGGCATAAAAATGTACCACCACACTGTCTTGTGTCCAGATTTACAGAGTCTGTTTATAATATAGACACTACCTAATAAAATGATAGCCTTAAATTATTACTTATGGAGTATCCTAAATTGTGCTGTTAAGACTGTATTACCGTGTTACCTAAAATCGTAATAGGTTTCATGCCGTTGCAAAAGAGTGTGTATAGGGAGAAGGAATGCAGCAAAAGCCTCTGCTTTTGAGACATCTTGTATACAGCTGCAAGAAACTATTTCAGCCAAGTAATCGGTGGTGGTGATTTTAGAATACAGGAATGTTGTCTATTAAGCTGTGGGTATCCAATAGGCTTTTTTTCTTGGCATAGAAAGGCAATTTTTGAACAATTCTGCCAATGCAAATGTTTGTCTGGTAGTCGTCGTGACTGTTAATTGTAGGTCAGTTTTTGGCACTAGTGTTGTGATGTTGCATAGCAAGCCATAGATTTAAAAAAAAAAATTTTTTTTTTTAATGATTTCTAAATAGAATGTGGGGCAAAAAGCAGAAAGAAATATATTTACAAGAGAGAAATACATTCTTAGATCTAGGTTGGGTCAGCTATTTAAATATCCATTTCAAGCCTTTCTTTGCAAATACCAATCATAATAATGAAATAATAAACTGGCCAGTTAAGAACCATGTATTTCTAAAAGACAGTGTTTTTAACTGTATAATAAATGCCACCTTGGATTATTAATTCTGAAAATCTAAAAATGTTCTTGGTTTGCATGTCACTTTTATCTATTTCTCTTCAACTTGAACAATGAAAACACAGTAGTCTAATCAGTTATATTTTCTGATCGTGGATTTCTAGATAATCTCACTTTCATATTTTCATTAATTAGCATGTACAGCCCAAGCATTGTAGTGTTATTCTGCCAGGGAATGCAAGTTTTAAACCAAATATGGTTCCATTGGAACTTTAGACATAGGAAATACCTCCATGAGTTTAAATTTTGTAGATGGATGTTTTTACAAAATGTAAGTAATTTGGGTGTTAAAATGGTGTCAGGTATATCTCTGTATATTATTATACTATCTCATAGAAGTGGACGGGACAGGACCTTGAAAGGTCATTGAGTCCAGCCACCTGCCTTCACTAGCAGGACCAAGTACTGATTTTGCCCCAGATCCCTGAGTGGCCCCCTCAAGGACTGAACTCACAACACCCTGGGGTTAGCAGGCCAATGCTCAAACCACTGAGCTATCCCTCCCCCTGCTCACTTTGTACTCTCCCAAATAATTTTCTGACCAGTGATCTTTATGGTTCACTGGTGTCAGCTCCTAAAAACCATGAAATATTTATGTATATAGTACTAACTTAATGAACTCCAGTATTGAAAAAGAGCCCTCAGAAATGGATAGCTTTTGGTGTTTTAATTACTCCGTGGTATTGTGTTAGCCCAGTCAGAACAGCAATCACTAAGACCCAATAAACATGGAAGCCAATGATGCTATTTTGACAGTCCCTTTTCAGAGCAGAACTGCATGTTCAGGGTGTTGGCTCTGATGAGAACTAGCACACACTGGCTCTAGCCGAACTTTCCCTGCATGCAGCTGGTGGCTTGCGGTTAGATCATTGAAAGTGCTGTAATAACTTTTTCCCTCTTCTTATGGGACAAGATGGAACAAGGGACTCTTTTAAATCTGATTAACAGTTTGGATCCTACCTCCTTTTGTTGTGATTGTGCACTTTAAAGACATTTTGCTTCAGTGTGTGTACTGAGGGGCTCCCAGCAAGCAATTCCAGTTCATTGCCCGATGTGAGTTCTCCCTGTCTTAGGCCTCGTCTACCATTAAAATGTAGGTCGACGTAGCTATATTGCTCAGAGATGTGAAAAATCCACACCCCTGCGTGACACAGCTGTGGCAACCTAGTCCCTGGTGTAGACGCAGCTAGGCTGATGGAAGAATGCTTGCATTGACTTAACTACCCTCGTTCGGGGAGGTAGTGTTCCTACACCAACAGAAAAACCCCTTCTGGCAGTGTAGGCTGCATCTATGCTACACGGTTATGCTGGCATACCTGTGGTGCCGTGGCTATGCTGGTAGAATCCCTGTAGTGTAGATGTGGCCTTAGGGTTTTACACCACCGCCCAGCTCCATAGTATCTGAGCGCCTTCCAGGTGAAATCAATAGCCAAGTGCCTAGGAGACTTCATGGAATCTCTGGCTCTCTTCTCTATTTGAGCTAATAACACTGCTTGGAGTAGTTTTGGTTTTTGTTTTGATTGGTTGCTTTGTTTGTTACAGGGTGGTTGGGTGTTTTTGGAGATGGTGGGCTGGGAGGATAGATCGGGCTGCCAATGTTGTGATTGCCATTTTGCTGCTTTTTAAAGAGGGAGGTAATACATCATTCCCTGAAGACAGACAGGCTTTGGAGTCATCTGATCTCCTCTGGAAATTTTCTCCATAGCCAGATCTTCTCTCAACTGAGAATGCTTTGCTCCCATGTGCTTCATCCCAGGTTTTGTGATCTGCTTTGTCCCAAGGAGCCTCGCTGTGTCGGCCATTCATAGACTGAAATTCAGTCTCTAGTGTAGCTGTGGTCTTGATCCATTAATTCAGTGGTTCTCAAACTTTTGTACTGGTGACCCCTTTCACACAGCAAGCCTCTGAGTGCAACCCAGATTTTTTATAAACTAAGAACACTTTTTTCTATATTTAACACTATTATAAATGCTGGAGGCAAAGTGGGATTTGGGGTAGAGGCTGACAGCAGGCTGACCCTGAGTTTGAGAACCCCTGCATTAACTGCTTTGAAATTAGGAACAAGGCTTTAAACTGACACCTGAAACTGACCGGAAGCCATTGGAAGGATTTGAGCATGGGCCTGATGTGCTTCTGGGGCACTAAGCCATGGAGGAAGTGGGCATATGCGTTCTGTACTAACCGGAGCCTGTCTTCACATTCAGTTTCAGATTAAGCGAATTACAGTGATTCTGCCTAGATGTGAGAAATGCACAGATCACTGTGGCCAGGCCTCTTCTGGGAGGAGGGAGAAAAGTTAGTTTCCTAGCAACCTGGAGATGAAAGAAGGCATTTTTAGACACTGGTTATCCAAGTTTAGTGAGGAGTCAAACGTGACCACTTTGCATGGGGGCTGTACACTTTCATAGGAAGGTGGGAATAGTCTATTGGCTCCTTCTTCAAAGCGTTTTCCCCCATCCAACCAGAAGACATCAGGGTTGAGTGCTGGCTTCTTGAGAACTTAGCAAACTATTGTATTTTTCAAAGAAGTTTGGTAGGTGTGCTTCTCTGAAGGAGGCATCGATAATTTCCATCCGTAGTGGGCGTAGCTGCTTTTTGCTAGCTCTCTCCATCCAGGAGGGACATGATCCATTTTACAGGTTGTAGCACTAACATTCTTCGGGGCTTCTTGAGCTTCAGTAGCATGATGGGGCCAAACTCACCTAGGGTTGGCTGGTGGATATGATCTGATTGGGGTGGAATTTTCTTTCCCAGTTAGCTGCACATACATTTGGTTGATCTTACCAGTAAAGTATGCTGACAGCTCTTCCCAGCAGTTGGTGTTTGGGTCTGATGGCAGCACAGGTTGATTAGCTAGTTCACTAGGCGGAATAGCTCTGCCAGCTATGATTCTTTTGCCCTGATTACAGAGAAGCAGAAGGCTCCTTTTGCTTCTTTTACTGCAATGACACAGGCCTGTAAGCTTTGTTTGTGCCGCTGGTGGGTGGACCCCGAATTTTTTTTGCACCAGTGATGTTCTAACTTTCTGCCCGTGTGCTTCATCCTCCATACGTCATCTGTGAACTGTGGTGTTGTTCTCAGTCCATATAGGGGAGTGGGCAGCTTTGGGGCGAGGCATTGGTAGTGGCCATCAAGTGATTGTACCGACACATTGGCACCTTGGTCTTGTTATTGGGTGGCGTACTGTTGAAAATCTAGGTGGTACAGGAGCTTTTTGGGCGGCAAATCAGCTGAGGTGATGTGGTTTGGTGCCTGTCTGACAATCCTTTCACAGGGAGCTGTGTTCATCAGGTACTTCGTCTTTGGGACAGGTGTCTCCTTTCATCCTGAGGAGGTATTAATCATTGGAGACTCCTCTGGCTGCTGTATTTGCCTGCTGTATTTTAAGCATGATACATTGCAGCCTTGTTCTCTCTGCAGTGTATTGGCTCTGAGCCTGAACGTTTTGTGTTCAATTGTACTTGCGCTGTTTCAGAGGACACCACCAGCTTTCACTGGCATTCAGCATTTCTGTTCTGGCATTCAGTATCTCTCTTCCCATCAAAGTTTAATGATGGATGGTTTGACTATAGGAACTTGCTGATATCTGTGCAGCCCTTGAGTTCCTGTGAGCCAGGCGGATCAGCACAATTCTTGAGGCTGTTAGAAACCTGGAAATGAACACAGATTTGGTTGGCTCGTGGCAGAGCACCTTGAAGGCTAGGACTTAAATGAGTCAGTTTAAATCCCCTACTCTGCATCATGTGACCTTGCGGGGATGGGAGACCTGTAGAGAGGAAGCAGCCAGAGACTCCAGCTGGTAGAAACAGCTGCAGAAACAGCTGAAGCAGGGACCTCTGGCCATTCAGACAACTTTCTGCAGGTTTGACTGGACTTTTTCTGCTCTGTGCTGATTGGCTGTTTGCTCCAACGTTCTCCCTCCCAATCCCTTAGTCTCTTCAGTTCCGCTTCACTTCACATTTTCCCTTCCTACCCTCTTTTCCTTTGCCCTGTCCCCCTCACTCCTGTTCCTTTCAATGTCCCCTCTCTCTTCCCTGTTCTTTCCATTCATCTGATCCCCTCCTAACTAACCCCTTCTCCAAATAGTGAGACAAACATATTTGCCACCATTACCTTGTTCACTCTGCTTGTGTGTTCTACCCTTTCCCCCTTTCCTGTGTCTCCTAGTCTACTGAAGTTTGCAAGCTCTTCTAGGCAAGGGCTGTCTGTTACTCTGTTTGTACAGTGCTTAGCACAGAGGGGCCCCATTCTTGGTTGGTCCTTAGGCACTACCCTAATAAACATGATTAATAATCTCTTAAGAAACTGCAAGATATATAGATTGAAGTGGCTAGTGTTAAAGGCCTCTCCATAGTCTGGTGTTTAAAGATGATGCAATGGCAGGGGTGTATGAGTGAAAATATAACAGAGAAATAGAATATGGATTTGCAAAGTGATTCAAACAGCTACAGCCCTCACTTCTCTGCTGGAATCTGGAGAAAAAAACAGAAACCTTTCTTCAGACTGCTAAGGCCTTACATATTCCTTTTAAACTTGTACTAATTTTGTTAGTTACACTGATGAAATGTTTTCTGGGTGGCAGCAGAGGAATCTAGTTGACCTCCCATTGGAGGCATGGTTGCCAATATTGCTGGAGCTGCTCAGGTGTGCTGGTGAAAGCAGATAGCTCTGAAGGAAGCTCTTCTTTCATGCTGGGAGCTGCCATTGAACTTTTATTCCCTGCCAAACTTAGCAATGAATGAGCAAAAGGAAGGGAAAAAAAGGCTGGTCTCATGAATCAATTTCCCCATGTTAAGTATCCTCACACCTTCTTGTCAACTGTCTGGAATGGGCCATCTTGATGATCAGTACAAAAGTTTTTTTTTTTTCTCCTGTTGATAATAGTTCATCTTAATTAATTAGCCTCATAGACTCAAGGTCAGAAGGGACCATTATGATCATCTAGTCTGACCTCCCGCACCACGCAGGCCACAGAATCTCACCCACTCACTCCTGCAACAAAACTTATTGGCAAGATTGCATTCGTATTCTTACATACATGGTGCTTATTTGGGTGTTTCTATGTCAATTTACAAATGGGAGCAAGCTGCAAAGTCTGGATGTGAAGCTCAGCTGTCGTAAGGTTTGGGTCAGGGAGCTTGGTTTCAGTTCATCCCTAGGTTCTGTTTTTCTTTTATTGCTTATAAACTATTGTGACCTGTATAGTATCCTCTTCTCTTTCCCTTTCTCCTCCTGCTTCTTCCCGTTATAATCTTTGGGAGCATCTCCCTTGTCTGTCATTGAAGACTTGGCTTTAGTGTTTGTTATGGATCTGGTGCCAAAAGTGCGCATGGCGCTTTATTGATGGTGTAGGAGTGAGATAATTTAGTGACTCTTTTTTGTTTTGTTTCCTGATGGACTGTTTGTTCATTGCTCCTGCAAGGTATGAGGTAGATCAGTGAGATACTATAGATTTTATAATTTCATAACGTAAATAAAACATCTGCACAACAGCTTGATTTTTTTTTTTTAATTCTTTGATTTAGTGCCAAACATCCTAGGAAGTAGGCAAACTAGGGTGGGATGAGTGCGGAAGGGACAGAAATGTCTGAAAAAGAAACATGGGAAGTTCCTACTTGACATTTTGTAGATTCCACAGAGAAACCCAGGTGCAGCAAATTGATAAAGCTTCAAAAAACACTGCATGAATGAGCTAACACCTGCTGATCTTGTATTGAGGCTGGTGTGTGGTATTCTGCTCCTTTGCATGTATCTGCCAACGGGTAGCGGTCAGAGCCTATGTAAGCATGCTTCAATCATTCTGGAGCCCTTAGCTGTCCCAGATGAAGTCCACATACTTTTTTCCTTTCACAGATGGTCACTGTACGCTGGAAACTCTCCGAAGTGTTTCTGTTATGCCACAGGGAGGTGTAAATAGATGTTTGCTGATAGTAAGTCACTGATGCCATGGTAGGGGTAACTTGCAATGTGGCTTCTGTAGTTAATTATGTGTGTGTGCAGATTAACAAACCTATTGCCGGTAAACCTGATTTCAGTACCAGGCAAACTGGTTGAAACTATAGTAAAGAACAAAATTGTCAGACACATAGATGAACATAATTTGTTGGGGAAGAGTCAACATGGTTTTTGTAAATGGAAATCATGCCTCACCAATCTACTAGAATTCTTTGAGGGGGTCAACAAGCATGTGAACAAGGGGCATCCAGTGGATATAATGTACTTAGATCAGGAGTCGGCAACCTTTCAGAAGTGGTGTGCCGAGTCTTCATTTATTCGCTCTATTTTAAGGTTTTGTGTGCCAGTAATACATTTTAATGTTTTTAGAAAGTCTCTTTCTATAAGTCTATAATATATAACTAAACTATTGTTGTATGTAAAATAAATAAGGTTTTAAAAATGTTTAAGAAGCTTCATTTAAAATTAAATTAAAATGCAGAGCCCCCAGACTGGTGGCCAGGACCCGGGCAGTGTGTGTGCCACTGAAAATCAGCTCGCGTGCCGCAGGTTGCCTATCCCTGACTTAGATTTTCAGAAAGCCTTTGACAAGGTCCCTCACCAAAGGCTCTTAAGGAAAGTGAGCTGTCATGGGATAAAAAGAAAGGTCCTCTCATGGATTTGTAACCGGTTAAAAGATAGGAGACAAAGAGTAGGAATAAATAGTCAGTTTTCAGAATGGAGAGGTAAATAGTGGTGTCCCCCTGCAGGGGTCTGTACTGGGACCAATTCAATGTATTCATAAATGATCTGGAAAAAGGGGTAAACAGTGAGGTGGCAAAATTTGTAGATGAATCAAAACTACTCAATATTAGAGTGATCAGGTGTCCAGTTTTCAACCGGAACACCCAGTTGAAAAGGGATCCTGGTGGCTCCGGTCAGCACCGCCCACCCAGCCATTCACTGTCCGGTTGGCGGCGCCACACAGTGGGGCTGTTAGGCTCCCTGCTAGCCTCCGCACCGTGAGGCTCCCAGGAAGCAGCCGACATGTCCCCCATCTGGCTCCTACACGGAGGGGCAGCCAGAGGGCTCCTCATGCTGCCCCCGCCCCAAGCACCACCCCCGCAGCCAGATGCAAAGCTCATTGAAGTCAGTGAGAGTCTTTGTCTATGGCTTCACTACAGCTTAAGTCGACAGGAGTGTGAATTAGCCACCCTGAAGCGATATAATTTATGCCGATTTAAGCACTGGTGTGGACAGCGCTATGTCGACAAGAGAACGTCTCCCGCCAACATAACTCCTGCTGCTCGGAGAGGAGGCTGGAGTAATTAAGCCGATGGGACAGTTCTCTCCTTTGGTGCAGCTTCACGGCTATAGGATCTCTTGAGTAGCCCTAGCCTTACTGTTAATATTCATGGGCTTTGGATCACGGTCGGCCTGCATTTCAGGTTAGTGATGAACCCCAAATGTCACCTGGTTTGGAGTTTCTGTTACAAAAGCTTTGCCCAGTATTAGTCCTTTAGGGATAATCCTGCACGGCTATGCGAGTGGTTGAAACTTTCTGTTGCTCTTGTGTAGGTTACTTTAGTGCAGTGATAGCGCTTTTTCTAACATGCTGATGGGCAACCAACGCAAATAAAGCCACCCAGCCAGGTCAATGTCAACTATAGCGCGTAGGCCGCAGGAAATTTCTCTGATGCAATCAGGATTGTTATAGTACTTCACATTTCCGTAGTGCCTTCCCTGATTGGTTTTCAAATGATTATTATTTGTATTGTAGTAGCACCTAGAGGTGCTGGTCATGGACAAGACCCTATTGTGCTAGGAGCTGTACAAACACATTCCCTGCCTCAAAGAGCTGACACCTCTGCAAAATGCATTATAAACACTATAGTCTAGACTGTGGAGCCCGTGCTCCCCCGGTGAACTTGCTCATTCAACTAGTTCCATTGATTTCAGGGAGACTACTTGCTTGAGTAAGTGCCTGCCAGTGTGAGTAAGGGTTGCACAATCTGGCAGTTGATACTGTAAGTTCTTAGAGGCAGGGGCTATATGCTCCTCTGAGTTTGTACAATGCCTAGCACACTGGGGCCCTGATCTTGCTTGGTCCCTAGGTACTACAGTAATAAACATGATTAATAATGTATTATTCCTATTTTCCAGATGGGAATTTGGAGGCATAGAGAGGTTGTGATGACAGAGGCAGACTGTAGCAAAACTGGCAGTAGAACCCCGGGGCCTGATTCTGGTCTCAGCTAAGTCAGGAGCAACACCACTGAAATCCCTGGGGCTGTGCGAGTGTAAAGCCAGTATAAATGAGATCAAGAATCAGGCCCTGGGTCTCCTGACTCCCAGAGGGGGCTTTAGTCAGCAGAGCCGCCTTCCTTTTAGAAAAATATTTGGCCTCTTTATGTGCCTGGATGTTACAAAGCCACTGCACCCAGGGAATGCTGTGTGTTTGGATTAAGTTTCTTTGTTGCTAGGGCTGAGGGCTATCTCAATGCAGTTGGTAAACTCCCTGTGACTATATCTTGCTCTGGGGCAACACATGACTGTTCTCAGTTGTGGCCTACACCCCAGCACGCTTCCGTCCACATACAATAGGATACACATTTGCTGTAGTTGGTTCAACATTAATTGCCAGATATACATGAGGGCAAGTTGGAGTCCATTTATCTACAAGCCCATATTAGGTTTTTACATCTCCCTCAACATATACAGCTTATTTCTCCCCTTCCCCTTTAAAACATTCCATTCCCACCTAATTCTGCTCCCACTCCCTCCCAGTGATCTCTCCTCACTCTTCCTTGTATTAGAGAGACAAGGTGGTGAGGTAATATCTTTTATTGGACCAACTTCTGTTGCTGAGAGAGACAAGCCTTCTAGCCACACACAACTCTTCCTCAAGTCTTGGAAAGGCACTCCCAACATCACGGCAATATTGTAAGGGACCATTCAAGATAGAATGGCCTGTTAACACCTCTGCAGTCATAGGACAAAAAAGAGGTTTACCAATTGTTGTTATAAGCCAAAAATCCAGTGTCTCTGTTCAGGCCATGATTTTTAGTGTCTGTGCAGAGCTGTTCAGCCTATATGGAGTTGTGTGTAGTGGTCAGAGAGTTATAGATGGCGAGGGATGATGTTTTGTTTCTTGCACAATTGCTCCGGAAGCATATGTTGCTGTTAAGTTTTTCTTCTTTTTTCTTCATGTTGTGGAGTTTCCATTTCAGATGGCTAAATTCGATATCTTCCATTGTTGTATGCAGTGTTGTAGCTGTGTCAGTCCCCGGATATTAGAGAGACAAAATTTATGGCTTATTACAACAATCTGTAACCCACTAACCCCCTCTTTTTGTCCTAAGACTGCAAAGGTGTTAACAGGCAACTCTACCTTGAATGGTCCCTTACAATATGTGCTAACTATTTATGCTAATCTGTTCCATCTTGCATTTTACTGTGATCCTGGCAGTACATTTCCCAGACTTGAAGAAGAGCTCTGTAAGACTTGAAAGCTTGTCTTTCTCATGGTGACTTCTGCGACAGATGTGGAGCCCTAGTTATCAGCATACACTCCAGCTTTCACAACATTTCCAAAGGATTGTCCTCTCCCATATTCCCCCTGCATTCTCACTGTTGCAGTACTTTGATCTGAAAGGTTCAGTCCCTCTAGGTGCTGGATGCATTGGTGGTGCAGCCAATCTAGATGACACTGTCCTCTTCCTCTCACCTCCCTCTTGCTGCAGATCGTTGCATGTCAAAACAAGGCTCCAATTGCAGAATTGATTTTTTTTTCCTTTTGTTCCTTCTCCAACTCCTAGGAATTTGGCAGCACAAAATTCATCACATCAAGGTGCGACTTCGTAGAAAACCTGATTACGAATGGCTGTGCAGGGGAACTTGAGACTCCCAAAAGCAGCATTAACATAGTGGAGAATCTTCCTCTAAGTAGCAAGGGCTCTAGCTTGACCCTTTCGGATGTTACACAAATAATGCCTCAGAAGATCTCGTTGAATCTGCGGCCTGGTGAGTTAACAATGATGCTGACCTTTGTTCTGGATTAGAAGATATTTGAGGTGTGTGTGTGTGTGTGTGTGTGTGCGCGCGCGCAGGAGCGCTGCCAGCTTTTCTGCCGCCCTAGGCGGTGGAAGGTCCTGCCCTGAAATGCCGCCCCCCACAGAGGCAGTGGAAGGTCCCGCCTCCGAAATACCGCTGCAGTCGCCGTCCCCCAAATTCTAACACCCTAGGCGACTGCCTAGGTCGCCTAATGGGTTGCACCAGCCGTGTGTGTGTGTGTGTGTGTGTGTGTGTGTGTGTGTGAAATTCTGAGTAGATTTGAGATGTCAGGCCCTGATCCTGTAACTTACAACACAAAGGTAAACTGCTAAACCCTCCATCTGTGCATTGTGGAGTAAGGGCCTCAGTATTTCTGCTCACTCGAGAGGGTGTTATGTTGACCTCCAGATCAGTTAATTCTTTATCAAACCCTTATAAGTATTAGTCTTAATCCTTTATAAGTACATAAAGGGACATTCTCAACTTCAAAATTAGTCAATTAAAAAGAAAGAGTTAAAAATGGCCTCAGATCCTACACGTAATCCCCAGCCTGACAATTGTTGTGGTTTACAATCATAATGTTCTAATTAAACAAATTTTAAAAATGCTTATCTGTTCCTTGTTGCTGTGCGAAAGACCCAGAAAAACACAAATTGCAAGATCGGGGCTTTGGCTGTTACTGACCTAGGAGGCTTGAACTTGTGACCCTAAGCCATCCGTTCCCCTGAAACGTCCAATTGAAAAGCAAAGCATTTATAATTGAAAGAGCCGGTACTGAGCCATGGAAGCATGTTTGTTATCTAAAGTTTCTTGCGAAGGAAAAAAAGCTGTAGTGTGGGTTCAGCATTCTTACAAAAATATTTGGCATTTGGTATGTAAGACAAAAAAGACCCTTTATAGCAAAGCTAAAAGCAAATATAAACACTTGATTCATAAAAAGAAAGTGTGGGTGAGTCTGGGATTGGTGGTTTGCTCCAGATAAAGATGAAGTATGTCTTCTTTTCCCATGAAGAGGGGGAAGATTGAGCTGGTACTTGGTGGCTTCCAGTACCAATGCTGCTCTAGGGCTTCCGTCAGTTTCTGCACGATGCAAGCTTTAACTTTACAAATATTCTAGCCCTTAAGGTTCTGAATAAAATCTTCCCAACGTGAATCAATGCAGTGCTCTCTTAGGGCCACTTACACTGGAAAGGTTTCAGAGTGGTAGCTGTGTTAGTCTGTATCAGCAAAAAGAATGAGGAGTACCTGTGGCACTTATAGACTAACAGATTTATTTGGGCATAAGCTTTCGTGGGCTAAAACCCACTTCATCTTTTAGCCCATCTGATGAAGTGGGTTTTAGCCCATGAAAGCTTATGCCTAAATAAATATGTTAGTCCATAAGGTGCCACAGGTACTCCTCGTTCTTTTTACTTTGGAAAGTACCTTATTCTGCAAAGCAGCAGCAGTCTCAAGGCCAATACTGTTTTAAATTGGGCACCCAAAATTAGTGGATGCTTCTGAAAATGCAGATCAAATCCCTTTCTTCCATCCCAGGACAGAGCCTCTCCAATCACTCTTTTGGCTGCGGTGATAAAGACTAAGCAGCCCAGGAGTAGGGAGGGAAGCGTGGGCTTTGTCTACACTACATAGCTTTTAGCAACATGGCCGTGTTGCTTAAAGTCGGGCAGTGTAAATGCGGTTTGTCGGCACTTTTGCCGACAAAATACTTCCACTCCCCCCACCCCCCCTTGTTGTCCACAGGAGAGTGCTCTGCCGACAACGAGCGGGCCGTTTACACTACCACTTGCCACTGCAAAACTTTTGTCTGTTGGGGAGAGGGGGGGACTTTTTAAAGCACCTGTGAACAACAAAAGTTTTGTCATTCAATTGGCAGTGTAGACAAAGCCATGGTCTGCTCTTGAGAGAGAGAGGGAGAGAGAGAGCGCTGATACTATAGTAGACAAATCACAGGCATGCACGGAATTGCTGCTGGCAAGGAATCGCCATGCAGATGGTTTCTGGGACTTAGTGCTGTATACCAAATAGATTTACTGCCGCACAAGACCAACTCTAATTCTTTTATGCTAAAGAGTTTCCTGACTCAATTGCTGACAGAAAACACTGTATCAGCAAAGCATTGCTATCAAACCCTGACTCCCCAAGACCCTCCCTACCATGAAACTTCTTGTAACCAGCAAATTCCAGAGCTTCCCAGGATAGTTCTGCAGTTTTCAACATGTAAATTGACCTTTTTGTATTGTAGCTAGCGAGAAGGTGGTGGAACTCCCCCCAGGCTGGCCTTTTAGCTACCGGTCAGTAGCCTTCAGAAATGAGAGCAGTTCTCCTGTTTGATAGGTACTCTGGGGGTACAGTTTTGTGCAGAATGGAGGGCAGGCTTCAGTTCTGACTAGATGTGCAATGCAAACTGGCCTTTTTAGGATCAAAATGTAAGATCCCATGCCTAGATAAGGCCTTCTTTATTGGAGAGAGGAGATGAGGGAGGTTTGCAAGGGAGAGAGATGGTGGGAATGTTGCCATTTGGAATCTACTTGGTGCTGTCTTTACTTGTACAACTCCTAGGCAAAGAGTGCTTTAGAAACACCTATGCTAGATAGATATACTACATACACTGTGTCTTTGGGGTTCTGTGAACTGGTCTCTGTTTTTTTTACATGGCAGATCAATAGAAATCAGCATTCCAAAATAGAGATTTAGGGTAGCATGTGCACTGCATCTCCAGGAGGCACAGCCCACAGCACAGTGGGAGATAAAAATGATTTTAGTCCATCTTTGTGCTCTCTCAATTCTGGGCTAGCTGGAGGCCAGTGCAGCCCCTGATGTAAACTAGCTACCCCAGGGGTTGCTCTAAGTTAAACCTGCTCTACCTGGGCTGCTTATGGGCACCTGTGTTACCTGAACTGTCCAGAATCCACATAGTTTTCAGTGCTATAGGGACTTCCCTTTGCCATTGGTGCACCCTCCAGGGGGCTTGTGTAGTGGTGCCTACCCAGTGTCTGAGCTGAGGAGATTCTTCCCCAGCCAGCTACAGGACTTTCCCAGCACCTGTATGCTGGCACAGCGAGGTATAGGGACCATTGCAGGGAGGAATAATTCTGGATGTTTGTAATGGGATCTTCCACTTTCATTCTTTTCCATTAATGTTGAGCAGGATCCCATCTTATTTAGGACTAATGATTTCCTAATCGTGTCGGTTAGCATCTCCTGTAGAAATTACGTATTAATCCTTATGTAAGAATTTGAGTTCTGATCGTTTCACTTAATGGCAGGACAATAAATATGAAACAGAAAGGAAACCGCATTGTCTGGACTTTGCATGTGCTCCCAATTTTGTGTTCCATCAGGAAACTTTGCATAAGTGTCTTAATACTTTGAAGATGAATCAAGGTGTGTGTATCTTTGACTAGTAACTAGAAGCAGAACAGAGTAGATAGTTGGGAGGTACCAATCTCCAATCTGATCTATCCTTCTGACTCTTTCAAGGTATTTCTAATGTCCTAATACCAAATTTTCAAATCTCAGTGTGTAAAGTTAGACTCTTAAATCTTGAGGCAGGCTTCTAGTTCAAAGTGGTATAATTACACTGACTTTATGGGAGTCACTCCAGATTTACAGATATATAAGGGACATCAAAGTCAGGTGTGCAGTTTTTAATACCATGGTTTAAAGCTTGTCTCTAGCATTAATGCACAGTGTCCTGGTTGGCTATCAGAAATGTGAATGGAATTAAAAATATAAAATAGAATACATGTTTTATTGTCCATTTAGCCCTAAGCATTACAAAATAGGAATAAGAGCGCTTTTGGGAGAATAATTGTATTTCAGGGTACCTAGAAAGATTGTCATATGCTAAATAAACAAGATAGATGCTTTCTCCACATTATAGTCCAGTGTATATAAATCTTCCTCTGTCCATTTTTACAGCAGTGACTCAGAAAATAATTGCTGAGGTTTCATTCTTAAGTCAGGTAAAACCAGTCTTTCTAGTTCTCAAATGAACTGTTTGAGACAATGTATCAGCAGTGTTCCTTAATTCAGGTTTAGGGAAAGTTTAAAATCAAAGCTCTGGGGGTTGTGGATTATTCCAGAGGGTGAAAGTGTCTAGGAGTAATGGAGTGGAAATGATGGACCTGATTCTTCACTTACACTTGTGTGCATCAGCAGTAACTCCATTGAAATCAATGGATTTATTAGAGTGAGAGGAGATTTGGACCCAGTATCTCACTCCTTCTCAATTCAAGTCTTTCATAGATTGATTCCTATATTTTAAGGTGAAAAGTGACCATTAAATCATCTAGTCTGACCTCCACCATAACCGCAGTCCATAGAATTTCATCCAATTACTGCTGTATTGACCCTCTTCTTGAGAGGAAGTGTGGTTTGCAAACTGAGATCAGAAAAGTAATTTCATCTCCATGTTCAAAAGTGTAGGTTGCAAGGGTCAAGAAGAAGTGTTGTTCTTTCATGTACAGACAGCATTGTTCAAGTGGCTAGGTATCTTTAAAGGGGTTTTCTCCTTTCTCAGTGACCACTGCAGGGGACAGGACACCTGATATAATAGACTAATCATCTGATCCTATACTGCAACTTCTGTGTTCCTCAATTTTTTGATTGGGGATTTGAATAAGTTCTTCAAAACATAAAAGTGTGGCAGTATGGTCTAAAGAAAGAGCTGGTGACTGGTAGTCAAAACTTAAAAATGCTTATACTTAAAGGTGCTTTCCCTGACTCGCTGTGGATTGTTGAACTTGTCACTTAAAATCTGTTTCCCTGGGCCAGATTCTTCCCTCTTATTTGGATTCAATTCAGAATCTGGGCCCCTAGTGTCATCTCACCATAGTGTTCCTATGAGCTTTAAGTAGAGTTTGTAAAGGGTTTTGAGGTCTTAGGATGAAAGGGGTCATATTAGTGCAAGACGTTGTTAGTGGTGGGGTGACACTGGGTGGGGAGTGGAAGCAACTAGTACTATGTTAGTCCCAGCTGAATGGATGAAAGCAATTGCATGTGTGGGTTGTTATTAAAATACTTCCACAGATTGTTGTTATGCACGTGGTGCTTTAGAAATACAGCCCCTGATCTTGCAAACAATGACATGCTGAGTTTGCAGACCACAACAGGACTTCAATGGGACTGCTTGCACAGTGTAAAGTTTAAGCACATGGGTAAATGTTAGTAGGACTGTAGCCATAGAGAAGACTTGTTCCCTGCCTTGAGATCTTACAATTATGAGGCTTATTCTTCAGTTATTTGGGTTATAAACACCCTGGGTGAAATCTTGGTCCCATGGAAATCAATCCCAAATCTCCCACTGATTTCAACGGAGATAGAATTTCACCCTATCACTGTAAAGTCCAGATGCTTCTCTAGAAGAGGGAAGAACACCATGTGAAAACTGCTCTTCATGCACAAAGGGAAATCCCTTTACTAACTGGAAAGAAAAAACCTGCTTGTTAACAGTGTTAGGGAGGAGTGGGGGAAAGGCTATTCTGTAGCTAAACCTCCTGTCACATCAATCACTTCCACTGAATGCATATTTAGTGCTGCAGGTGAAATCGTTACTCAGAAGAATCTCGCTCAGTGCAGGGAATAAGGAAAGATTGTAGCTTTAAATAAATGTTAGTGATTAAAACAACTCTTGCTCTCTAGGGAAGAGATGGAAGCCATTAATGTGTCTGAAGATTAAAGAGACATGGACTGAGTTGTACAGTGTGTTTAATGTACAGCAGCCGTGACAGATCTTAAATTATCATAGCTGATGATGTAAAATTAAATGCATATAATTAAAGTGCCTTCAGTTTGTGTGCTTCTCTTTAACAAGAGAGTCGAGAACCCCAGGATCAACTGGTCAAATGCCACCTCGCTGGTTGTGCAGTATTCCCCTTCCCTTCCATGTACAGAACCGCTTCTTCCTGCAGCAGTTGAAGATGTTAGAATGGTGGGATCATTTTTGTAGCTGAGTTTAAAAGGTTTCATTCAAATTGGTTAGGTCCAAAACTTTGTTTTTGAAAAGGCTGAACATTTCAGCAGGAAATTTGTTCTGATTCTCACTTACATGTTCCTATTTTTTTCCTATTTAAAACTGTTTCTTACAGCACTAAATTCAACACCCACCTCTGCAATTGGGGGCATCTGTTCTCCCACTCACCCCTTCAGTGTTAATAGGTATTGCACACATATCGTTCTCCCTTTATCACCTCTCCCCACCAATATATATTGGTAGCATGTTCTGATTAGCTGTTCACATTTAGCCATCCTGATAACTTTGTTCACTTGGAGGCTCTATGTTAATTCATGCCCCATGGTGTAATGGCTTTCCAGCACTACAGAAAGAAAATTGTATTTTAAACTGGAACTTAGATAGGATGCGGGAGCGTAGTTGCTAGTATGGCATGTAGCTTCTTTGATACTCTTTGGCTATGGCTACACTACGAGGCTTTTAGCAACACGGCTGTGCCACTATAGCTGTGCCGCTAAAAGGTGCACAGTGTAACTGCTGTTTGTCGGCAGGATTGAGCTCTCCCACCGACAGAAGACTTCCACCCCCCGCGAGTGGCAGTGGCTTTGTTAAAGCGCTGTTCACACTGGTGCTTTTTTTCAGTGTATTTTTTTTTAATGCCCCTGAACGACAAAAGTTTTGCTGAGGAAGTGCCAGTGTGCCAGTGTAGACAAACCTTTGTTTTAGAAGCTGCTCTCTAGTAGCCACAACCTACTGTGCAATTGTTAATATAGAAACTGCCCTCCTTTAATAGCCATGCCTTTATCAGGAACTCCTTCCTATGCAAGCCCCAGGGCAAAGCAGTTACATGTAATAAAAGGGGCCCTGCTTTGGAAGTATCTCTTGAACTAGAGCTGTAGGGAAATAATTTAAATAGCTGTGGCTTCTAAACCAAGCTGCTAAGTGTGAGTCTCCTCCTGGTTTTACCCATTGAATTAAATGGAGTTACTCGAGTGGAAGAGAGGAGAACCTAGGATCCACACTGCTTGACAGTGATGCTTCATAACAAGCATAGCTGCCAAGTTTTGTGCAGCTCCACATGTGATTGCCCCCCAGTGATAAGACACTGAGGGTATGTCTGCACAGCCCGTAGCAGGTTGGCAGACTTGGGCTTGCGCTACCACACTAAAAATAAAAATGTCGACCTGGGCTGGGAAGCTCGCTGCCCTGGGCTGTGTAGAATACTTGTAAACCTAACCCAGCATCTCAACAGTTTTATCATCAGCGATCTTATGACCGTCCTCGTAAGAGACAAAGTGTATAGAAGTCTCATCTTCCCGCACCTCCCATATCTACAGCACCATCTGAACCCCAACCCCTGCTGAAAAGATATTTTTGATAGGAGTTTGACAGCTGCAAATTATTTGTGATGTCACTGCTACCTGATCCCCACATATTCTTTGGGGGTTGTTTAATGCACTATTTTCACAACTGGAGTTCCATAACAACAGACAAATGGGTGTTAGATATCATCCAGTCTGGTTGTTCGATGGAGTTTACTTCCCTACCTCCTCCAAACCCCCCAAAACCCAACATCCCTCTTCAGGGACTGTTCTCATGAGAAGATTTTGAGGCAGGAAGTGGAATATCTCTTCCAGTGAGGAGCATTACAGTACGTACCTCTTCAACATCAAGAAAAAGGTTTTTACTCTACCTACTTATAGACTCATAGACTCATAGACATTAAGGTCAGAAGGGACCATTATGATCATCTGGTCTGACCCCCTGCATGCCGCAGGCCGCAAGACCCTTCCCTGTACTCTACCGTTGAAGTCCCCAGTCCTGTGTTTTAGTGACTTCAATCGGCTGAGACCCTCCTGCTAGTGATCCCTGCCCCATGCTGCGGAGGAAGGCGAAAAACCTCCAGAGGCTCGGCCAATCTACCCTGGAGGAAAATTCCTTCCCGACCCCAAATATGGCGATCAGTAATACCCCGAGCATATAGGCAAGAGTCTCTAGCCTGACCCTTGTTGGCCATTATGTTGTTCATGTACCATTGCTTGGTTTTCCTTGACTACTATGTTTTATCATTAAACCATTCCCTCCATAAACTTATCCAACTTAATCTTAAAACCAGACAGGTCCGTCGCCCCCACCGTTTCCCTCGGAAGGCCGTTCCAATATTTCACCCCTCTGATGGTCAGAAACCTTCGTCTAATTTCTAGCCTAAACTTCCCCCCGGCCAGTTTGTATCCATTCGTTCTCGTGTCCACATTAGTACTAAACTGGAATAATTCCTCTCCCTCCCTTGTATTAACCCCTCTGATATATTTAAAGATAGCAATCATATCCCCCCTCAGCCTTCGCTTTGTCAGACTAAACAACCCAAGCTCCTCTAATCTCTTTTCATACGACAGGTTTTCCATTCCTCTGATCATCTTAGTCGCCCTTCTCTGCACCCGTTCCAGTTTGAGTTCATCTTTTTTAAACATTGGAGACCAGAACTGCACACAGTACTCCAAATGAGGTCTCACCAGTGCCTTATACAACGGAAGCAGGACCTCCCTATCTCTACTAGATATACCTCGCCTAATACATCCCAAGACCGCATTGGCTTTTTTCACCGCCACGTCACATTGCCGACTCATAGTCATCCTGCGGTCCACAAGGACCCCTAGGTCCTTCTCCTCTTCCGTTACTTCTAACCAATGCGTCCCCATCTTGTAACTAAAATTGTTATTATTCGTCCCCAAGTGCATAACCTTACACTTTTTACTATTAAATTTCATCCTATTTCTAATACTCCAATTCACAAGCTCATTCAAGTCTCCCTGCAGAGTATCCCTATCCTCCTCCGAGTTTGCAACTCCTCCCACCTTCGTATCATCCGCAAACTTTATCAGCCCACTCTTGCAATCTGTCCCGAGGTCAGTTATAAATAGATTAAATAAGATGGGTCCCAAAACCGAACCTTGAGGCACTCCACTAGTAACCTCCCTCCAACCCGACAATTCACCCTTTAATACGACCCGCTGCATTCTCCCCATTAACCAATTCCCTATCCACCTCTGGATTTTCATATCGATCCCCATGTTTTTCATTTTAACCAATAGTTCCTCATGGGGTACTGTATCAAACGCTTTACTGAAATCCAGGTAAATTAGGTCCACCGCATTTCCCTTATCTAATAAGTCCGTTACTTTCTCAAAGAAGGAGATCAGATTCGTTTGGCACGATCTGCCCTTCGTAAAACCATGCTGTAATTTATCGCATTTGCCATTAACCTCAAGGTCCTCAACTAGTTTCTCTTTCAGAATCTTCTCCAGCACCTTGCACACTACTGATGTTAAACTAACAGGCCTATAGTTACCCGGGTCACTTTTTTTCCCTTTCTTGAAAATAGGAACCACATTGGCTATTCTCCAGTCTAACGGGACTACCCCCGAGTTTACAGATTCATTAAATATAGTCGCTAATGGGCCTGCTATTTCCCGCGCCAATTCCTTCAATATTCTCGGATGAAGATCGTCTGGTCCACCCGACTTAGTCCCATTAAGGCGTTCTAGTTTTGTTTCTACCTCGGATGCGGTAATCCCCCATCCTGTATGCCCCTCTGTAACGGTGCTAGTATCCCTAATACCTTCATTGGCCTCATTAAACACCGATGCAAAATATTCATTGAGATATTGCGCCATGCCTAGATTATCTTTAATCTCCTCTCCGGCTATAGTCTTCAGCGGTCCCACTTCTTCTTTCTTTGCTTTCTTCCTATTTATATGGCTGTAAAACCTCTTACTATTACTTTTAATTCCCCTCGCTAAGTCCAACTCTTCCCGGCCTTTGGCCTTTCTCACTCTATCTCTACATTCTCTGACTTCGCTAAGGTAAGTTTCCTTACTGATCCCTCCCCTCTTCCACTCTTTGTACGCTTTCTGTTTTTTCCTAATCGCCCCTTTCAGCCGGTCGCTCATCCAGCTCGGTCTAAGTCTCTTGCTTAGTAATCTTTTTCCCTTTTTGGGGATACAGGCCTCTTGACAGCTCTTGCATCTTTAACTTAAAGTAATCCCAGGCTTCTTCTGCCTTTAGGTCCCTTAATACGTTTGCCCAATCCACTTCCCTTACCAGTCCCCTTAATTTGTTAAAATTGGCCTTTTTAAAATTATAAACCCTAGTCTTTGACTTAATTCTGGTACTCTTTCCATTTAGTTTAAAGCGAATTAGCTCATGATCACTGGAGCCCAAGTTGTCCCCCACTACCACTTCCTCAACAAGGTCCTCACTACTTACCAGAATCAAATCTAAAATGGCCTCCCCCCTCGTCGGCTCAGCTACAACTTGATAAAGGAATTGATCCGCAAGCACATCTAGGAACATCTGAGCCCTATTATTGCTACTAGCGTTTGTTCCCCAATCTATATCCGGGAAGTTAAAGTCCCCCATAATTACACAGTTTCTATTAGTATTTACCTCCCTTAATACATTAAACAATTCCTTATCCATATCCTGGGTCGATCCCGGCGGTCTATAGCACACCCCAAGCACTATCCCCGGAGAGGCTCTAGTAGTACTTTTACCCAGCTTGAGTATTGCCCAGACGGACTCTGTATTATCTATTCCATCCACTATTATTTCTTTACAGCTTATTTCACTATTGACATACAATGCCACCCCCCCCCCCTTTACCTTTATCCCGGTCTTTCCTAAACAGCGCATACCCCTCCATACCTGTGTTCCAGTCGTGACTGCCATTCCACCATGTTTCAGTTATTCCTACGATATCCGGTTTCAATTCTCGGACCAAGAGCTCCAATTCCTCCATTTTATTACCTAGGCTTCTCGCATTGGTGTACAAACAGCCTAATATATGTCGTTTAGCCTGTCTCCCATTACTAGCACTGTATGTTGCGCTCCTCTTTGTGTTCGTCCCCCCTGTCCCTCCTATGTCCAATCTCATTTCCCCGGCTATGTCTCCTCTTATTACACTCAGCTTTTCAATACCGGAAACTGGCGTGGAGATTAACTGTGCATCTCCCAACCATCTCCCCAAACTTCCTAGTTTAAAGCTCTTTTGATAAGATGAGCCAGCCTCCCTCCCAGAAGTCTATTTCCTTCCCTACTCAGGTGAAGCCCATCCCGCGAGAACAGGTGTCTGTCCCCGAAAGCCTCCCAGTGGCCATACATCCCAAAGCCCTCCTTATAGCACCACTCCCTTAGCCAACTATTTATCCTCGCAATCCTATCAGCCCTTTGGTCCCCTTCCCTCGGAACAGGCAGAATCCCACTAAAGATAACCTGAGCCTCTATCTCCTTGAGAGTCTTCCCCAGCCTGGCATAATCTCCCTTGATTCTCTCTAACGAGAACCTAGCCGTGTCATTCGTTCCCACATGAAGGATTATCAAGGGGTTCTTACCTGCTCCTTTCAGGATCCTTTTCAACCGCAGGTCCACATCGCGTATCTTTGCACCCGGTAGACAGCACACCCTTC
The DNA here is from genome assembly GCF_013100865.1 of Trachemys scripta elegans. Lineage (NCBI taxonomy): Eukaryota > Metazoa > Chordata > Testudines > Emydidae > Trachemys > Trachemys scripta. Next base: position 11,122,453 of record NC_048308.1, on the reverse strand, counting down.
TGTTCTCCGGGTCCGCCCTGGTCACAGGCCTGTCCAATCTCCTCAGTAAAGAGTCTCCAATTACATACACCTGCCGTCGCCTGGCAACAGTGCGATCTAGTAATCTAGTCTCCGATCCCTCTAGTCCTGACCTGTGTCTGCTCCTATCTTCCCTTATGCTCCCCCTTATGCCTTCCTGTATCCTCTGGTGGCCCATAATTGGTGCTGTCTCCATCAACTCCTCCCCCCTCTCTCTCGGACTAGCTGCTCTTCTCTTCTTCCTCACCCTCCCACCTTCAGTCATCACCTGCTGCCCCTCTACCTCGTTCTCCAAACACTCAAACCTATTCCTGAGTTCTATTCCCCCCTCACTGGCCCTCCTTTTCCTTGGCCTACTTCTCACAGTCACATGCCTCCACTTCCCTGGATCTCCTCCTTCCATTCCCCTCTCGCTGTCATCTACTACTGCCTCCTCCTGCACCCTAGAGCCTTCCTCTTCAGCCCCGCCTTGCCCATCCTCCATCAGCTGCTCAAACCCCCGCCTAAACTCCACCAGGGTCTCTACCTGCATCTCCAGCCCCTTAATCTTTTCCTCCAGTAACACTATAAGGCGACACTTCATACACACATACCTTTGTTCCGGGTCTCCTGCTAGGACTATATACATACCACAGCTTCCACATGCAGCCATCTGCATTCTGTCTGCTGCTGCTGCTTGGCTCATGGCTGCTGCAGTTTCTGCCCACAGCACCTGGGGCCACGGAGCACACGACACGACACGCCCCGCCCTCCTGCCAACTCCCTCTCAAACTCCCCTGTTAGCCGCCCTGTTGGCTGCCGCTGCTCGCAGCTGTACCGCTTTTACTTCCTAGCACCCAAAAAGAAGGAAGGTTGGAGATCTATTCTCAATCTCTGCCATCTCAACTGTTTTATTTGCAAACTGAGATTTCTCTGGCTTCAATAATCCCATCTCTGGAGAAGTACATCTGGTTTACAGCTCTAGGTATGAAGGAAGCTTACTTTCTCATGGATATTCAACCCACCCACAGGTGTTTTCTCAGATACATGTTGGGCCCTGACCACTTCCAGTACAGGGTGCTCCCATTCGGCCTCACCCCTCAGGGTCTTTACCATGGTCTTTGTGATAGTAGCAGCTCATTTCAGACAGAACAGCCTCACCATCTTCCCCTATCTCGACAATTGGCTTCTCGTTGCCAGAACATGTCAGGAAGCCTATGAATTGATGTCATTAATGCTTCAACTTTTTTCTTCCCTAGGAGTCATTGTGAACTTGGAAAAGTCTATCCTCACTCCAGTGCAAACTGTAGGCCACATAGGGGCCACCACAGATTTGGTCATGGCAAGAGCTTATTTATTGAGGGACAGGTTTCACATCATGAACAACCTGATAGATCAGGTTACACGCAATCCTTGAGCTCTGGTCAGAACTTGTCTTTCCCTCTTTGGAAACATGACTTCATGCACTTGCTTTACCCCATTTGCCAGACTCTACCTACGTTGCCTTCAGGCATGGCTCCAAACAGTGTATTCACCAACCAAACACAGCATGAATACTGTGGTAACAATTCCTTCCAGAGTAACTCTGATGTTTTGGGGGTTCACCCAGACCAGTAAGGGGTTGTGCCGCTGCCTGCTTTGTAACCCTGGGTGTTCTGTGTTGTGCAGTTTTGGCTCAGAGCCCTGCTCACAGCACAGTGGCCTCATCCTGGCTTCCACCAACCTGGTTACCTGAGTCTCCCCAAAACCATCCTACCTGCAGTGTCCAGTCCCGCTCACTGGATCCTTATAGAAGTTATCAAGTTCACGGCCTCTTTTACCCTTCAGTTTAATACACAGCACTGAAATGATTTTGTGATAAAACAGGACTAAGTTTATTAACAGAAGAACAGATATTTAAGTGATAAATCGAGAACAGGCAGGTCTGGTTACAAGTAAAACAAAACAAAATACGCTTCCTAGTGACTTAAACTTATTTTCAGCAAGTTACAATCTTTGTCTAAGGAGGTTTCTCATCTATAGTGAATTTCTATTTACTCTTGACTCCCAAGCCAAGAAAATCCATGTTTCAAGAACTCAAAGGGTGCTGCTCCCTTTTGTTCCGTATGTAATGGATACCCCAAAGTCTTTGAGCATTTCCTTCTGTCCTCAAAATTTTTATATTTGTTTTCAAAGTCAAGAAGCCCTCCTATGGTGTGACAAGAATCAAATCACCCACCCTCTTGGCAGCTTACCTTCCAGGTACTCCGAATGTGTTGGTGGACACCCTCAGCAGGCATTTCACCAAGCACAAGTAGGAATAATGCAATTCCATAGTGAACAGTATCTTCGCTCAATGGTAGAAACCCAACTGGAATCTATTTGCCTCCCAAACAAACAAGAAATGCAACATGCACTTTTCCAGAGGATCTCTAGGATTACACTCCCAAGATGATGCTGTCCTTCTCTCTCAGTCCGACCATCTGAGCTATGCCTTTCTTCTCTTACCACTCCTACTTCAGGTCATAGGGAAAATTCATCAGGATAGGGCACGAGTCATTTTCATCACCCCTATTTGGCCCAGATAATTTTAGTTCCTGAATCTCCTTCCAATCAGTATCAAGTCCTTTCCCAATCTCTTGACTCACAAGAAGAGCAGGATCAAGCATTCCAACCCTAAAGCACTTCATCTCATGACTTGGTTTTTGAATAGGCATCAACACCAGAACGTTCTTGCTCTGAAGCTGTACCAAACCATCCTTAAGAATAGCAGAAAAGGTTCTACTAGGAAATAGAAGCATTTTTCCATTTGGGCACAGCAGAAATACTTATCTCCTGAGTCAGCAGATATGCCCCTTATTTTGGACTATCATCTTTCTCTCAAAATGGCTGGGCTTTCCCTCAGTTCTATACGAGTCCACTGGGCAGTAATGAGTGTGTTCCATCCACCATCAGATGGTAATTCAATTTTCAGTAAGCTGTTAATTAACAGATTATTGAAGGGCCTAATCAGAACCTTCTTGCCAGTAAGGAAACCTACTCCTCAGTATCAGAGGAGTAGCCGTGTTATGGACATCATACCAAGTGGACTGAAGGTGAAAAATCCATTGCTATCTACATACTGCACAGACCCCAGTGAGAGATTATGCCATACATTATCAAAGAAACTGAGGAACCACCTGATCAGCATCCTATACAGCAAACAGAAAAACATCAAGAAAGAGCTCTCCAACCTGGAGACTTTCATAAATGACCAACCCTCCACACAAATGGACTTTACTAAAATAAGACAGGAGATCTACATTACACACTTCACCTCTCTACAAAGGAAAAAGGACCGTAAGCTGTCTAAAATCCTACCTGCCACATGGGGCCACAACAGGGGTACCCCTAACTCACCCAGCAATATCGTCAATTTATCCAGCTACACACTCAATCCAGCAGAAGAGTCTGTCCTATCTCGGGGACTCTCCTTTTGCCCCAGCACCCCCACGAACATGATACAGTTCTGTGGTGATCTGGAAGCCTACTTTCGGCGCCTCCAACTCAAAGAATACTTTCATGATAACACTGAACAGCGCACTGATACACAGATACCCTCCCACCAACAACACAGGAAGAAGAACTCCACATGGACTCCTCCTGAGGGTCGAAATGACAGTCTGGACCTATACATAGAATGCTTCCGCCGACGTGCACAGGCAGAAATTGTGGAAAAACAACATCGCTTGCCTCATAACCTAAGTCGTGCAGAACACAATGCCATCCACAGCCTCAGAAACCACCCTGACATTATCATCAAAGAGGCTGATAAAGGAGGTGCTGTTGTCATCATGAACAGGTCTGACTACCAAAAGGAGGCTGCCAGACAACTCTCCAATACCAAATTCTACAGGCCGCTTTCCTCAGATCCCACTGAGGAATACACTAAGAAACTGCACCATCTACTCAGAACACTCCCTACACTAACACAGGAACAAATCAACATACCCTTAGAGCCCCGACCAGGGTTATTCTATCTACTACCTAAGATCCACAAACCTGGAAATCCTGGACGCCCCATCATCTCGGGCATTGGCACTCTCACTGAAGAACTGTCTGGATATGTGGACTCCCTACTCAGACCCTATGCCACCAGCACTCCCAGCTATCTCCATGACACCACAGATTTCCTGAGAAAACTACAATGCATTGATGACCTCCCAGAAAACACCATCCTAGCCACCATGGATGTAGAGACTCTCTACACAAACATCCCACATACAGATGGAATACAAGCTGTCAGGAACAGTATCCCTGATGATGACACAGCACAACTTATTGCTCAGCTCTGTGACTTTATCCTCACGCACAATTATTTCAAATTTGGTGACAATATATACCTCCAGACCAGTGGCACCGCTATGGGCACCCGCATGGCCCCACAATATGCCAACATTTTTATGGCTGACCTGGAACAACGCTTCCTCAGCTCTCGTCCACTCATGCCCCTTCTCTACCTACGCTATATTGATGACATCTTCATCATCTGGACCCATGGGAAGGAGACCCTGGAAGAATTCCACCATGCTTTCAACAGCTTCCACCCTACCATCAACCTCAGCCTGGACCAATCTACACGGGAGGTCCACTTCCTGGACACCACCGTACAAATAAGCAATGGCCACATTAACACCACCCTATACCGAAAACCCACCGACCGCTACGCCTACCTTCATGCCTTCAGCTTCCACCCCGGTCACACCACACGATCCATCGTCTACAGCCAAGCACTGAGGTACAATCGCATCTGCTCCAACCCCTCAGACAGAGACCAACACCTACAAGATCTTCACCAAGCATTCTCAAAACTACGATACCCACACAAGGAAATAAAGAAACAAATCAACAGAGCCAGACATGTACCCAGAAGCCTCCTGCTACAAGACAGGCCCAGAAGAGAAACCAACAGAACTCCACTGGCCATCACCTACAGTCCTCAGCTTAAACCTCTCCAACGCATCATCAGTGATCTACAACCCATCCTGGACAATGATCCCTCACTTTCACAGACCTTGGGAGGCAGGCCAGTCCTCGCCCACAGACAACCTGCCAACCTTAAGCATATTCTCACCAGCAACCACGCACTGCACCATAACAACTCTAACTCAGGAACCAACCCATGCAACAAACCTCGATGCCAACTCTGCCCACATATCTACAAGAGCAACACCATCACTGGACCTAACCAGATCAGCTACAACATCACCGGCTCATTCACCTGCACGTCCACCAATGTTATATATGCCGTCATATGCCAGCAATGCCCCTCTGCTATGTACATTGGCCAAACTGGACAGTCACTACGCAAGAGGATAAATGGACACAAGTCAGATATCAGGAATGGCAATATACAAAAACCTGTAGGAGAACACTTCAACCTCCCTGGCCACACAATAGCAGATGTAAAGGTAGCCATCTTACAGCAAAAAAACTTCAGGACCAGACTCCAAAGAGAAACTGCTGAGCTCCAGTTCATTTACAAATTTGACGCCATCAGATCAGGATTAAACAAAGACTGTGAATGGCTATCCAACTACAGAAACAGTTTCTCCTCCCTTGGTGTTCACACCTCAACTGCTAGCAGAGCACCTCACCCTCCCTGATTGAACTAACCTCATTATCTCCACACTGATATATACCTGCCTCTGGAGATTTCCATTACTTGCATCTGAAGAAGTGAGGTTCTTACCCACGAAAGCTTATGCTCCCAGTACTTCTGTTAGTCTCAAAAGTGCCACAGGACCCTCTGTTGCTTTCTACTCCTCAGTGTGACCTAAACCTTGTACTTTCAGCACTCACTCAGCCTCACTTTGAACCATTAGCTACATATTCCATGTCTCAGTTGTCAATGAAAGTTGCATTCCTTATGGCTATTACTTCAGCCAGGAGGGTTGATGAGCTGGTAGCCCTGATGGCAGATCCTCCATACACCATATTCCATAAGGACAAAGTCTCTTTACGACTACATCCGAAATTCACCCCCAAAGTAATTTTGGAGTTTCACATAAACCAGCTAATCCACTTACCTGTGTTTTTTCCAAAACCACATTCATCTGAGTAGGAGAGGAGACTTCATTCCCTCAGTGTATGTTGTGCTCTTGCCTGCAAAGGACAAAAGCAATCAGAAAATCACCTAGGCTGTATTTCACTATAGCAGAATGAGTCAGAAGTCAAGCTGTAGTCTCCCAGAGGATCTCTAAATGGATCTTGGACTGTATCCTGCTCTGTTACCCAATTGTTGCATCTTCCTCCCCCTCATGAATTGAGGGCTTATTCTACAAGAACTCAAGCAACTTCCTGTTCTTCAAGCAACTTCAAGCAACTTCAGTGGGATTGCTTCAGGAAGTACCTTTACTTGACATTTGCAGGGCAACCAAGTGGAGTTCCAGCCACACGTTTGCGAGACGTTCTGCACTACAACCTAACTCCTCCACTGATGCGTTCTTTGGGACAGAAGTCCTCCAAATGACTCTGCTGTCTACATCCTCCTCCAACTTGAGTACTGCCTGTCAGTCATCCACAGTGGAATACACACAGGGACAAGCACTCCAAGAAGAAGAGGAAGTTACTTACCTTGTGGCAACTGGAGGCTCTTTGAGATGTGTGGTCCCTGTCTGTATTCTACTTCCTGCCCTCCTTTCCCTCTGCTTCGGATCTTTATTGGATTTAACTGGGGAGGTGGTTGGTGTGCTCTGCCCTTTATGCCCTCAGCGTTGAGGAGGGCAAAAGTGCATGCACGATCCAACGGACACCACTTGCAAGAATTCTACAACTTCGGGTGCATGGAGTGCATGCACACACCCACAGTGGAATACAGATAGGGGCCACGCATCTTGAAGAACTTCCAGTTACCACAGGTAAATAAGTTTCTCTTATAACTTACAGCAATCTTCTCTCTAATTCATCTCTCCTCCACTCCCAGTCTATCCAAAATGCTGCTGACAAGACCCATTCTCATGATCCGAGAGACTGGCAAGGTCTCCTCCTTTCTTTAATCTCTTTATAGACTCGTCTTCTGCATAAAGTCCAGACTTCTTGTTTTCTCCTCCTTGTCCACATCTCTTGCCCTCCTTTCCTCCCACACTCTTCTCACTTCTTCTGCTCCACCGAAGATTCTTTCTGGACCATTCTGTTTGTCTCTTTTGTCCATACCCACCTTGTACCTTCATTGACTATGCCCATTCTATTTTGAACCAACCGCCAAGCAAGGTTTGCCAAGGTCCCTCTTTCGACAGCCTTCTAAAAATCTGCTCTATTCCATGATGTATTCTGTGATCCACGCTACTTCCTTTTCTTTCTGTATTATTTTGGACCCAAGTGTGTATCTAGATTATAAGCATTTTGTTGTTTGTTTGACACAGTATATACAGTGCTGCATATATTTAGGTGCTACCTAAACTAAAAATGAAGGACTCCTCACCTTCCTCTCCAAAACTAGATGTAGATACAGACTAGAGTAACATTTCTCAGTTTACATACATGGGAATGGATTTACAAAAAGACATGTTTAGCCTCCTTTCCCTCTCCCCTTTCTTGCACATCTCCAGCTATTTCTGTGGTCAGTTTAGGGAAGGAATGGTATATATGTAGGAATGGGCTACAGCAAGAAAAGTGTGCTGTCTGGATTTTGCATATATGAATTTCACGTTGCAACAGGAAACTTTGCAGAACAGTTCATATTTTCAACATGAATACTTATGTCTATTGCTGTTGATGGTATTAGAAGCAGAATAAATATGGACCCAGATTCAAAAGGGTGTGTGTTGTGGTGGGGAACTCTTTCTAGAATGCAATTCTTTTCACTGTCTCCTGATCTTCTGCTCCTGCAGGTGACAAGACTTCCTTCCGAGTGCAGGTTCGTCAGGTAGAAGACTATCCTGTGGATTTGTATTACTTGATGGATCTCTCGCTATCCATGAAGGATGACCTGGATAACATTCGGAATCTGGGAACCAAGCTGGCTGAGGAGATGAGGAAGCTCACCAGCAATTTCCGGCTGGGGTTTGGGTCATTTGTGGACAAAAATATTTCTCCTTTCTCCTACACAGCTCCACGATATCAAAACAATCCCTGCATTGGGTAAGTGTTCTCTGGAGCCCCACTGACCAGTTGTGAAGCATGCTTCAGTGGGGGCTTGGAGGGAGGATGCAGGCTGGGGGAGGCAGTGTTTCCCAGTGGATAGAGCACTGGACTATATCATGGGAGACCTGGATCTATTCCTGGCTCTGCTACTGGTTTGCTGGGTGCCTAGGGCAAGTCACTCCCCCTCTGTGTGCCTCAGTTTCCCCATCTGTAAAACAGGGGTAGTAATACATACCTCAGTTTGAGCTCTACTGATGAAAAGTGCTATATAAGAGCTAGTTGGTATTATTATTATTATTATTATTATTAGGCTGGCATATGTCATGTAGAGTTGGGATGCCAGGCAGTTTTCTTCATTGTTGGCAGCATCCTTTTTTATGGTGACTTGCGTGATCTTTCACATTTGCAAGATGGATAACACCCTGCCCCAGCTCTCTGGCTAGCTGCATGCACTATGTTAGTGATCATGCTGGATGAAATGATGTGTCTACTATGGGTGATTATGGGACTACTGCAGGCAACTGCTCAACCAGCATGCATCAGTTGCTAGCTGCCGTTTTCTTGCTGTCTTTCCTTTGACAATGGTTCCATAACACCCTTTCTTTCCATTTGGGTTACAATACTGAGCATTGTTTACGAACTGAGCAAGCAAACACAGCTCATTGTTTTTCTTTACAATGCATTTATATTCAGGGATAGCACTCGGTCCAATCAGCAAAATTCCAATATGGATTTTAACTCACCCTCTTCCTCTCCAACCTCATGGTGGTTAAGCTCTGTCGTTCCTTCAGGCACATCTCCAATTATGGAAAAATACAATATAAGGAGTCTTTCCATTGGCTTTGATGAGCGTTTTTGTCTCAAGCCCTATGTAATTCCACCCTAAAATACTCTGTGCGTTGCCCACCTATGTAATTCTCACTGCAGGTTCAGTGGTGTTCTCCTGGACCATTATTGAAAGCTTTGATTTGTTGTTGCTGTTTTAGAGTCAGCTGGATTACACACAGTTATGTCCAGATTTTCAGAGGTGCTGAGCACCCACAGCCACACTGTTGTGATGCTCTAGTGCTATACAAAGCAGGACAGCTTTTTACGGCTCAGGAGCCACAGAACATCAAGATGTGCAAAACCCCCACTTTATAACAGAATCCTTGGTGCAGCTGGATGCTTGGGTGAAGGAGCAGACATAGGTGTGGTTGGAGCAAAGGACCAGGAGGCAGGAACTTCTGAATTCTAATCCGGCCCTGACACTGACTCACTCTGTGGCCCTGAACAAATCACTTAAGCTTCTTTGCCTCAGCTTTCTTATTTTTAAAATGGAGACCACATTAATACTTGCCTACCTTACTGGGGTATTTGGAGTACTGGTCTTAGGAGGACTAACATATGCTTCTGAAGTATTTTGAAGATAATAGGCTAGAAACTGTTGCTATTTTTTTTTCATTCTTTAATGATGCTGGGTATGGAGCGGGTGGAGAGAGCATGGATGGATTCCAGAAGCTATTGCTCATCCATACAGCTCAGTTGTTAGCTCTGCAGTCATTTCAGAGGCTTCCTCACTCTGGTGTGCTCTGCCTAGAGACTCTGGGCCTGATACCTCTCCATCTACACCAGTGCAAATTAGGAGTAAATCTGTAGAATTATACCAGAGGGAGACTGGTCTAAGTGAGAGGAGAATCAGGCCCTTAGAGTCTGGCTTGGCAGAAAAGGAGGGGCATGTTAGTGAATTCTCTCACAGGAATTTTGTTTATTTGCTGGACATGTGAACGCTCCCTGTCCATCAACCTCCCACCCCATTTGTTTTGGGGGCACCAGCTACATGTGGTGTTGTGCTGTTGTGAAAGAAGCCAGAAGCTCCTGCTTTAGACATGTGGGGAGAGATTTTCAAAAGTGCTCAGCATTAAACTAACACTCTCCCATTAAAGTCAATGATAAAACTCCTGTTTACTTCAGTGGGAGTAGTGTTAGATCAATTCAGAGCACTTCTGAAAATCCCACCCACAGCAACTCTTGACCCTTTGACCATGAAAATGTTCCTGGAGTCAGCAACGTCTGGGGAAACTTGTGGTTGGTTAATGCCTTACATTAGTAGACATGTTTTCATATGTGTAGCTTCCAAATTAATTGTGATGGTCTGAGGATGTGCTGTTCACATCTGGATTATCTCACTCAGGGCCAGGAGTTGACTCAAAGCGGGTGAACTGTTCTTATGAGCTTCTGCCATCTTAGGCCAAAGACCATAAAAGAATAACATTTCTTGTGAGATTTTGGCACCATTCAACTCTTAACTGAAAAACAGTCGCCATCTATTTTTGGTTTGATTTGGAACCAAAATTATAGGTCTGGCTTCAGAACCGTGGGTTCGAATGTGAACAGCAATCCTCAATTCAAAGATGAGGCGAGCTGTTTTGGCTGGCCTCTAACAATGAAACTTTCGGGGGGGAGTAATGTCAGATGGTCATTGAAGGCATGTTGAATGGGCTTGTGTGAGTGGGTGTGCCGATGCAACTGCGCCCCCTTTGTCCAGATGGAGCACTGCACCAGAGTTCACTCAATCTGGAGGGACAGTCAGTCATCTCCTCTTGCCTAAGTCTCTGTGGTAGTCCCATTTGGTCAATGGAGGGTGTTAGCCTCAGGCCTGCTGGGGTTTGTGGGTTTCCCCCTTATAATTGGTGGGATCAGTTGGAAACCCCTTCTGTTCTTATGTCTCCCAAGGATCGGTTGGGGACCTAGCCTGCCAATTCCACTGGGTTCCAGCTCAGGGTCCTTAAACTATGCGGGCAGAATCAGGCCTCAGCAACTCGTCGCACTGTGCCCTGAGCTCCTTCCTACCTCCCTTGGTTTCAGTAGCGCTTTTCCAGCCTGTAGAGGTGATTGTCCCTTCTCTGGGCAGCTTTTCAGCAGCCTAAAGGCTGGAATTTCCTTCTTCAGCCTGCTTGCTCCTCTGGCAGCCACCCCACCTCTCTGCACGCCAGATCTTTTATTCTCCCAGCTGCTGTGAGGCTGCCAATCAGGGTTGGCTGGCAGTTCCTGCATTAGCTCCTGGGTTGCCAGGCCAGAATAGGGTATATACACCCCATGACAGGTTGGTTCTCATGCCCATTTAATGTTGGTGTAACTCCATTGACATCAATATCCTTAGACCAGATTTAAGATTTGTCTGTAGGGAGACACTTTGGAAAATTAATCCAAATTAACTAAAGATGTGAATTTAACGTGGTTTAGTTAAACCGCATTAAAGCCCTGTGTGGAGGCACTTATTCAGAATTAAAGTGGCCTTAATTCAATTTAGCTGAAAGTAAAGTATCCTGTGTTGCCAACTTTGGCATGCTGATGCAGCGAAAACCATGCTGGCTAAGGATGAATGCTTGGCTCTGGGGATGAATATTTTCACTCTGAAGGCTGTCCTGTGTCGTTCGGTCAAAGCCCATTCTTCTGAATGCTGTGCTCACCTGCTGCAGTCGACAAGGCACCAGGGTATAGGGATGGCTTATTGCCACGATGATATGGGATACTCAGTGCTTTCTACTTTCCCCCTGCAATTTGAGCACTGCCTCGAGCGTACATGCTCCGTCATCTTCTCTGCCATTGTCTCACATTTCTGGCAGGCTGGGGAAGGGATTTAAATCAGATCTGCAAGATCTGGTTGAGGTACAGATAAGATGCGATTAAATTAATTGTATCCAGTGAAATGCAGTGCAAATGAAAAATACATTGGGAGGGTGAAGGGGGAATAAGAGGAAGGGGAACTAAGTGTTCAGTGAGAAGTTGGAAATTGTTGCAGTGCTTTAATTAAATCAGTCTAAAGCTGTTGCCGTCTTCTTTCCTATTGTGCGCGCGTTCCTGTTAGATCGGAGTATCTTTATATCATAACATTCTCCACACACAGATGCCTTTTGGGTTTAGCCAGGTCTTCGCCTTTATGAGGTGTCCTAAGCAGCTGTGGGGTTGGGAAGAGATTTAAGAGGAATTGAGAAATGAGTGGTTTGGCTGGAATGCCTGCTTCGGGGTTGTTCTTTCTCCTCTGTCTATTAATTTGTTTTCCTCTGGATCGCCATTGTACCCTGATTGCTGCCGTAGAAGTGGATTGCATTGCCATGTTTGCTTTGCAGAGCAGAGGTCGTTTGCTTGTTAGGGAGTTAGGTCTTTTTGGTTGGTTGTTTTTAGACACATGTAAAAACTCCCGAGCTCTCTGCCTGCCTGCACCCAAAAAACTGCAGCCAGGAGTGAAACCCTGGGAGCACAACTGTTTTGCCCCATTCCTAGCTTCCCAAGAGCAGTAGAGTTCCCACTCTGCAGGCTCTCTGGATACTGAGTTGCAGGTGGTTTCTGGAGCAGGATTTAGAGATTGCAGCTGATGTGGGGTGGCCCGTTTCTTTCAGCGCTTACTGTGCTGAGCTGGGTATGAGCTCCGAATCCCCCCAAACTCTGATCGTGTGTGTAAGTCAGTAAGTAAGCAGGCTTTGGTGCTTTTGCAGTGTTAATGTGTGCCTTCTTCTGAGTTACATCCCAAGATCCAGGATTTGGCCTCTAAGAATATGAACAAAAATCCAGCATCACTCACCTGAAGATTTGAATTGTCACAGGGATGATATTAAAAAAACAGGACCTAGGAAACTCTCATCTTTATGCAGCTGGCATGTACAATTTCCTGACATGTACAATTTAAAGGTTAGAGGAGCATGCTGTGATGATGAGTATATGCTATTTATTTCTATTTCCATGGTCTGTTTCTTATTTTGCTGCTGTCCAGAGCCCGTATCACTGGATCAGTCAGGTTCATGTCAACAAATGGAAATTTACGATATTCACAAACCTGTGGGTTGGGGGGAAACTAACACACCCAGTGCTAAATCAGCATCTATTCCCTGCCCTGATAGCCAGGGGCTCTGGTGAAGTGCCAAGACGAGCAGATCTCAAAGGTGAGAGGGTCCTCAGCTGATCGAACCTGACTTCCAGCCCCCGAGGCATTTTACTCAGAGCCAGCAATAGGAACCTCTTGCTGAGCCACAGACAAGTCAGGGCTTTGAAGAGCACAAACACCGTGAGTTGCCCCTATAAGTGAATAGGAACCCTGAGCAAAGGCTTGATCATAAGCGATCACACCATGCCATCCCCTCCACAGGTAGCAGGCCCCTCTGAGCTGTTGTTTATATCCTCTTTCTTGTCTTCATCCTTCCTGTGCTCCATCATGCATTTTAAATCAGAAGGCAAATATGTACATAGGAACATAAGAATGGCCATACTGGATCAGACCAAAGGTCCATCTAGCCCAGTATCCTGTCTTCTGACAGTCACCAATGCCAGGTGCCCCAGAGGGAATGAACAGAACAGGTAATCATCAAGTGATCATCTCCTGTCACCCATTCCCAGCTTCTGGCAAACAGAAGCTATGGACACCATCCTGGCTAATAGCCATTGATGGACCTCAAGTATCAGAGGGGTAGCCGTGTTAGTCTGAATCTGTAAAAAGCAACAGAGGGTCCTGTGGCACCTTTAAGACTAACAGAAGTATTGGGAGCATAAGCTTTCGTGGGCATCTGAAGAAGTGAGGTTCTTACCCACGAAAGCTTATGCACCCAATACTTCTGTTAGTGCCACAGGACCCTCTATTGATGGACTTATCCTCCATGAATTTATCTAGTTCTTTTTTTTTTAACCCTAGCGTAGCTAGAAACCGCACTGGATGATTTGTTCCCTTCTGTATGTAGCGTACCCAAGGTAGATGATATCATTGCACACAATACAGTCACTACTATAAAGCGCACTACTATATGGATATGTACATCGCAGTGTGAAAAATACCTGAAGTTCAATTAAACGAGCTTATGCTTGGTCCCTAGAGACTGAATGTTGTATACCTGCGTACATGACTGGCAAGTAAGGAATCTGAATTCTCAGTGGGTTGTGTTAAATAGAATCTTCGGCCTCTTAAAAGAATCTTTTAAGCTATGTTAAGCCAAATGGTGCCCTGAATATAAAGCTGTCATCAAAGGTCTTTAATTGTTCTCCTGGGTTATTTTACAAGTTAATAATGAATCAGCAAAAGTCTTACTCTCTAGCCTCACTTACTTTAAATTCATTGTTTTTTTTTCCTCCCTTCCCAAGCCCCCCCATGCATTCACTGTTTTTTTCCACTTCATTAACCTAGCACTAAAAGAAAGACTCTGTTTAGCCTGCAGAATGTTAGCTAATTGGGTTTGAAGTTGTTAAACTGTGAAAATCTCCAACCCCAGCAAAAGAGGTTGAGAGCTAAAACTGCAGTGCTTACACACATGTGATGTGTTTGTGAGACACAATCAATTGGGCTGAAGACATTAACTCCAATCAGAGCCTGGTGCTGGAGCCAAGAGCAGAAAGACATGGTAGAATTGGCACAGGGGCTGAAGGGCATTCTAATCCCAACTCTGCCACTGACTCACCCTGGGACTGGAAAACCGAGATAATAGTTACTCACCTGCCTCACATTGGTGCTGTAGGGATGAATTAGTTCATATCTGTGTGGTGCTTTAAGTGCAATGTCACTAATAAGGACGCTTATCAATTTGGAAAACTGCTTAGGTGTCACGAATGTCACGTACTGTAAGCATGTAAGACACCAGGGTGGAAGTTCTCAACCAAGAGTCCACAGTGTTTCCTAGACATCATGCTAATCTGTGACATCAGCTGATCCAGAGCCCTGAGCCGTCTGGTTTATCATGCTCAGAGCTCTGGTTCGTTGCTTGTAATATAGCCATTTAAGGCTTTGTTTTGTCTTTCTAATATCACTTACATGATGCAGCAGCTAATGTGCTGTGGATTCAAACAGTCCTAAGTGATAAAGCAATCCTAGCCCTATTATGCAGGAGCCAAAACTTAACTGCTAAGCCCATGTTTTCAAAAGTGGCCTCTGACTTTGCGTGCCTCAACTTTTTCCAGGAGTGCTGAGCAACCACAATTCCTGCTCGGAACTGTAGGTGCTTGGCACCTCAGAAAATCAGGCTCTTTGGGAAGTGTTTCTAGTTGAGCATCCAGAATTGGAGGCTATCAAATTGAGAAGCTGCATTGGAATGCTTGGGTTTGAGTGACTTGTCCAGAGGGATTTACTTGTGTTAGACTTGGGAACAGAACTCTGCAATTCCTGGCTCCTCATTCTGTCCTCAGGCCACTTAAGCACACCCCTTTCATTTCTATTTCTCCATTTCTGCTTCCAGTTACAAGTTATTTCCACACTGTGTCCCATCCTTTGGATTCCGCCATCTCTTGTCCCTCACGGATAAAGTGGACCGTTTCAATGAAGAAGTTCAGAAACAGAAGGTTTCCCGGAACAGAGATGCTCCAGAAGGTGGCTTTGATGCAATCCTGCAGGCTTCTGTGTGCAAGGTGAGCCACTAGTTGCTTATGCTGCTTGTGTTTTAAAGCACAACAAAAAGGAGGTCTAGGAGCTTTCCTCAACTTTATTCTTGCAATAGAAAAAAGACCTCCAGCGTGTGGTGATTTTTTGGAAATCACCATTAACTTTTGCAGAGAGCACATAACAAATATACAGTGGAAAGGGGAGGTTGTTTTTTTATTATTATTTTATAGATCTTTATGGAAAACAACCATTAGTATCTTGCATAGTTCAAAGGGATAAAGAATGTGAGTTCTTGCAGATGTGAATTTAGAGCTGTAAGAGTTGATTCCATTGTCAGTTCTATGGGTGCCCTTATTGAGTACCTTGGAAGAAATCTGCATTCTGTATGCTTGAGTGAACTGATGAAATTCTTTAAAGTGCCAACAATATATAACTGTGCGTAACACACCTGCTGAGTGTGGGTGAATCATATCTTCTTATAATGGCTGGCCTACATTGAGGGTAACAGCCAATTAGTGTTATTAGCTAATGGCATAACTCCTTTAACTCAAGCTGTTAAAATCCTGTGCTTTTGATGCTTAAAGTTCTGAACAATGTAGTGTATTAATTATATCAATAGTGTATTATTTGCTGTGCTCCAACAACACTTTCAACACTGTACAAAATATAGAGGGAGACACAACAACTGCTCCAAGGAACTTGAAATCTAGGGGCATGTCTATGCTGCAATAACAAGGCCTGATTGCAGCATAAGTAGACATACCCGGGTTTCATCGCAGACTAGTCCCAGTAATTACCCACGGTTCTGGGCAGGCTTGTGGAGCCAACAATGAAATATGTTACTGCAGTTTCACTGCTCTGGTACCTGAGTTAGCTAGATTCAAGCTAGGTTGCATATGTCTATTTGAGCTGCAGTCACACCTAGTGGCTGAAGAATAGACAGAATGTTAGTAGGATTACCATATTCAAACATTTAAAAAAGAGGACACTCCATGGGGCCCCGCCCCTGGCCCCGCCCCACCCCTTCCCCGCCCCCATTCCAACCCCTTCCCCAAAGTCCTTGCCCCAACTCTGCCCCCTCCTCTGAGCACCCCACATTCCCCCTCCTCCCTCCCGCTCTGATCTTGGTTGGGAGTTGCTAAGTGCTTCCCTGATCCCCACTTGCCCTGCAGCCCCTGCACTCCCCACCCCTGCAGCCTCTGCGCCTGCAGCCTCTATGCCCCTGCCTGCCCTGCTCCTCCTCGCCCTGCAGCCCCTGCACCCCCCACCCCTGCAGCCTCTGTGCCCCCAGCTCCCCACTTGCCCTGCAGCCTCTGCGCCCCCCGTCTGCCCTGCCCCTGCGCCCCCTGCTGCCTCTATGCCCCTGCCTGCCTTGCTCCTCCTTGCCCTGCAGCCTCTGCACCCCCCCGGCCTGCCCCGCTCCCCCGGCAGCCTCTGCCTGGCGGGGGCTTCAGACGCTCAGCGGCGACCGGGGCAGCACGGGTCCCTGCAGCCCCGGCACATGCCGCACTCCCCGCCCCGCACCCTCCTTCCTGCCGCGCGGGGTGACGGGGCCGCAGGAAGGGTCCCCCAGTGGCCGGGGAGTCCCTGCCCGCGAGGGAAGCCCGAGCTGCTGGCTGGGCCCGGCCTCCCCGTGGTCCTGTTGGGGGCGCGCGGTCCGCCCAGCCTCCGGGGGCAGCAGCGGCCCCTTCGCCACCTTCTGTGGCTACGCCCCCCTCTTCCCCCGCCCGAGCTTGCTACAATGTGGCTGGGCTGCGCTGCGGACCCTGTGGGTCGTGCTGGGGCCGGGCGGACCCTGGCTTATGCTGCCTCCCTATTTCCCCGGACATGTTTGACTTTTTGGCAATTCCCCTCAGACGGGGATTTGAGTACCAAAAAACCGGACATGTCCCGGGAAATCTGGACGTATGGTAACCCTACTTAGAGATGCAACAGCTGTAATAACCCAGGCTATGTGTTTTCTCCAGTTTTAGCAAATAGTCCGGAGACCCATTGCTTGCAATACTCATGAGACCGGTTCCTTTCTAATACTTTATTGTTGTTTTTAATTCTGTAACCCTGATTTCCTCTGAATATCACTACATCCCTGCCTCCACAGGGCACTAGTGTGTCAACTTAGTGGTAATGACACTTGCTGTGGGATCTCTGAGGTTTGGAACAAACTTCTGATGTGGAGAGTATGTAGCATGTTAGGTAATTGTGTTACATTTCTCTAGGAATTTGTTTACATAGATTTGTTTACATAAGAGCATACTATTGCTAACAGGTAAAGGAGTTTTTTCCTTTAGTTCAAGCAGTGGAGGTGTGTGTTTTTGGTGCTTATGGCCTCAGTTTCACTTCCCACTGGTGACCCCAGGTGGGGTTTGTTATGATTGTTTAAAACATGATAATATTTATTCCCCGCCCCCATATGGAAAGGATAGCTCTTTGCAGATCCTCCTGAGTAAGAGGAGGGGAACTACTGGCTGCTTCTGGAGGTGGGACGGAAGAGGCATGGCACTGACAACCCCTTCCACACCAGCCAGGAGACCAGGTCAGCCAGTGAAGTCAATACACATTGCACCATCTTAAATTGTGATGTAAGTGGCCAAGTTTCCACTATGTGGCTGGGATTTCCAGGGAACCTCCACTGCTCACAGTGAAGGGACACAATACAGACAATATCAGCAGTCACTTTGGCAGTCGGTATGGGTATCTTCATGTCTTATGCGGGCGTTTTGCTTGGCATCTGGTTCCTGCAATTCCCATGTTTCCCTTAACATTGTCCCAGTTACATGGGCAAGATTTTCAAAAGTGACACGAGATTTTAGGTGCCTTGATTTTTGGGTGCCCAACTTGAAACACCTTTAAAGGGTCTGAATTTTCCTGAAGGGCATTTCTGAAAATCAGACCCCTTTTTAAGGTGTCTCAAGTTGGACACCCAAATTTGGAGGCAATGCTAGTCTTTTTGAATATCTAAATTGTCTAAATATTTGAGTGTATTCAATACTTAGTACACTGCTGCTTTTCTGAGTTAGCTGTCTGAGAAGCTCTGTATCCCTGATCTTTTGGCATGTCTCTCTTTTTTTTTTTTTTTTAGATCCTAGAGTGGGAAAGATTTGTACAATTAATACAGACTAATAACCGTACCAACATTTGGCTCCTTTTTGAAAGATATAATGGTAAAAATCAACACTGATGGGCTAAATGTCTTAGGAAATGAAAAAGCCAGGCACGAAGAGCTTTTATATTGAGGCTAAACTGGCTAGACAGGAATATTAACCAGTCTTCTGTAATTACATTTTCCACTTGCAGCTTTTTGGCATCCTGCTGTGTTTAATTTTAAAAGTACAAATATTGTCAATGCCTAAGAAGTTTGTGAATCCTACGTCCGATGAAGTGAGCTGCAGAAAATAAGTGATTAGCTTGGTTATAAAATATCCTTTGGAAATTTTCACTTGAGCAGTACAAAGTGCAAATCACTTAGAAACAACCCCCCAACTCATTGCTTTCCATTCCTCCTCCAATTCATGCCTATACATTTGGCACATAATCTGAAAATCCCACTCTAGGCATCTAACTTTTAGGGCAATATTTTCAGAAGTGCCTAAGTGACTTAGGAGCACAAGTCCCATTGAGAGCCACTGGGATTTGTGCTCCTAAATCATATAGGTGCTTCTAAAAATCCTACATTACAATAATAAAACGGCCTGTTTTTCGACACGTGTTCACGGGCGCTCAGAGTGCCCACTGCATCTGAAAATCAGACCTCTTTTATTTGGGTGCCTAAATAGGACAGTACTTGGTTCTGCTAGAAGAAAAAAAAGAAAAAGGGAGG
Organism: Trachemys scripta elegans; assembly: GCF_013100865.1. Taxonomy (NCBI): domain Eukaryota; kingdom Metazoa; phylum Chordata; order Testudines; family Emydidae; genus Trachemys; species Trachemys scripta. The sequence goes on along the minus strand of NC_048308.1, from coordinate 11,103,200 downwards.
GGAGGTATAACTCAGTGGTTTGAGCATTGGCCTGCTAAACCCAGGGTTGTGAGCTCAATCCTTGAGGGGGCCACTTAGGGATCTGCAGCAAAAATCAGTACTTGGTCCTGCTAGTGAAGGCAGGGGGCTGGACTCAATGACCTTTCGGGGTCCCTTCCAGTTCTATGAGATAGGTAGATCTCCATATATTATTATATTATTATTATTAATGTTATTTACTCATGGAGTTATGGGCCTGATGCAAACCCCATTGAAACCAATGGAAAAGCTCCTGTTGACATCACTTGACTTGGGATCAGACCCTGTATCCCTGTCTTTCGTAAGGACACCTTCTGTCTTGTGGATATAGATTTTTTTTTTTAAAGGTGGGGGGGGAGGGAGGGACCACAAATAGAGCTCCAAGTTTTTGTTCAAAGTTTTAGCTGGGTAGAAATAAACTAAAGCCTGGTTGGATGTTTTTATGATCATAAACGGAGCAGTGTGTTCTGCATTTCATGATGGAAATTAACTACCGAAGAATGACTGGCTGCATATTTCAGCACTTTTATGATGTAGTTGCTTATGGCTGTGTGAAATGCTGGTTTCCTCAGAACTGGTTACATACACTTGGTTGGCTGGCCTTGTGCAGGTTTCACATATCCTCCCTGATTCCTAGTAATTCCACCCAATGTATTGGCAGCCCTGCCGCAATTTGTTTTTCCACTCCCTCTCTCTCCTATGCATTCCCCACCCTGAAAGTCTCCTCTTCTGCTCCACACATGCCCTTGCCACCATTAACTTAGTCAAAGGTTAGTGCCAAAATAAACATATTAAATATATATATGCAATGCTTAAACTTCCCCTGACCTTCCTCTACTTTGGGGAGTATTTGATGGCTTCCTTCCTCAAACCTTGGGTCTAGCCCTGCCTGTCCATACCACAAGTCATATATTAAAAAGAGACGCTTTAGTTTCATTCCCGGAATAATTGGGAAGCACGTGGCTACTAAAGCCAGATCTGGTAGGTAGCTACAAGAGTTGCACCTTTCCCAGATGTCTTCTCTATCCAGTAAATGGTGAGCCAAACCACCAGCAAAGATTCTAGTTAATAGGAATTTTAAGAAAATTAAGAAAAACTTACAATCCATAGGGGGCGTCTTTCCCTTTCCAGTTACCATCCATTTTCTTGCAACAAATAGTGTGCATGTCTAATTTTGGTGCCCAATTTGAGACATCTGGGACCTACTCCTCAAAGGTGCTGAATGCCTGCAGTTCCCATTGATTTGCACTGAAGCTGTGGGGGTTCCGCTTCCGAATATTGGGCCTAGAGCAGTGGCTCTCAACATTTTTTTACTGGGGACCCCTTTCACACAGCAAGTCTCTGAGTGCGACCTCCCCCCCTTATAAATTAAAAACACTTTTTTATATATTTAACACCATTATAAATGCTGGCGGCAAAGCGGGGTTTGGGGTGGAGGTTGAGAGCTCACGACCCCCACATGTAATAACCTCACGACCCCCTGAGGGGTCTCGACCCCCAGTTTGAGAACCCCTGGCCTAGAGTGTTAAAACTGGTGGATGCTCTTGAAAATTTAGACCCAGATCTTGAGTAGTTCTGGGCACCTTCAACTGCCACTGAAATTGGTGGGAGCCAGAAGGTGTTTAATACTGCTCAGGATCTGGCCCTTTGTGGATGCTGCACACCAGGCTGCAAATGGTGTCCTTTTGAAGGAAGAGCTGGCAGGAGAAGGATGGGTGAATTGGTGGGGTAGGTGATAGCAGGCAGGGAAGGGAAATCAATGCCAAACTTTAGTGTTGTCTAGAGGGCACTTGTTCAGAGCCCTGCTTTTTGCAAATACAAAAAGGAGTGAGCCTGAAAATTAACCCAGCCTCCTGCCCTTTCAGGTGATAGATTTTTCTCCTTAGCTAACAAAGGCAACCGGTAAATGGTTAAATATCAACATTTGTTTTTTTCTTTAAACAAAATCTTGGGCCAGTTTTCTTCTTCTAGGGGACTCTGCTTATTATTAATTGGACCAGAAATCTCCAGTCTGATTTGTCTGGCTCAATACAAAATCTCTTTTGCTTTTTAAAGAAAAGTCATTTTTTAAAGTTTCCGTGTATTTGGCTTAAGCACAAGAATAAGGGAAAATACGTTAAAAGATAGTCCGCTCTTGATTTAAAGGTGGTCTCAATAGTCCAATGAATAGAAGCAGCATCCTTTTGAATGGCCTCAGAACCACTTTTTAAATGCAGCCAGGTCTGTCTATGCACACACGTTTCACAGCTAATGAAACTCTAGCTTAATCCTTCTAACCTCATTGGGGTTGTTTTGGACTCAGTCCTACAAACTATGTCAGCTTTTGTCCTCCCAAAGGGATAGAGAAGGGAGGTATCGCAAAGTGCTTGCATATCCAATGCTTGATATGGTTTAACATCATTAAAGTGGTTTTTTTCACTCCAGTACGTGAGGAGTTGCATGTTGCTGAGAAGTTTTTTGCCGTTTGTCCAAGAGATCAGGTCTGTCAAATGCCTTGTGCTTGCCAGATCAAAAATGCACATTGCAAAATGAGCTGGAATGTAATGTGCCTGTGCTGGGACAATGGGGATGGGAGAGAGAATGAGTGAGACTGGTGTGTTAGCCACGTGAATGGCAAGTATTTGTTCCTACAATCTTATATCCATTGTGTGGCTCTTTAGAAATGCCATTATGGAAACTTCGGGTTAGCAACCATGTCAAAAAGGAGAAATATAAACTGGGAAATGGTTTCTTTGATTGATTTGAATTGAAATATTTAAATTACCAGGAAGCTCACCAGAGTTGGATTGCGGTTTTCAGAAGTGCCTAAATCACTCATGAAAACACATATCCATGAAAGTCAAGGGAACTTGTGCTCCCAAACTACTCAGGTGCATTTGAAAATCCCAGCCTTGGACTCCACTGCACCAAAGGGAGAACCTAAGAGTGGAGGGCCCTATTCTGGGACTGTTCTGCCCCATCATGTGTATCTAGGGCTTGTTAGTGCAATCATCTGGGCTTTGAATTGCACCTACATGTAACCTGGTGTCCATGCAATCCTGGAGCATTGGTGGAATGTGCTGTAACATTATGGATTAACAACCAGCAACAGTGAATTTTGAAAATGCCATCTTGGCCTTACAGGTGCCCCAGAAAGGGGATCTAAACATTGATTGTGCTTTTTAAAGCACAGCGGTGCTTTTGTGGGTGGTACAGAGCTGGAGTGCCTTAGAAGAGGACTGGGAAGCATTTTACATCATGAAGGAAGGATGCCTCATGGAGCTCCAAAGGATGGGAGCGTGTAGGGTAGAGCACTTCCCCACCCAGTGCCCTGCCTCCATGTGGGAGTGCAGAGGGAGCAGTCCCTGTGATCTCCTGAGCACAGACTGTAATTGTACCTGGACGTTATGCATAAGAAGCAAGGGATACTCCTGGCACTGTTCCCCAGCCCATAGTGCAGGCTCTCAGCTGGGCCAGTCAGCGTATGGGCCTGAGTGAGTATTCTCTCCAGAAGCTAGCTAGCTAGGAGGATTTCTCTGTTGAAGGGTGTGCCTTCATTGCAGAGTGATTGTGCATGATTGGCCTCTGGGGATAGCCCAGCCTGGTAGTGAGCAGGCCCACTGCACAGCCCCATTCAAGTTATTGTGTCTTCACTAGTGCTGCACTCTCCCCTGTGTGTCACTAGGGCTTCTGGGGGCCTATGGTCCTTTGTGCAACAGTTGCTTTATGATTCTTTCCCTGTGAATTGTGGGAGAACATGTCTGTCCTTTTGGGCACATGGGAGAATTGTGGGAAGGCACTGGAGGACTATCAGTGCTTGGTGGTTTAGCCCAGACCCCTGTCCTCACTGCAAAGTGGGCAGGTTATCCGCCCAAGTGAAAGCATCACTTGGGTTTTAGCCCACAGCCCCAGATAAGCCAGCTACCCTGGGTGTAAAGCACCACCAAACTTGGATAGGAAGGCTTTGTGTGCAGGCAGGAGGAGGAGTTACTTCATAGAACGTCAGGGTTGGAAGGGACCTCAGGAGGTCATCTAGTCCAACCCCCTGCTCAAAGCAGGACCAATCCCCAGACAGATTTTTGTCCCAGATCCCTAAATGGCTCCCTCAAGGATTGAACTCATAACCCTGGGTTTAGCAGGCCAATGCTTAAACCACTGAGCTATCCCTCTCCCCAGTGTGATGGCCTGGGTTCAAGAGAATCCCCAGACAGCTGCCACATCCTAGCCTCCATCTAATGGCTACTGGAACCAGGTGGGCTGAGAAGCTACTAGAGCTATACCCCAGCCAAGCCACCACCCACAGGGGCTGTGATTGGAGGATCACCCAGCTCCACCGATTGGTCCAACTACGCTATTTAAGCCAGGAGGAGGAATAGGAAGTTTGAGTAACAAGGTGGTTTCCTGCTGTGCTCCATTGGACCATGCTTGTGTCTGCCTCTTGCACCCAGCCTGTTCCTGGTCTGCTTCTGGCTCCTGCCTTACCCCATCTTCACTCCTGTTTCCACCGTGCTTCTGCACCATGCTTAATCCTTGCCTCTCTTCCTGCCCTTATGCCTCGACTCCAGTCTTCAGCGAGCAGTCCTGGCTCCAACCTTGGCCTCTGATTTCTGTCCCTGAGTCTGGCTTGACCTTTGTCTCTGGCATTTGGCATCTGACCTTGGCTCTGACCCTCCGCTTTGATTCCTGATTCTGATCTGGTTTGACCCCTGGCTCTGGTAACTGGCAGTTGACTCTGGTGCTGAGCCTTGGCTTTATTCCCCAACCTGGCTGCCTGCACTGCCCACTAGACCAGACTCCTGCTCTAACTACTAGGCCAGACCGCTTACATCCTAGTCCATAACAGTTGGGGATAAATAAGGCTCTGATTTTAGCAGGGACATTTTTAATTAATTTCATAGCACAGGTGCAGGAAGAAAAGGATCAGTCATGGAAAGGTCACCAAATAATGTAGTTTCCACTACATCTACAGACACAAAAGGCGAGGTCTGGGATTGGGTTTGCCAGGGGACTGGAGAGCAAGCCTGTACCACACTCACCCCATAATGACCGCTCCTGTCCCAGGAGCTGGACCGGGCTCCCCACCCCGGACATTGCGACCTGGCACACAGGATCACAACGCCACTTGGCTTGGGGGCCTAATCAAATGTGTTTTTACAGCCACTGCCAAGATTTCATGAATGTTGCTCAAATTTATGATTTCTCTGACCACCATGACCTCTGTGACAAAGTTGTAGCCCAAGATAACACCAAGTAAGAGCCCAGATTAAGTCTGAAGTGAAAACCTATGCTCAGTTTGTGTGTGTGTGTGTGTGTGTGTGTGTGTGCACGCGCGCGTGCTATATACCTTCGTGGGCAGAGACCTCATCTAGTGTATTGCACCTCAGTATAGCTTTTTATGACCAGTATTTAATGAACATGCCATAGCTCTCACTATCACTCCACGCTGTTTGCAGCAGCATGGCAATTCCATGTTGCTCAGGAAACAAGGTCAGATTTACTGTGTTTGGAGGAATTTGGCAGGTCTCCTTTGACTATAAAAGCAGCTGAAACACTTATTCTTGGAGCACAGAGAGGGTCTGGTGGACAGTTCACTTATGTACATACCTCCTCATGCCTTTTTAATAACCTTACTTGAAAGAAATGTTGGAAAATGGCACCTGAGTTTTATCCCTGGTCAGGAATCGGTGGACAGGCCTGCAGTATCCTTTTAATTAGTGATAACAGAGACTCCTCTGTTGTATGGGAGTGAGGATGGGACAATACACAGCACAACCTGAGAAGCACTTGGCTCAGAAGAGGAGACTGATGACTCTCTCCTGGTTTTGTTTCCATCCAGGAAAAGATTGGCTGGCGGAAAGAGGCCTCTCACTTGCTGGTCTTCACGACGGATGATGTGCCACACATAGCACTGGATGGGAAGTTAGGTGGGCTGGTCCAGCCACATGATGGCCAGTGTCACCTGAATGAGGCAAATGAATACAGTGCGTCCAACCAGCTGGTGAGAATAAACCACAGTGTCTCCTGTGTGCTGGGGTCCCCTTTTATTGGCGCTTCGGAACCTTTGACTGTCAGCGAATTCCTTGCATTTATTTATTTGATTTCAAAATACCCCTATTAAAAGAGCTGTTCTTGCAGGTTGTAGGACCCTTTGACAGATGTCAACAACTTTCACTCCCTACCACCCTGGGGGCTTCATTTGAGCCGGCAGTCTACGGGTGAAAGACTCCTCTTGCACTGCCAAGTCCCTAAGCCGTCCAGTCCCCTCCTTGTTTCCTGTAGCATCCAAAAATGGCTAAACAGACTTTCAAGCTTGCAGACCCCTCAGGGTTAGTTGCACACAGGAAAGGTGTATTTGGCACCCCAAATCATGGCAAGATTCATCCAGAGAGTGTAAAGAAAACGTAAAATGTTGTACTCCTCTTTTAATATTTGCGCAGTATATTGTCGTCATCTCTTCAGTGCAGGGATTGTGTACAGTATCTAGCACAATGTGGCCCTGTTCCTGACTGGGGCTTCTGGGTCTGATAGTTATATAAATATTAAATGATAATAGACAAACTAACCTTCCTTTTTTCAGAAATTACAAGTGAGTCAACAGAGGAGACTGCAGGTTACTTCCTGGGTGAATGAGTCCTTGTCTGCTGTGTAATTATCAAGTTGTTCTGCAGATCTACACTTTATTCTGCTGCTTACAAACCCTAATCATTGTTGTGTTCCTGAATGTACATAGAAGGTTCCCCACCCTCATTATGCCAGGCTTTCCTGGCTGGCTGTCTCATGACAATAGGCTGGAGTCCTCAAAGCAAACTAATTTTTGTTTTGCCTGTTTGAATTTTAACAAATAAAATTACATTTCCGTTGGTCACTCCTACTTTCTATGTATTGGTGTGGCGTTATGTTGTGAAATTGGCAAAAAAGGAATCCATGGGCTTCCATGTTTTTCATCTCAGTGGCTCCAAATTAAACTTGATCAGTTTGCAAGTGAAAAGATGGTGGGTTTTTTCTCCCTAACTGCAAACTCAGCCTGGGATCTGAAATTCCAGCCAATCTCTTTCAGTCTTCTTCATTTAATCAACACAATGAAGATCCTGCAAATGGTCTGTTGATGGTGTGCAGGGCCAGATAGAATCCCTCTCACTCCCCCACATCTGCGTGGGCTTTGCAGGTCTAAAGTGAAGACTCTGATGTTAATCTGCTTATTTTCTTGTCATTACTCTAAGACACACGGAGCAGACAATGGATTTCATCACTTTCAGGGCAAAATAATGTCAGATCTCTCTCTCTGCAGTAGATTTCCCATGACGACAACCCCAAATAATGGCCTCATCTCCCTTTCTCGAAGATAGCAACTAATTTAAATCCATGCACTCACTGATGGCAAAGTAGAGTGAGGAGTTCAGTTTTTCAGATGGGTTGTTTGCTGTAGCTGATTTTGTTGGCACTTGAATGTGATGGGTGTGTAAGAAATACATATACAGAGAGAAGATGTCACTTTTCTGGCTATAACTACACAATAAGAACGCTGCATAACAATAAAACATGCTGCGTTTCCATAGGGAATTTTGCTACTCTAGTTAGAATAAAAATTAAATTGCTTTTTGTTTCTGTGTCACAAATGAGTCTTTCTGATCTGTTTTCCTAGGATTATCCTTCCCTGGCACTTCTTGGGGAGAAACTGGCTGAAAACAACATTCACCTCATTTTTGCTGTGACAAAAGCTCATTATATCCTTTACAAGGTAAGCGCTGTTGAACCACCCAGCAGGGAGATGGGTTTTATGTGATCAAGAATTTATTGCGGGGGAAAGAGACGTTAGTGCCACTTGGAATAGTCTCCCTTCCTACATGAATAGAATGAAGCAGGCTGGTGTGGGAGGAAAGGAGGAACAACTCTGAATTAAATTGTGTGAGTGAGAGAACATCTGATGCATGCTGTGCTGGAAACTGGAAAGCATGGAAATTCTTGCACAAGTTAAACTCACCCAGTTGTGTCTCTGCAGTTTTCCAGTTCATTTACAAAATGTCGTTTCAGTGAAAAGCACGTAAGCTTCTTAAAGTAAATAGATAAACGTTTACGATCATGTGAATACCCAAAATAGACTCTGGCCTGATCTTGATTTTAGGAAAGTTGCCAATGATTCACCATCTGAGAGAGCAGACACCTGTTCATCCCACTGCTATTACTTAATCCCATTACCTAGGAACGCACCATGTTTCTGCCCAGCTGTATTTTTCCATCACTAAATCCAGAGCTTTGAAGCAAAAAATATTTTTTTCTGAGGGATTTCAAATAGTATCTGGGCTAAAACACCTGTAGAGTTTCTATTCTCAGTCTCAAGTATTTCTAGAAACACACCCAAACTGGGTGTGGGTCCCCGCCACAACTGCTGCCTTTTTTATTTTTATTTTTTAAAGAAGGAAATCATGCTGTTCATCATAAAAAATAAAGTGGAGAAGGGAAATGGTTGCATGGAAGGTGCTCTCATAAATGTTTGCATCCAGGTTTAAAAAAAAAAAAAACACTTATCCCAGAAACTCATCCCTTGCACTAAAGCAAATGTTGGTAATTTCAAAATTATTCTAGTAACCCAATGGAGAGTTAAATGGCTTATTATCTCATTCTCCACACCCTTTTCAGTGCAAACTAGCATCCCCACCAGAGCGGTCTCTGATGGAATCCAAGGCTGGCTTCCTGTATGGCAGGAATTTGTGCTAAATTCTGCTGTCATTTACGCAAGTGCAAATCCACTGGATCTTGCTCCATCTAATGGTTGGTTGGGAGTAGGTTACTGATCGTTATTTGACCAGTTTCTTTGGCTATGGATTTCTATTAGCATTTTATGGACCCATAATGCTCCTATTTCCTTTGTCAAGCGCTCCAGATTAAAATTAAACTGTATCATGTACTCTAATTAATAGAGTCATAGATTCATAGATTCATAGACTCTAGGACTGGAAGGGACCTCGAGAGGTCATCAAGTCCAGTCCCCTGCCCGCATGGCAGGACCAAATATGGTCTAGACCATCCCTGATAGACATTTATCTAACCTACTCTTAAGTATCTCCAGAGATGGAGATTCCACAACCTCCCTAGGCAATTTATTCCAGTGTTTAACCACCCTGACAGTTAGGAACTTTTTCCTAATGTCCAACCTAGTTGCAATTTAAGCCCATTGCTTCTTGTTCTATCCTTAGAGGCTAAGGTGAACAAGTTTTCTCCCTCCTCCTTCTGACACCCTTTTAGATACCTGAAAACTGCTATCATGTCCCCTCTCAGTCTTCTCTTTTCCAAACTAAACAAACCCAATTCTTTCAGCCTTCCTTCATAGGTCATGTTCTCAAGACCTTTAATCATTCTTGTTGCTCTTCTCTGGACCCTTTCCAATTTCTCCACATCTTTCTTGAAAAGTCTGGGCAAAACAGTCTCCTCCATCCCATGCAAGCAACAATTGACGTTAATGGCTGCACAGGTGGAACTGAGAGCACACTCTATATTTCAGTCTGTGAATCTTTGTGTGTTTGTTTTTAAGAATTTTACAGCACTAATTCCCGGAACGACAGTGGAGATTTTACATCAAGACTCCAACAACATTATCCAGCTGATAGTCAAGGCATACAATGTAAGTTTCTTTTACTTAAACATTTCAACTGATGTGTAGTAAAAACTGAGTTCAGTTCAACTTGCTTATTCCTCCCTTGTGGTCTCCACCCATAATTGGTTTCTTCTGAACTGTCTCCTGCCTCCCACCCTGCAGGGATTGTGGTGTCTGGGTCAGACTCAGGATGAGGTTGTTTATGCTGATTTCATGCCCTGTCTGTCTATCTTAGATACTTATGCAGTGCCCCTTACTATAGTATCTGATCCCCTTACAATCTTGAATGTATTTATCCTCTTAACACCCCTGTGAGACAGGGAACTGCTCTTATCCCCATTTTACAGATGGAGAACTGAGGCACAGTGAGATTAAGGGCTTGTCTAACCGAACATGGCAAGCTGGGCTGTGACTGTACTCCGCGCTAGCCTGCCATGCACTAACTCTCCGCGTTGACCCTGCTGACATGCATTAACACTTTGTTAATGCACTTTGATCTAATTCTAGTGCTCTTTGAAAAAGGACTAATCAAAGCTCATTAATGAACTGTTAACATGTGTCAGCAGGGTCAACATGGACAGCCAGTGCACGGCGAGCTAAAGTCCCAGCCTAGCTTGCCATGAAATAAATACTCATGTAGACAAGCCCTAAGGAACTTGTCTAAGGTCACACAGGAAGTCTATAGCAGAGCAGGAAATTGAATCTGGATCTCCTAAGTACCAAGCTAGCCTCCTAACTACTGGACCATGCTTCTCTCTTCCTGAGTATTGCTATCCCTAAATCAGAGCACCTTGATGGTGGTAAAGCCAGTGATATCTTAGCTAGTGTGTCTTTGTCAGGCCACTCACTGTGGGCCTGATCCAGCTCTGTGACGCTCAGAGCATCCTAGTGCCAGAGGGCAAGGGGCTCCCTGGTATCCGGTAATGAGTTTCAGCTGGCCTGACCAATTCAGTGTGCCCCCACTCACTGTGGTTACAATTTGTATCTAAAAGATGTCATGTAACGTGTCATTGGAAAACCAATATTTCCCTGATCATTAATCTTCTTGTGTGATGTATGTATGTGGTGTGCAGGGCTTAAATTCTCAGAGTATTTCCCGGAGCCCCAGGGCTCAGGGCTTCAGCCCCGCAGCCCCCCTGAAACTGGCTCACAGCCCCCCCAGAGGTTTGAAAATATTTAACAGAGCTCTGCTCCAGACAGCTCCAGCTGAATTTAAGCCCTGGCGGAGTGTATTAAGAGTTATGGATATATGCTGGAATGCTGACTAAACTGTGTATAAGCCAGGCATGTCAGGGGGAGTTGATAAACAGGTCTGCCCTAGACAAAGGAATGTGTATTTGCTTCTCTGACCAGCCCAGCTGTCAGGCAGAGACGATGAGGATCCATTTAGATATTAGGTAAACGAAACCTGTCAAGCTAACCAGTGGGGAGGAGATAGCATGGCATCTACACCTTGGTCTGGGTTTTACTTTTCAAAGAATACATTGCAAAGTTTTACTGGTCTGTAAAGAGATGGGGGAAGGGGGCCTGAACCTCAAGTGATGAGCAATTGAATCAACTGATTGTAGACAATATTGCTGTATTATAAAAGTATAACGAGTGAGGTGTTTTATGAATGCCTATGACACTCTGGTGATTAATGTCATTGTGAATTGTATGTATTACCACTACATAAGTAATTATGAGGAGTCCTTGTGGCACCTTAGAGACTAACACATTTATTTGGGCATAAGCTTCCGTGGGCTAGAACCCACTTCATCGGATGCATGGAGTGGAAAATACAGTAGCAGGTATCTATACATAGTACATGAAAAGATGGAAGTTGCCTTACCAAGTGGGGGGGTCAGTCTAATGAGACAATTCAATTAACAGTAGAATACCAAGGGAGGAAAAATTACTTTTGTTATGGTAATGAGGGTGGCCCATTTCAAACAGTTGACAAGAAGGTGTGAGTAACAATAGGGGGAAATTAATATGGGGAAATTAGTTTTTGTAATGACCCATCCACTCCCAGTCTTTATTCAGGCCTAATTTGATGATGTCCAGTTTGCAAATTAATTTGCAGTTCTGCAGTTTCACATTGGAGTCTGTTTTAGAAGTTTTTGTTGTTGAAGAATTGCCACTTTTAAGTCTGTTATTGAGTGACCAGGGAGATTGAAGTGTTCTCCAACTGGTTTTTGAATGTTATAATTCCTGATGTCAGATTTGTGTCCATTTATTCTTTTGCGTAGAGACTGTCTGGTTTGGTGGCTGGAACATGATGGCATATATCACATTGGTAGCTGTGCAGGTGAACGAGCCCCTGATGGTGTGGCTGATGTGGTTAGGTCCTATGATGGTGTCCCTTGAATAGATATGCGGACAGACTGGGGTTTGTTGCAGGGTTTGGTTCCTGGGTTAGTATTTTTGATGTGTTGTGTGTAGTTGCTGGTGAGTATTTGCTTCAGGTTGGAGGGCTGTCTGTGAGCGAGGACTGGCCTGTCTCCCGAGGTCTGTGAGAGTGAGGGATCGTCCTTCAGGATAGGTTGTAGATCCCAGTAATTATGGATACTCATGGATGTTAGGCTTGTCAGTCTGTGCCCAAACAAAGGGGGAAATGGGTCTCTCCCAGACAGGAGGGAACATCACACCTGTCTCCTATGTAAATTAAGCTTCCTAGAATCAAAACCATGGAAGCCCCATGTGCGTACAGGGGGATGGGAAACCCACAGGAAGGGAAAAACAACATGAAGTCATCCTGCCTCTTGAAACAAGGTCATTGAACTTTGGAAGATATAAGCAGAGACAGAAGGCCATTTTGACATCTATCACTAGACAGACACAAGGGAACAGAGCTCTTGCAAGCTGAGAAAGATAAGTCCTTCAACCAAGAGGGGGTTGACATCTTTGGGAACTGAATATAGGTGAGAAATAGGCAAAGTTCTTTCAAGTAGGAAGACCAGGGAAGCCAGCATCTTGCACTTCTGTCCTAACTGAGGGAAAGTCAGCCATGGCTAGGAAGAAGGAAGATTAGTGAGATTTCCCTCAATTCTCTCTCCCTCTTTGGTGCTTCCCTGTTTATTTTCCATATCAGAATTTCTCACTGGGTTCCCACAACTGGATTCCCTCCACCTCTTGCTCTGCTTTTCCTACTCTCAATCTGGCGTCACACAATCCAGCTGTGTTCTTTCTGCCTTGCACGTCACCACCAGCCATCATATCTGTCTGTTACCTTGATGAAGCATGAGGTGTAATAGAACTTGGCTGGCTCTTCTATAGCCATAGCAGTTATGTAGCGTTGCTGATTTAAAAAACAACAACATGCCTTTGTCAGTAAGCTGAACAGATACATGCTTGGAAAAATCGACAGTGTTAGGTTCTAGCCTTGTTTATGCCGCATGAACATCAATAGGAATTATACACATGATAGAATGTGACCCAATAGTAGCAGCAACAAGGCACTATTTTTAGAGTCATTTTCCTAAACATCATGGTAAAGTCTAGCTGTATCTCAAACATGCTTCTACTGTTAGCCCTGATGGTTTTCACTTGGCAATCTCTTAGAAACCTTTGTTTTGCAGTCTCTCCTGTCTGATGAAGACTTTCCTTTGAAAAAGTTCTCAGTTATATCCCATGAGGTTTCCCCTGTACAACGATACATAGTAAAAGGGGGGATGGATGAAGGATATCATAGAATCCTAGAAATAAGAGAAAAGACCCCCTAAGCTACCTTGTGAGCAGCGCGGGGTTGTTCTCCCCAGTCTGCACTTCAGCGCTCTGTTCAGTCTGGTTTTAAATGAGTACACTGTTGAGAGTTCCCACCAGTCCCTTACGGGTATGTCTCCACTGCAAATAAAAGGTGTGTTCTTAACTCGATTTAGCTAACCCACATTAGCTAACTTGGGTTAAAATAGCCGTGCAGACAAGGCAACTCTGCATTTAACTGGGGTTAGTAGCTTGAGTTAGGAGCTCCAAGCTCCTTTATAGGCTTTAACTGGAACTGCTAACCCAAGTTAAAAACAGACTTGCCATATCTTCACTGCTTTTCTAACCCAAGTTAGCTAATCTAAGAACAGACTTTTTTTCTCCTCAGTGTGTAGACATATCCTCAGAGACGATCAGAGTCTAGTAGCTATGGGGGCACCATAGAGCGTATGCTTTTCCTGGCTTTTTGGGTACGTAAGATAGCACCAAGTGGTTAAATGATAGTTAGTAAAGGATGCTGGCGGGAGTATTCCAAGTGCTGATAGAAAAATGCCAAGACAGCTTTTCTCCAGCTCATTAAATAGACTCAGTCTTGATCAAGTGATAACTCAGTGTATTTACATTACTGATCGTTAGTCTCCCTTCTAGGATACAGCTGGCTGCTGAAATTTGCCCAGACCAGGAAGAGAGAGCACATTATTCTGACAGGTCAATGTTAATTCTTGTGAGATTAGTTTTAGGGGGAGTGGGTTGGCAGATGTGGGGGGAGTGCGTTTGAACTTTATAGAAACATACTGTGTTCAGACTCCAAGTAGTAGAACCTCTGCAGGGGCTGTAATGTGAACCCATGAACCTGACAGCACAATCCAGACTCCAGACAGGAAATAGTTTCCTGTATTACAACATAGATATGGGAAGTGAGGGTTTTTTGTCTTGGGTTGTTTAGATTTGCATGGTCTAAACCAGTTTTTTCCCTGATGTTTTCCAAAGTATTAGCCTTTTGCTAGCATTGCCTTTCAGTGTGAACACTGGGTTCATTAGCAGACTGATTGGACATGGTGTTAAGCCAGACTGGGTTGGAGAACCTACCAGAGCATTAGTAGAGCTGATCAAAAAAAAAAAAAAAAAAAAAAAATGTATGCACTAAAATATACCTCCTTGACAAAATTTTTTGATTTAGATTTTTTCTGATCAGAAACAAACAAGAAACTTGGTTTCAAATTAGTATTTCAAAATGAAATGAACAGTTTGGTTTCAGTTTGACTTAAAAGGGGGAGAAAAGGGCAGGAAGAAAAGTATAAGAGAGGGCTGAGGAGCCCTCCGCCAACCCCTCAAAACTGAAAATGGAAAATGGAAAAGAAACACAGTTCTTCAGTCTGAAATGTTCTGAAATGAAACAAAATGAAAATTTTCTTTTTAGTTCTCAACAAAAATTCCCATAGAAAACCTGACAACTTTCAACAGAAAAATTTCAAAGCTTGTCTGTTTCACCCCCTTCCCTCTGAGAAATATTTTCTCTGGAAAACTGTTGGTTTTCTGACCAGCATTGTTAATCAGTGAGCTAATACAGTACAATTGCTGGCATGATAATTCTGACTTGGTAAAGTTTTCCACACCCTTTCCACAGATGTAAATGACGTCTCAGGGTGCAAGAGAGTGAAGAATCAGGCCCAGTATTTTCATAACAGTAATTTTATACAGGAGAATTATGAATGTTCAGGCAGATGCTGACCTTCTCCTCAGAGGTAGATAACAGAGCCCATTCATACTCTAGACCAGTTTTTCTTCCTGGCACAGAAATATCTGTTTTAAGATCTAGTTACACATCTCTGCCTTCCAGTCACATTGTGCACAAACAATCCTCAGGTATATTAGTCTGTGATTTGAATATGCAGCATTATGGACACATGCACAGTACTGTCCTTGATCCACCATAAAACCTCCAACTTTGGGATACGAGCCATGTTTTATTAGTCCTTTACTTTCCAATGGAGAAAATACCTTTTGTGACTGTTTGACGATGACTAGCCTTTCTGTGAAGGAGTGGGTGCATGTGTGTGAATGGATAGCTGCTCACAATTCTAGCTGTGCTGGTCAAAAGCACACTGAGCTGATCTAATGCTACTTACACAGGTGTCTGCACACGTGGTTTTCTTTAAAAAAAATTATATATATAGATGCCCAGCCACACTGAGCACAGTGTAAGAACCTCAATAGACTAAGAAGAACCACATGCACAAGAAAGATTCCTGCTGATTTTAGTAATCTGATGGGTTTCTTTTCTGTTGATTTCTAGAGTATTCGGTCTAAAGTAGAACTGACCGTTTGGGACAATCCTGAGGATGTCAGCCTGACCTTCACAGCTACGTGCCAAGACGGTTTGTTGTATCCTGGACTCAGGAAGTGTGCAGATCTCCAAATCGGAGACACAGTAAGTTTGATTTTTGCATCTCCATTAGATGGGTTGTTGGGATACTCTGTGATCTTGTGGGAGTCACTTCACTCTTCTTTGCCTAATGTTGCCCTCTATTAAGTGGATAATAATATTTGCCTTCCTCCTTTGGGCAACATATTAAGGCCTAGTTAATGTTGAAATCCTCTGATGACAGTACCACAAAAGTGCTAAGAGATGGTGGCTTTGTGAGAAGTAAATCAATTCAAGGTCAGCTCTAACCTTGGAATGGGGGAAAACAAGCATCTTGTTTTCCATCACATGCATGGAGTTTTCTTGAGCATTTTATGGACTGTGAAAGGCAGGATTAGACTCTGATCCCAGGCATCTGTGTCATCTTCTTACCTTTTATTTCCTCAAATCTCTCTATCTCTTAGGTATTGCAAATTTTATTGCGATCATATCTGAGATCCTTAGTCTTCTGTCTCTCCCAAAACGCACTCACCTACCAGGAGTCCATTTCAATGACTTTCTGCAGTATTTCAAAAAGTGAGAAGGGTACAAAAAGCTACTCATGCGTGGATGGCACTTTTATGTCATTTGGTGAATCTGAGATATAACTCAAGATGACACTGTAGGGTAAAAACACAGCTTGCCCCTAAATGCTAACATTATCCCATATTGGAATCTGTTGTGCGCTAATTAATAAATAGGAAAGTTTAGCTCTGCTTGTCTTAAAGTTGCACGTTTGTAAGATGAATGAGTTGATCAACTATGTCAATATTTTCAGGACATTTAGGGAAATGTTGCAACATGATAAATTACTAGAAAAGACAAAGGATTAAACTTTTGGGCCAAAATCAGGAGAAGATCAGGAAGATGGTGTTGTTTTCAGCTTTCAATTCTCCTAGGAGGATTTAGTGGTTGGGTCTTTGGTCTTTTTCTTTCCTATGGAGAATCCCCTGGGTGGACAGTAAGGCCTGCAGCATGGCATCTCCTGAGGAAATGATTGTCCTCTGGTAGCGAGAGATTGTTCTTGGATTCTTTCCAAGAATGACTTGACAGAACAAGGAGCAATGGTCTCAAGTTGCAGTGGGGGAGGTTTAGGTGGGATATTAGGAAACATTATTTCACTAGGAAGGTGGTGAAGCACTGGAATGGGTTACCTAGGGAGGTGGTGGAATCTCCATCCTTAGAGGTTAAGGCCCGGCTTTACCAAGCCCTGGCTGGGATGATTTAGTTGGGGTTGGTCCTACTTTGAGCAGGGGGTTGGACTAGATGACCTCCTGAGGTCTCTTCTAACCCTAATCTTCTGTGATTCTATGATACTGTTTGGACATGATAGACTCAGTACCGTGCTACACAAATTTCAAGGGATAAACAGCCCTTAAGACATGTGTTGTCCTGGACTCGCTACTCTATATTAGTCTATTTCTATCTTGCATGCAAAACAGAAGGCTGAACTTCAGACAGCCAGATTGTCAGTGGGTATAAATCATCATGGAGCCATTGAAGGCAATGGAGCCAGGCCAGCTTACGCTAGCAGAAAATCTTGGTCTCAGTGATATGTTTGTTGCACTGATGCATGGAGTAGCTGAATGCCATTACTCTATTTTCCTTATTTTAGAATTACAGATTTTTCCTGAGGTTAAGAGTAAATCAGTGCTTGGAATGTTAAAATGCTTTGAAACAGGAATGATGTTACAAAAATAAGAATCTTGGGGACTTGGACTGTTAATGAAAAGGGTGGTTTTAGCATTTCTAGCTTATTTTCCTGTTTTTTTAATCAATGGGCAAAATTCATCTGTGATTCAACTCCACCAATATCAGCTGAGTTACACTGAGATGGATTTAGCCCGTTGTGACTAAAATCTGTGTAGTCAAACTCGCACTGGGGCTGGCATTTCTGTTGTAAAAACGGGGTAGTGAGGGATGGGGAGGTACAAAGAATATTCCCTCTTTAATTTGAAGCTGCATATGAGACCCAACACTGTCAAAACGTAGCAAAGGGCAGAAACAAGTTGTTCCATTTGTTGGAGTTGTTTTTTTGATTTGCCAATTATTTTTGTGAAAAGGTCACATACCATCTTTGTACCAATCTCCAGCCATTCCCTTTTGTGTTAGCCAGCTAAAGAAGTTGGCATGGAGCTGCTGCCACCCAGCCCATGACAGTTGGCACATTATTGAGTCTGGGAAAGGCAAAAGAGGACCCCTGGAAAGACCTCTTGAGGCATTTTAAGCATCTTGAGACATGGGCCTTTTCAAACCCAGTGACTTTCTGGGGAAATGAAAAACTGATCAATAGTCTTGTTTTCCTGGGTAGGGAGCTACCCAGGAAGACAACTATTCGGACTGTGGTAGTTAGAGATGGGATAATCAGATAATCTAATCCATCCTCTAGCAAAGATAGAGCTAAGGATAGAGCTCCCAGTGTATCATCTGATACTACGCTTGATCACGCTCACTTTGGTTTGTCACATACATTAAGGTCCCTTCAGCTGCCATCTCCTCCCCAGAGTAATCTGCAAAAAGCATTTTGCATTATGGGTTATGACTTGTTGGATAAGTGCAGGAAGGTAAAAGGAAAGTAATAACACTCAACTTGCTGAGACTTAGTGAGTGACAGAGTTCCAAACATTAGGGGACGCAGCTTTCAGTGGTGTGTGGGATTCCTTTCTTTGCCATTTACAGGATTTTCTGGTACCTGCTTTTAAAGCAGCATGTTAGAATGGTAACACCAGGCTTCTGTGCAAGGACATACATTTGGGTCTGAAAGTGACATACTTCACAGCAAAGTACAGTTGGGAGGCAGGAAGGGGTCTTCTGAATCATCCAGTTTTCTTCTGTTCATCCCTCCACCTCCTGATACCCTCCAGCTACACACTGTGGCCTTCTGTCTTCCCACTGCTCCTGTTTTACTGTTTCTTTTATCTCCTGTTGTCCCTTGCCACAGAACTCTCTCCTTGTCTGCATCCAACAACTGCCCTCTGTCATCTCCTTGAAACCCTCCATAAAGTCCACTCCTTCAAGCAATCCTTCCTCCTCCTCCTCAATAATCTTCATACCCTCCCTTTCTTGAACTGCTGCCCTGTGTCTTGTTTTGGATTTATCTTGTAAACTCTTAAAGGCAGGAAAACCCTCTAAGGCAAACATTTGTATGTTTGCAGTGTGCCAGGGTCTGTTTTATGGTGCCACTACTAAGGTTGCTCTGTCTTGGCACAGGGGTTGGCAATCTTAATGCAATGCACTGGCTAATTCCTGTAAGCAGTCTAGTGGTGTATAAGTAGTGAATAACTGTCCGTTTCCAGCTGAGTGTGACTCTCTAGGGAGATGGTCAGGGTTGCTCCATGTATCAGCCATAAGTTGTGGACATGGTCTCTCTTCCCCGCGGATTGAGTGCACAACCTCTCTGCAGAGATGCTAGCCCTTGCTGGCCCAGGAAGTGAGAGAGAAACTAGGAGAAAGCCTCATAATTTTGGGGATAAGCTACAAACGGCAGGCAACACAGCATGAGCATTTCCTACCCCGGACAGAGAGTCAGGCAGATTAGTAATGAGAAGCCCCCCTGATGTGAACAGAGCACTAATGGGTCTGCTGTAAGGCACAATTCTGTGTTGGCAGTAGGGGGATTGGATATAAGCTGGTAGGTCTCTGCCACCTTTAATTTTCATGCTTCTCTGCCTTCTCTCAATGACCCATTAGTGCTGTAAAGTTTGCCTCTCTGCAGAAAACTTGAAAGGGAACAACTGTCTTTGTAGCAGTGGAATTTCCCTCAATTCATGTTTGGGTCTACATCCTGCCCCAGTTAAAGTAAATGGTAAAATTCCCATTGACTTCAAAGGCAGCAGGATCTGGTTCTTAAAGCTGTAGGGAAACTTTCTTAAAAGAGGATAACGCTGGTATTGGGGTCCTAATCTGCTATGGTTTAATCCTAGAAGCACTGGTGTCAATCCATGTAATCCTGCTAGCTTTTCACTGATCCCTTTAGCTCAGTCTCTCTGATCTGATTTCCTCTGTAATTTAGCATTTTTTTCTGTTCTCTGTAATCATTACAGGTCTTGGAAACCACCCCCGATCCCCTTTTTCCAAAGAAGGGACAGTATTGCTGCTGTTTCCATTAGGTGGAACTGGGTGCTGAAATTCCATTTTGCATGCTGCCGTTTGGCAAATAAGAACAGAACAGAGAACATGTATTCCAATAGCAGCGAGAACTCAAGGTGACTCTTTAAAGGAGCAGGACCTTTTTTTCCCCTCTGTTTTTGTTTTGTGTCTTCAAAATAAACCCAAGAGACTGTAGTAGATAAGAGAAGGGTTTATTCAGAGGCCTGGATTGAAAATACTTTGTACTAACATAATGCCTTCCATGCAAAGATCTCAAAGTATTTTTTCCTCACCTGCTTGCATCCATCTGGACTGCGAGATGTGAAGCAGCACTCTGTGTTTGTTAGTAACAATAGCAGCTCCCTGCAGCCTATAAAAGGGCAAGACTTCTTCAATCTTCATAATCCAAGTCATTGGCTGTAAGGTTTTCTTGGTTCTCAAGGAGAAAATCCCTCGCATTGACTGCAGCATCACAGAATGAATCGGGATGCTGAGATGCTACATATATAATTAGAGAGAGAGAGAGACAGAAACAAATTATAATAGAAGTATACATCTAAATACCAGTAACATTGTGGAGACTTTGATAAAATTGTAGGACCGATTTCTCAAAACCTCAGGAGTTTGGGCCATATGATGCTGGCTAAATTTGCATATACAGCTATCATGTTTCCATGTGCAAATCAGGAATTTGTGTTCACAACTGACCTGTTATACCCAATTTCCATATGCAGTTGTGGACATTATAAATACAAATTAATTATGAATCTGTGCAGTTTTGACTCCAACCCTGGATTCCTGAATATTTGTTAATCTTTGTCAGATTGTTACATTGATTCTTTAAATAGAATAGAATGGCTGCTCCAGTTAAAACTCCTTCCCACTTCACAGAAACCAGAGTGAGCAATAATGAAGAAAATTACCACTAACTGCTGGTGACTTTAATATTATTGCAAATCTTCTCTTATACTTGTGGCTTCTTTTAGAAGGAACTGTCCACAAAAAATAAACATTTTGGTTAGTGGGTGACGTTTCTTGTATCTAAATGCAGGATAAACAGGTGAAGTTAGAGCTGGCTTCGGTTCAGATTTAAAATTGCGTTATTACAAACAGTAATGCAAACAAGATATTTAAACCGCATGTTGCGTCCCAGGGACACCTGTATACTTCTCAAGAGACTGAAACACTCCGCAGTTAGGCTTTAGCTTATTTTTTTGGCAATGCAATACATGCTAATGTGGTGTAGCTATTTGTCGTCCCCCAAACATGTGGAGAGTTTTTAAAATAAAAATAGACATTACTGTGGGGATCTATATTGTGCAGCGTGCTAAGATTAAATTTCTGTTTTATCCCTGTGCTCCTTTCACCTGGATCATATGATATGTTTAACCTCCCTCACCAAGCTAGAATGACGTTTATGGTATTTCAGGATGCAAGAACCCAGAGGACTTTGGCAATATCACAATTCTCAGCTCCAGGTGTTCTCACTAAACTCTTTAAAACTGAAACCTGCAATACTGTTTCAAAGGCATAAAAACAAACATCTTTTCTACCTCCACTGGAATGAAACCCAAAGTGCAGATCTGCCTGACAAAGGAACTATCTACAAACTGCACCTTCTTGCTCAACAAATCTGGCCCCTGTGTGAATTCAGAACCGCTTACTTCAGGACAAAAATAGGTTTGTGCCCCTATTAGCTGTGTTCACCCTACAATCCCATGAGAGAGTGAGAGCTTGAGTCTGTTCTGGCTCAGGCTCCAGCAAAAGAATTGTTCACTAGGATCCCACTGCAGGGCCAGATTCTGCCATGTGTTACACCTGCGAGGCCACAGTGAAGGCAGTGGGATTGAATAGGTGTAAGATGATGAAGAACATGAGAACATAGGACTGGAAGGGACCTCCTGGGTCATTGAGTTCAGACCCCTGCTGTGGAAGGCAATCCTGTCATATAATCCCATTCATACATTTATAAAGATCCATCTTAAAACTGGTTAGATGAACAAGCCAGAAAGATCCCAGCTGGACTTTCAGATCCTATATCAGGGGTCATCAACCTTTCAGAAGTGGTGTGCCGAGTCTTCATTTATTCACTCTAATTTAAGGTTTCGCGTGCCAGTCATACATTTTAACGTTTTTAGAAGGTCTCTTTCTATAAGTCTATAAGATATAACTAAACTATTGTTGTATGTAAAGTAAATAAGGTTTTCAAAATGTTTAAGAAGCTTCATTTAAAATTAAATTAAAATGCAGAGCCCCCTGGACCGGTGGCCAGAACCTGGGCAGTGTGAGTGCCACTGAAAATCAGCTCACACGCTGCCTTTGGCACGTGTGAGATAGGTTGCCTACCCCTGTCCTATATTATGTTTCAGGGCTGGAAATTAGAAAAACAAAACAAACCCTCTTTTGAGCACATTGGACACAGAATCACTCAGACAATAAACAGGACCATTCAAAGCCAGTTTTTATCCTCTGTCTTCAGACAGAATCATAGAACTGTAGGACTGGAAGGGAACTTGAGGTCATTTAGTCCAGTCCCCTGCACTCACGGCAGGGCTAAGTATGATCATATTTAGACCATCTCTGACAGGCATTTGTGTAACCTGCTCTTAAAAATCTCCAATGACAGAGATTCCACAACCTCCCCTAGGCAATTTATTCCAGTGTTTAACCGCCCTGACAGTTAGGAAGTTTTTCCTAATGTCCAACCTAAACTGTCCTTTCTGCAAGTTAAGCCCATTGCTTCTTGTCCTATCCTCGGAGGTTAAGGAGAACAATTTTTCTCCCTCCTCCTTGTAACAACTTTTATGTTCTTGAAAACTGTTATCATGTCCCCTCTCAGTTTTCTCTTCTCCAGATTAAACAAACCCAATTTTTTCAATCTTCCCTCATAGGTCATGTTTTCTAGACCGTTAATCATTTTTGTTGCTCTTCTCTGGACTTTCTCTAATTTGTCCACATCTTTCCTGAAATGTGGTGCCCAGAACTGGACACAATACTCCAGCTGAGGAGTAATCAGCACAGAGTAGAGCGGAAGAATTACTTCTCGTGTCTTGCTTACAACACTCCTGCTAATACATCCCAGAAGGATGTTCGCTTTTTTTTGCAGCGGTGTTAGACTGTTGACTCATATTTAGCTTGTGATCCACTATGACCCCCAGATCCCTTTACACGGTATTCCTTCCTAGGCAGTCATTTCCCATGTTGTATGTGTACAACTGATTGTTCCGTCCTAAATACAGTACTTTGCATTTGTCCTTATTGAATTTCATCCTATTTATTTCAGACCATTTCTCCAGTTTGTCCAGATCATTTTGAATTTTAATCCTATTCTCCAAAGCACTTGCAACCCCTCCAAGCTTGGTATCGTCCGCAAACTTTATAAGTGTACTCTGTATGCCATTATCTAAATCATTGATGAAAATATTGAACAGAATTGGATCCAGAACTGATTGCTGCAGGACCCCACCTCATATGCCCTTCCGGCTTGACTGTGAACCACTGATAACTACTCTCTGGGAATGGTTTTCCAACCAGTTATGCACCCACCATATAGTAGCTCCATCTAGGTTGTATTTCCCAAATTTGTTTATGAGATCATGCGAGACCATATCAAAAGCCTTACTAACGTCAAGATATACCACATCAACCAGTTCCCCCCCATTCACAAGGCTTGTTACCCTGTCAAAGAAAGCTATTAGTATTAGGTTGGTTTGACACAATTTGTTCTTGACAAATCCCTGCTGACTGTTACTCATCATCTTCTTATCTTCTAGATGTTTGCAAATTGATTGCTTAATTATTTGCACCATTATCTTTCATGGTACTGAAGTTAAGCTGACTGGTCTGTAATTCCCCAGGTTGTCCTTATTTCAAGTAGAATCTTGCTTTTAAGTTCTGAAAAGTTTTTTGAATTCTAGAACCCATGAAATTCTTAGTCTCTTTATTTGTTAATTATTTGTATTACAATAACATCTAGAGGCCTCAATTAACGCCAGGGCCCCTCTGCACTAGGCAGTGTACATACACATGGGAAAAGACAGTCCCTGCCTTGAAAAGTGTACAGTCGAACTAGACAAGAGCACCAAAGAGTTGGAAAGGGAAACAGTGGAGAGGTGATTTGCCCAAGGTTGCACGGCAGAGCTGGGACCCCAGGTCTCAAGTATTTCAAGCCACTACCCCTCCCACTGGACCATGCTGCTGTTTGATGTTTCAAAAGCTACAATTTAAGCTCCCCATTCATTCTTTTATTTATTTATTTATTTTGTTAAATGTCTCAATATTCCTCTTTAGGTTTCCTTTGAGGTGTCTGTCGAAGCTCGGAGCTGCCCTGCCGAGAACACCTCGCACACTTTCACCATAAAGCCAGCTGGGTTCCGGGACACTCTGGAGGTGGAGGTTGCTTACAACTGCACTTGTGGATGTACGAAGCAAATGGAACGGAACAGCAGCAAGTGCAGTGGGAATGGGACTTACACATGTGGATTATGTGAATGTGACTCAGGCTATTTGGGATCCAAGTGTGAATGTGAAGAGGGAGAGAGCGGGAACATGTATCAGAACATGTGCCGGGAGGCTGAAGGCAAACCTGTCTGCAGTGGCAGGGGGGAATGCAGCTGCAACCAGTGCATCTGCTACAAGAGTGAGTTTGGAAGGATCTACGGGTTGTTCTGTGAGTGCAATGACTTCTCCTGTGCCAGATACAAGGGTGTCCTCTGTTCAGGTGAGTGTGCATCCCTCTCTGCACTTCTTCTCATTCAAAAGCTGTTACCATCTACTGAATCTCCTGTGATTGATTGGCTGAGAAATGATTTTAGATCACCCCAGCATGCTTCGTAGGCTGGTACTTGCAAATTGCCATGTGTTCTTTCCATGTTGAGATTTGTGCTCTTCCTTCTACACAGGATTGACAATTTCCCAGGAAAAACTAGTTTAGGACAGGGTGCAGGTAAATACCGGCTTAAACCCAGTTTAAACTGGAAAAAATAATTGCATCACTGTTCAGCAAGCATAGAATGAATCTTTTCAAACTTTGGATATACACCGCTACCTCAATATAATGCCACCCAATATAACACAAATTTGGATATAACGTGGTAAAGCAGTGCTTCGCGGGGGCGGGGCTGCGCACTCTGGTGGATCAAAGCAAGTTCAATATAACACAGTTTCACCTATAATGCGGCAAGATTTTTTGGCTCCCGAGGACAGCGTTATATCGAGGTAGAGGTGTAGTCATTCAGAACTGAGGCATTAACTCGGTCTGTCAACTACCTCAAAATTGGTCTCTTGCTACAGAATGCTGCATGGCCAAGTGGCCCTGGACTGATAGGGCCATTAAGCATGCCTCTTATTGCTTAATGCTTCAAGCCTACAACTCTGCATTATTGTCCTTTTTATATCATCGAATGTTTTCGACTTTCACTTATATAATTATGAAAATCGAGATATGAGTCATGACATATATAACTTCCTTGAGAAAATACCAAACCAAAATGTATACAGACATTCAGTATTATAATTACATATATTAGTATTCCGCAATTTTACTTTTTGTTTGGACTGCCCTAAATTAATCTCTGAATCTACTGTCGTATGTAATTTAAATATGTAACTGTCTTATGTAACCACAATTTGAATATGTAACTAAAACTAAGTGTAAGGTGGTGTGTATTAACAAAACTGTTTTTAAAATAGAAGCTGTCTTAAACTGGGACTAAGTACCGTAGTTTTTCTGGGGCAGTATAAACCATTGTTTTAGCTGGTAAAAATGACCTCTGGTAAATATCATGCCATCTGTGCTTCTAGGTTTGTTCAAAAAATGAGATCTAGAAAGAAACTCTCACTGTGATAATGAATAGAATGTGTGTTGTCTATAAGAACTGGGCTTTCATTGGCACTGGCAAAGAGGGTATAACGAACTGTACTCTCCAAATTGGGACTTTCGCCAAGATCCCTGGGGAATCAGAGGTCTGGGTTGGTTGAGTTGGGTTGGTTTTGATTGGCCATCTGTTGTTGGTTTTGCATCTTTGATTAGCTGAGCCTTTCCCTTATTAGTCCAGAGGGTTAGCAGAAGCCATTTTGACTTCCTCTCCTGCACAGCCTTTTGTCTTTGAAATGCTCTGTCCCCTTTATGACTGCAATCAGCAATTGCTTCTATTCTGTACATGTCTACACACGGTTCTTGCAAACAGTGAATCACACCTGGTGGGAGAGGTTCAGTTAGGCACAGGGTGAGAGATCTCACCTCCCTGAGAGCCTGGCTTCTCTCATCTCTTCCTGTCTCTCTTTTCATTGTCCTTATGAAGAGCTTGAATCAGCCTGCTAATTATATCCTCAGCTGGGCCAAATGAGGACCTTGCACAGTGCACAGAGTGTTGAGTCAGCCTTAGGCTACTCTCACCCTGTCACAGAAACATTCTGCGTATAGACCTTTGCTCTCATTCTGGAATTCTTTAGTTAAGACCCTTTGCAGGGAGAAGCAGAAGCAGCTCATATGAATCTCTCTGTGTATTGTTGTTAACTTTATGATTTTTTAAAAATCGGTACAACTTCATGCCACTCAGCTGACTACTGACTACAATGTGTACGATGGCATCTTCATCCTAAAGGAGCCCCCAGGACTTCACAAACTGTATCACATACAATTGGGGGCCTGGCATCCTCCACTGAAATGCAGCTACCGCTGGATCAGAACACAGCTGCTATTGAATAGAACCAAACAACGCAAAGAGAATCACTTATTCCCCCGAGTATCCTGCCTCAGGGATCTTGCCAGCTGCAACGGGGAAGATGAATATAGTAGCCAATCAAAACTGAAGTGGGAGTTTTAAATAGGAAGAATACAATTGTCCAAACAGAAGAGTCTTGCCAATTCTCATGGTTTTGTCATGAGACTCATGATAATTATTGTTTTCTTTAAAGCTCCAGCTCCTAGAGTCAAGTAGAGATGTGCTGATTTGAGCCTTTTTTTTTTTTAAAAAAAAAAAAAAAAAAAAAAAAAGTGCCCTCATGGCTGTGGCAAAAGCTTCAAAATGTGACTCCAGTCCATCCTAAAGACTCAAAAAGTGAAAGGTAAATGAAAAGAACACCAAATCTATTATTTTACACAATCTCATGATTTTAAAGCCAACCTCATGATTTTTGGTGAGCCTGACCCATGATTTTTGAACATTTGGGGTTAGCAATACTGCAGAGAAGCAGCTGGTCAGGACACTGTAGCTCATGTTCTTTTCCTGCCCCCCCCCCCAAAAAAAAAAGTGTGTGTGGCGAGGGCTTGGTTCTAAAAGGTAGCACCTTCATTAGCATACACTGTCTTCCATAGAATCATGTTCGGGCTTTTCTCCATTAATGTTGTATGTTCCAATCACATTAAGCCTATAATGCAAAGTATTACCATACTTTATTTATTTGTAGGCTATGCTAATGCTATTCTGGGTCTTCTCCAGTGCACAGAGCTTCCCTGATCTTGCTCAGCTGTAGAGCCAGGACTCCCCTGCTAAACTAAACTAGCTAGCAATAATGTCTTTACGCTGCTGTTTTTGACTAAGGTTGCTATTTAAAGGCTGAGTGGGAAGTGTATAGTCTCTTGGGCAGCTTTCTCAGATCGGAGCGTGAAAGCTGGCTTTGAGTTTTTCCATGTGGTGTCTTACTTATTCCTGTGGCAGGATCCAATACTATTGGCAGGCTAAGAATATGCAAGGCACGCAGCTTATGTTGCGGTTTGCAAATAAATTTGGTGCCTCTAAAATGGACTCTGCCCCATATTCTGCTCAGTCAAGATCACCTTTGGGGATCTTGGATTTGTTTGGGTTTTTAACTCACATACCAATATCTTTGTATGTCTAACCACTGAATAGTCGGGATAGCTCAGCACTTTACTCTGGTCAGACCGTGACTGTTATTTGGATCTTTTAGCAATTTGTTGGATTGGAGAACATGCTGTATAGTGTTAGACTCAAAGAACTCTATCTATGTAGTTTAGGAAAGAGACGGTCAAGGCAATGGTTCCCAAACTTTTTACTAAGGTGACCCACCCATTGCATTTTTCTTTTTTGGGGGACCCACCATTACCTATATATTGTGCGTGCGTGTGTAACTACCATTTATTTATTTATTTATTATTCTAACACCAAATTAAAAAAGAAAAACACAAAATTATGTGCTTTCCACGGTGCTGGCACTCCAGCCCAAGTCCTCTGCTCAGTTCCATCCAGTGCCCTTGTTCTCACTTTCCCAGCCCCTGTGAATAGAGAGCTCTGATGCCTGCTGCTCCCCAGTAGTTTGAGGTCATCCCTCCTTTAAGTGAGAGTGGAAGACAGGCTACAACAAAACACTAGAAAACACAGAGCCTCCGGGCTCTCTCTGTCCTGGAGAGAATTAGCCAGTCAAAGATCCTTTCATGTTTGAGAGGCCTAACTGAAACCTGGCTCCCCACTCCAGGCCTTGCGACCTACCACACAGGGTCTCAGCACCACTCAGGATTGGCCCAGCTGCCTCTCTGTCATAATGAAGGGGTGGCTGGGCCAAACCTGAGTAGAGCTGCAACGTGCCAGGTCGCAACACCATTCACTCACATTTGGCCCGACCACTCCTCCATCATGATGGAAGAGCAGCTGGGTCAATATCCTTTCCCCCAAGCGGCCCTGGTGGGCAGGAGCACTCCCGGAGCATGCACAGTGTGAAAGTGACATGGGGGGTCAGTGACAGGTGACTTGCCTAGATATTTACTGCAACCCACTGGTGGGTTAGGACCCACCGTTTGGGAAACACTGGGTTAACTGGAGACTCGGTTACAGTCTGTAAATACCTACCTGAGGAACAAATATTTAATAATGGGCTCTTTAGTCTAGCAGACAAAGTTATAACAAGAGCCAATGGCAAGAAGTTGAAGCCAGACAAATTCAGACTGGAAATAAGGCGTACATTTTTAACAGTAAGGGGAATTAACCAAGGGAAAAATTTACCACGGGCTGTGGTGAATTTTCCATTACTGGCAATTCTTAAATTAAGATTGAATGTTTTTCTAAAAGGCTTGCTCCAGTTTAAACAGGAATTATTTTGGAGAAGTTCTCTGCCCTGTGTTGTACAGGAAGTCATACTAGATGATCACATTGGTTTCTTCTGGCCTTAGAATCTATGAATCTATGTTTTTATTAAATTTTCCTATGCTTGTATTAGAGTCATTGGCACCTTCCTCTAGAAAAATGAAGTTAAAAAGGTAAATGGGGAAAAAAAAGGTTGTTCCCCCCCGCCCCCACCAACATTTGTGTTCTCAGGCTTTTCTCATATTGGCTCCCCCCAATCAGCAGTTTAGTCATCTACTGTCATACTCTCTGGAATCCTTTGCACCCTTGTGCACCACAGGAATTACCACAAGATCAAAGGGAGATGGGCCTATAAAGTGCTTCTGGCATCTCGACCAGCAGCCAAGTGGTTTTGGATTGTGGGGTTTTAAACAGTTCTAAAAACAGATTTAAAAATATAAAAATCTTCAGACCTTTATTATATTTGTATTGCTGTAATGTCTAAAGCTCTAACTGAGATCAGGATCCCATTGTGCTACACATTGTTCATATACATAATAAAAGACAGTTCCTGCCCTGAAGACCAGGGAAAATAGAGGCAGAGAGAGGTGAAGAGACCTGCTCAAGGTCACACACCAGTTCAGTGGCAGAGCTGGAAATAGAGACCATGTCTGTGAAGTCCCATTCCACTGGCTTGTTCACTGACTAGCCTGCCCTCCAGTACTGTATCCCAACCAGCAACTAATCTGGGACACTTCTACATCTTTTTCGCTTTAAACTGTGGATGGGCCTGATTGAAAACCCCAGTCTTGAATGAACAGGTCCGAACCTTTGGGGAAGTCACAGCCCAGTTTTGCGGTGGGACAATCTCTGGTATCCCTGAATCTAACATCCCCAAACTCTCTCAGGTAATGCATATCTTGATCTAAACTTTGTGGCTTGGGCCCACCTCTCCTCCTCATTATTACTTTAAAATGACCAGTAAACAAAACAGCAAAGATTTTAATGGGATCTATTAGTAAGAAATGACCATTTAGTCTCTCAGTTTGAGACGATTGGGAGCTGCACAGCACGGAGCTCAATACTGTGGTCAATAAGGGAGCTCTCTCCTGGCTCCATTTGTAAGTATCTTCCATGAGCCTGCATGCCAAAGCCTTGTTCCCTATGGATAACTCACTTTAAGAAACACCCTTAGCTTCCTCCTCAGTCATTACAAAGAGCTATGTTGCACTTCCTGGTCTTTTCACCGTTTCCAGTGCAGAAACTGCTGGGCACAGAAGTGTATGTAGGTTCTCTTTCCATGCAGCAAAATGAGTGGATGAGTTATATGGAGGTTGGATGGGACCCATTTTAAAGGGAAACAAGAATGTCACTACTCTAGATGTAGAACTGGAACATCATAGGCTGGCTTGTCTCATGCATCTGAATATATGTCCCCCACTAAACAAGGTGGCAGTCATGTGATTACCCAAGATATTATGCCTATTCCTGTAAATAGCCATCCCATTGAGAGGCAGTTCAGTACTGTGCCTCCCTGAAGAATGGCTGTGAAAATAATTCACTGGCATTATGATGCACTATAACTGTTGACTAAGATTGCTTCCAGCTATTTACAAACCAGCGACATTGTTCCACTGTTTCCTGAGTCCAAGGATAGCTGTTTTAAACCACAGTTGAATGATTCCTGGACAGGAGGCATAGAATGCTTTGTATAACTGCCGCTGTCCCCAAAACACAAGAGACAAACAACATTTCACTGGAAGTTTGTTTTTTCCCTTGAAAAATGAATCCGTTGATTATTCAAATGAGGAATGTACCACACCTAGACTAAACAGGAAGTTGCTGTTTCCTAAATCCACTGATGGTCTGCTTGTGCTCTTCTCTTGAAAGAGCATCATATTGCCCTGACAGATTTAGACAGACATCTGTCACTGGATGCTGAAAATAGACAAGCTTTCTGAATACAGCACGGTGGTGCACATCATGCTGGGAAGTGCACAACTCTCTTCGGATCTGTAACGTTTTGATTGTGATTTTTTTAAATAGCCACGATAATCTGTTACTTGCAGTGTCTACTGTATTTTAGTAGTAGCTTTATAGAAAATCACTCCAAACTCATGCTGTTTAATCAGTTCCTTGCTATCCCGTGCTCCTAGTCTGTTTGTTGTAGCTTCCTGTTGTCTGTAACCTTATACATAGTTTGTAAACCCGTCAGGACAAGGACCGTCTCTTTTGTTATGTTTGTACTGTGCCTATCACAAAAGGGCGGTGCCTCTAAGCAGGAATGCAGCACAAATGAAGAATAATAATGTTGATATAAACTCTAAACTGGTTCTCCCACTACCTGACATAGAACTTACTCGTATGAGGAATTAGTGGGCCTGTGGGATCAGGAATTTATAGTCTATCCTGTCCTTTTAAAAAAGTCGAGCAGACTCTGTGGTTTATCAAGCATTTTGCTAATATTAATTAATCATGGTGACACCGTCCTAACTATTGTGAAACTTAATTATTATAACTATTGTTGATAACCTGAGGCACAAAGAAGTTAAATGATATATCTGTGGATCGAACCAGGAATCCTGACTTCTACTTCTGTGTGCTAACCACTAGACCACACTGCCTCTCAAGAGCAGATGCAATGTGAGAAGATACCATGTATGTGGGAGTAAAGCACCATGGCTAAAATATGCGAAAGCCCTTAAAGGTCCATTTTCAATAGTGATTTAGGAATCCAAGTCAGCAGATTACATGTGTATTTAGCCACTAACAGGGGCTAGCTTTGTGTATGATGCAACAATAGCCACCTACCCAAGGACTAGATCCTTAGAGGTGCTGAGAATCAACAGATCCTTGGCAATGTTTTGTTTTGAGTTTTTTTATTTTATTAAAAAGGGAAGAACTGGAAGTGACCCAGACATTTTAAACCAGGTAAAGCAAATTTTTTGTTTTTAAACAAACTCTTCAATTAGAAATCTAACTCCTAGTTGCTGTAATTCAGTTTCTGGTGCCATAATCCCTTGCTCCATGATATTTGTTAACCCGGCCCTTCCAGGAGGTGCACTGCTTAGCTCGGAATGGGATCCCAGTTATCCCTGGTACCTTGGTTATGCAATAGAGAGGGTAAGGTGTTTACCAAACACTGCAATACCAGCTCTTGGCACTGATATTGTGGGTGGCATTTCTTCCCTGGAGCAGGCACTGTGATACCAGCAGTGAGGCCTGCTATCATGCTAATTACCACAATCCTAGACACTTCCTATAGCCTTATTCATCCATTGTGGTGTGGGTGGTTATTTGTATTGAGGTTGCACTAGGAGCCCCAGTCATGCATCAAGACCCCATTGTGCTATGCACTGTACAAACAACAAAAAGTTCCCTGTTCTAAAGACCTGACAATCCAAGTACCATAGTGCAATTCCACTGATTTTAGGTCATTGATTAACTGAGTCAAAACCAAACCTGCATTCTATTACAAATCAGAGTCTGCAATGTCAAACATGCCATTATACATTTTCCAGTGCAGGGCTCCCTCTTAGAAAGGCTTCTTAATTATCCTGGATATAAGCTGCCAAACTCCCATTCCCAACCCCAGTGACATCTCTTGATAAGCGTTTTTGTAGACCTTTGCCTTCACTGCTAACAAGGGTGTGTCTTTTACCTCAAGATAACTAATGTATGCATGTGAGCTTTCCTGAGGTAAAAACACAGTGAAGGCAAGGCACTGTGGGTTGACTGTGAGATAAGTTAGGCAAGCTCAGTCCTAGATGGGGTATAGGGCTGACCTCACCATGGCTTGTTTACAATACCACTTTTGTTGGTATAATATGTCGCTCAGGGATATGAAAAAACCACACCCCTGAGCGACATGAGATACATCAACAGAAGCGCCGGTGTGGACAGCGCTATGTCACGAGGGGAGGGTGCGGGGGTGTTTCCCACCGATGTAGCTACCATCACTCGTGGAAGTGGTTTTATGTCGATGGGAGAGCTTACAGGAGTGCAGCTCCGTCAGTACAGCTGTGCCACTGCAAGTTCCCTAGTGTAGACAAACCCCTAGATTACTTCACAATAAACCTAGACTGCTTTGTCCTCACTGTGTTTTAACCCCAGGATAGCTCATGCACATTAGTTACCCTGAGGTAAAAAAGCACAGCATTTTTAGCAGCGAAGACATAGGCAGTACCAAACTCTGACATTCCAGACAATTGGTTTCCATTAATACAGACAGGACGGCAGTTCATCTGCCCTATGTTCACACCTCTTCGCTAAAGCAGAATGAACCTTCAGACCAGCAGTCCTCAACCAGGAGTCCGGGGGCCCCTAGGGAGCCGCGAGCAGGTTTCAGGGGTTCTGCCAAAATCAACCAGAGAGGAGGGCCAGCGTTAGACTCACTGCTGCCCAGGGCTGAAGTCGAAGCCCAAGCAATTTAGCTTCGCAGAGCCCCCTGTGGCACAGGGCCCTGGGCAGTTGCTCTGCTTGCCACCCCCTGGTTTTTAATCTTCTGAAAAACAGTTGTGGCACAGGTAGGGGGGGTGGGGGGGGGGGGGCTCAGAAAGAAAAAGATTGAGAACTCCTGCTTCAGACTATTTTTACCTAAATACTTTAAACACGGGTGTGTAAAGTTAAGCACATGCACTGAAAGTAAGTTACCTAAATAACACGTGTTCATTCCTGACAGCTCTGGGTGTCCAATACCTCTGAAAATGAGGCCACTTTTGCTGAGGGGCCTAATTTTAGTTTGAAAACTAAGTTTGAAAATTTCAGCCTAGAATTCTGGTAGGCTTAAAAAGGAATCATAGCCACTGTACACATTTTATGTAATAACTTGTAGGGTGTGGGTTATGAGTTTGGGATTTTTGAGGGGAAAGCAAGAGAGCTTGTTTATACTTTGTGTCTGATGACTCCGATGTTTGGGAGCTTTCCAAAGCAAATTTAGGGCATGTCAGAACGGGACACTGCGCCCTGTGGATGAAAGAGGCATTCATAAGGGAATGAAGCCTAAACCACACTTTTAATGTTTTTGTCATGTCAACATTTTTTTCCCCCCCTTTTTCGTTCTTGCAAAAGAGTATAAGCAAAGTCCCAAGGTTAATGCAGTGCATTGAATGGAAAACCTGGAGATAACTGGGAAAGACAAAAAGGCTACTAGAGACATGGGTGTAGAAGTTAAAAATAGTCTTTTGGTTCGGACAGAATATTGTTTAAAGTATTCCGAAATGTTATGATTGTGCAGTGGCTGCAGATGCCATGCTATAAAGATGAATCATGCAGCTGTGGGATAAAAAGTGCCCTGTCTCTTTAATTGCTGCTACTGAAGTTCATATGTAGCCTATACTTTCACATTCTCTGTAATTCCGCAGCAATTACAGGAGGTTGAAGATAGAGTGCTGAGCGGGAGCACCCAAATGCTATGAAATCTTTTGAGGCTCAGTTTGATGATTAAAGCTGAGAGTCACTGTATTGTTGTTCCTAAACTGTCACAAGACTATTGAGCAACCCTTGACACCAGCTGTTTGGTTAGAGATCACAGCCCAAATCATTAGCAGCAGTTTGAAGGCTCCTGATGTGCCATTCAAACAGTGGTTGCTTGTGGTGCTTATAAGGGTTAGGGGGAAGGGAGGGCAGATGGGGAAGGTTGAACTCAAACACTCTCTAGGTCAGATGTGCATTTATTGGGGAGGTTTATAGTACTGTGGGTTTCTCTAGATCTCTCTCTTTCTCCCGCCCTGAGCTGCAGAACCACAAATGGCAGCAGGAGACAATGGGAAATGTGGGTTGCAAAGTGAAGATGAGGAGCTAGATTCAGATCACCGTTACGGTGGTATATGCTTGGAAGATGCTTTCCTTACTGATTCCTCCACTAGCAGCACCTCTCTTCTCCCCTTCTTCATCATGCAAGCCTGCTGGTTGATTCAGATAGGGTTACTCTTGAAGGCTATAGTTTAGGAACTGACATCGTGGATCAGACTAAAGCTCCATCTAGTCCAGTGTCCTATCTCTGGCACCAAAGGCCTCAGAGGAAGGTGCAAGGAACCCTGCAGTAGCAGTTATGGGATAATCTACCTCCAGAGACAGTTGTTTCCTAACTCCCAGTAGTGAGAGGTTGGCTTAGGCTATTCAAAACATAAGGCTTTATATCCATTTTAGAGCTCTTGGGATTTTTTAATGGTTATTATTATCATCACTTTAGATAGTCTTGTTTACCTTATAAATGCCAAGCCCTTTTTTGAATCTTCATTAACACCTTGTCACAATGAGTTCCACAAACAAATCATGTGCTGTATGAAAACTTATTTTCTTTCCCCACTTTTAAAATGTACTTTTCACTCAGCTTCAGACATGAATTGTTCTAAAGAAAAATGTTATGAGAATTTTTTTGGAGATGAAAAAAAAAAAACCCTAAATTGAAAATGGTGACAGCAACTTGTGTTAAGGTAGAAAAAGTACAGTCCTGTTGTTATTTTTCAAACAGGGCTGAAATTGGTGATGGAATCTGAATTTATTAAACCAAGCGTCGCAGTGTTACTTTCTGAAGATCATATACAAAGATAGCAAGTTCCTTCTGTATGGAGAAATATAGAACCAGCATAGAGAAAATTCCTGTTCTCCTTCATCTGTCTTACATTTTTGTTCAACAAATAAAGATGCAGTAAGCTAGGTCTGACTTAGTGAAAGTTTCCATTTTTGGAGATCTTGGCATGAACTCTAGCACACTTTGAATTCTACAGTGCTTTTAAAAATTACCTCTTTTTATTTATATGTTCTCAATTTATTCATGTTGGACGTATGGATAAATGTGAGAGGAAACCAGTGGCCAAAAAACTTCTAACTTCTCCTGGATGCAAATTTAATATTGTGTGGCCTCGTGGATAAAACATCTGTCTTTATATTTTAAAAGTATGGCATTCAATTCCTGTTAAGGCGGCAAGTCTCAGACTGTGGTCCATGGCAGTTGCTAGGGAGATGGCTAGGCCTAATGATTCTGGCTCCTCCACCTTGTTTCCAGCTGCTTAATCTATTTTAGCTAAATTAAATAGGATATCTCCACTAATTTATTTCTCTCCTAGAACTGGAAGGGACCTTGAAAAGTCATCAAGTCCAGCCCCCTGCCTTCACTAGCAGGACCAAGTACTGATTTTGCCCCAGATTCCTAAGTGGCCCCCTCAAGGATTGAACTCACAACCCTGGGTTTAGCAGGCCAATGCTCAGACTACTGAGCTATCCCTCCCTGACTCAATGAAATTTAATACTTTTCCATGTAAGCAATGGCTGTGTTTGCCAGAGCGATGTTATGCAAGTGTAAAGGCAGGGGGATACGTCCACGTGAGGATCTCTCTATTAAGTTGTGGTCCACACTGAAAAAGTTGAGAGCCCTTCTGTTCAGACTACACATTTTCCTAAAGTTCTATAGAGACCCTGGGGGTTTTCACCTTCCTCTGCAGCATGGGACATGGATCACTTGCCGGTTTAAACTAGTGTAAATGGCGGATTCTCTGTAATTTGAAGTCTTTAAATCACGACTTGAGGACTTCAGTAACTCAGCCAGAGGTTATGGGCCTATTACAGGAGTGGGTGGGAAGGTTCTGTGGCTTGCGATGTCCAGGAGGTCAGACTATATAATCATGATGGTCCCTTCTGGCCTTAAAGTCCATAAGTCGATGAGTTTATATTAACCTTAATTCAGCTACACAATTCCATTTTATGTTAATTTTTATTGCTGATAAAACCCAGCAACCAAAACCCTGATTCAAAGCATTTCATATGTTAAAACAAATCAAAAACAATTTAGCTGAATAAGGACAAGAAATAGATTAGGAAACCAATTAAGTTAAACAAAACCCCATTGAGACTTCTTCTATCCTAATCTTGGCTTCATAGACTGCACACACGTGAGCTCTGAATGAAGGAATGAGGGGCTCTGTGTCTTGTTTGACATGACCATTTAAAAGGCTAACCCCGTGCGTCAGCTTTTATAGGTATTACATCTTCGTATGCTTAAGCTATATTTTTTCCCCCCTGATTCATGAAATGTTTTGGCTCCAATAAGGATTCACATGGACTCTGCATACATATTTGATGAGAAAGTGAGCCAAACTTGGGGCCTACTAACCCTGTCTTGTTCCCTTGCTAAGTGAGTTAGAACCATTAGGCTGAGCATGTGCCGTTTACTGTTGTCACACGGATTAGTGTAAGGAAATGTAAGGTTGAGGTCAACTGGAGCAGACAGGTCTTGCCAATGTAATGAGGACTGATTTGAAGAGGAGTAAGCAGCAGCCAATTATTAGTTTCACTCATAGTGAGCTTGCTCTTTCTATTTGTTGCCGGTTTAACTGTGGATCCTTGTTTGACCATGCATCTGATCTGTCTGCAGAAGAACACTCCGATCTCAAATCAGGTGCAGCTGCCATTTACTCTGTAGCCCTTTTTCATGTGTGTTTTCTAGTAGAGATTGACTTTCAATAAGTACAAACCAGCGTTGCCACTGTCTTTGGCAAACATCCTAGATATAGGCTTAATTTCATTGATCACTGAAATGCAGCTACTTCAGGGGTGGGAAGCAGCGGCTGTCTGTCATGACACTTTGATCTGGGGCAGTTTATTAGATTTGTCACCTAAAAAGAATAGCTCAGATGTGGGCATCTCCCTCACATCCTCTGCAGTGAAGACCAATGCAAAGAATTAATTCAGCTTCTCCACAATGGCCTTATTTTCCTTGAGTGCTCCTTTAGCACCTCGATTGTCCAGTGGCCCCACTGGTTGTTTGGCAGGCTTCCTGCTCCTGATGTGCTTAACAACATTTTTGTGTTTAGTTTTTGAGTCCTTTGTTCTTCAAATTCTCTTTCTGGCCTGCCCAATTATACTTTTATACTTTTACACCTAATTTGCCAGAGTTTATGTTCCTCTCTGTTTTTAAAGGATGCATTTTTGCCTCTAATTGCTTCTTTTTCTTTGTTGTTTTAGCCACGGAGGCACTTTTTTTGGTCGTCTAACTATTTTTTAATTTGGGGTATACATTTAATTTGAGCTATTATGGTGTTTTTAAAACGTTTCCATGCAGCTAGCAGGCATTTCGCTTTTGTGACGGTAACTTTTAATTTCTTTTTAACTAGAGTCCTCATTTTTGTATAGTTCCCATTTCTGAAGTTAAATGCTACTTTGGTGGGCTTCTTTGGTATTGTCATCCCACAAGGATGTCAAGTTTAATTATATTACAAGTCTTGCTCTTACGACAGCAAATTCTATTTTGATTCATACATGGATTTCCATTCACCAGTCTTAAATGCCTGTTGTAGCTGCACAAATGTGTGTGGACATTGAGCAATTTCTGAGATTCATTTTTACAAACTTCTTTTATTTTCCTTCCATACAATAATTCTTACAGGTCCAGTATATAGCTGTCAATATGCATATTGTATGAGAGGTACTCTATAAGTTCTGTTTAAGTTTCTGAGGACACTCAGACTAAGTATGCTCTTTCTGTGTTGAGACTTTTAGGGAATGTTTAGAGGTACTCTGTGTTTTGCTTACATTAGTCTTTTTAAAGTACAAGAGCCCTCTTAAAGGTTCACTTCCTCTTTCTTTGACAGTCAGTTTTTTCTCAGGTATATCTCTATTTTCTTCTGTTTTTATTTTTCCTCAATCTGGTTTCTGTTCTGTTTATGGTTTACTCCTGGTGCGTCTGGTTTCCTCTTGTTTAAAAAAAAAACAAAAAAAAAAAGGATGTACATTCTGGGACACTTCTAAATATTTAACAGAAAAATATAGATCTAAAAGATGAAAAGGATCAAAACCCATCCATGCCCAATCTCCAGCTGTGGCACATAATCGAGCACATGAGGACACCCACATAATTGTAAAGAGCAATCCCTACATGATGTGTCCAGGCAAAGGCCAAAATAAAGCAGAGAGGGTCCCTCCAATATGTCTGGGGGAGAAAGTCGATGAATATATCCCCAGTCCCTAGTTTAGCAATCGATGGTTCATGTGAACAGGAATGGCAGTAATTAAGCATCTTATCCCATTTGAACCCAGAGATACCATTGGCATCCATGTAATTGTCCATTTATTTCTTTTATCTTATTAAAGTAGATTCTGCCAGCACGATCTGGGTGGGACAGAGAATGCTAAATGTTAAGCATATCATAGAATATTAGTGTTGGAAGAGACCTCAGGAGGTCATCTAGTCCAATCCCCTGCTCAAAGCAGGACCAACACCAACTAAATCATCCCAGCCAGGGCTTTGTCAAACTGGGCCTTAAAAACCTCTAAGGATGGAGATTCCACCACCTCCCTAGGTAACCCATTCCAGTGCTTCACCACCCTCTTAGTGAAATAGTTTTTCCTGATATCCAGCCTAAACCTCCCCCACTGCAACTTGAGACCATTGCTTCTTGTTCTGTCATCTGCCACCACTGAGAACAGCCGAGCTCCATCCTCTTTGGAACCCCCTTCAGGTAGTGGAAGGCTGCTATCAAATCCCCCCTCACCTCCAGACTTTGATAGTATTAGATTTAGATCCTCTCTCTCCCTCTGGAA
Organism: Trachemys scripta elegans; assembly: GCF_013100865.1. Lineage (NCBI taxonomy): Eukaryota > Metazoa > Chordata > Testudines > Emydidae > Trachemys > Trachemys scripta. The sequence goes on along the minus strand of NC_048308.1, from coordinate 11,063,875 downwards.
TGAATCCTTGGTTCATCTTATTGCAGCAGTAGATGTGGGACAGTCATAGCTAGATATGGATGTCTCTGCTTTCCTCCTATTCACCTCACCTTCACTAGAAGAATGAGTTATCAAACTATATGTGTTTTTAGTGCTAACATATGTACCTTTTGGGAGGGGAAGAAAACCCAGAAAGCAAAATTTAAGAAAAAAATCAAAATTGAGATGGACTTGAACCAAAGATCTGAATCAAGATCCCAGTTCCAAACAGCTCCAAACTTTTTTTAGGAAAGTCAGTATCAAAATTAGTGATTTGACCCCATCTCTACTTTTACATTTTGTATATGTGTTTAAATATAGGGGGAAACTTGAGTCACATGTCAGTAGGGATATTTTCCTAATTCATTTCTACTTTCTTGGAACAGATTATTGCAGAGCTCACCCAACATGCAATAGGTTTACAAAACAGTCTCCTCAGATTCAGGAAAATAGCAGTACTCAGTGGCACAGAATAAAGGCAATTTAAGATTCAGCTGGGAAAAAAAATTCTTCCTCTTACCTAGAAAAAGTAGATCAGGAGCTTGTTCTCAGTCTCTCATAACGCAGAAAGAAAGGGGTTGCTCTATACAATTGAGAAGTGACAAAACTGGTAAAAGGAAATCTATTTTCATGTCCTGTGCAATTAGACTTTGGAACTTACTGCCACGGGATGTTGTTGAGGTCAAGAATTTAGCAAGATGCAAAGTGGGATTGGACATTTTTTTTTGGATAACAAGAATAGCCAGAGTTGTGATAATTGATGCTAACAAAAGAGTATTGGAAAAGATATATAACCTCATTCTTCTGGATTTAAGTCAATCTGTAAGTACTGTATTAGGAAGAGAACTTCCTGAGGGGCGGATTATTTTATATCTACTTACTTTACATCTACATGAGCTTTTCTTGTACCTTCTTCTGAAGCATCTGGTGCTGGCCAGGGTAAAAGAGAGGCACTGGACTAGTTGGACTACAGATCTGTTCCAATTTCACAACTCTTAGGTACCTAACTTCTCTGGCTGCTGTACGTGCCTCTTGTGCCTTTTTGGAAAGTCGTTAACCATTTATCCTTAAAATAATACGTGTTTTATTAAAATAGTAAGCAAAGAGTCTAGACAATGACACATATTTTCTTCCCACTCAAATATTTATTAGTTGGTATTGAATGTGCTGTTTACAAATACCAGATGTTTGGGATTGTCTTCAGCAATGTTACAAAAGAACCACAACCCAAGAGGAAGCTGGAGCAACCCACTGGGGTAACATGCTCAAATTCCAGCTTTGGGAAGACAGTTGACAAACCTGCTCCATTTTCATTCTCACTGTTTGTAGCTGCTGTAGAGCAAATCAAGTATAGCTTGCACTTCATTAGAGTCCTCTTTGTAGCAGACTTGATCTGCAAGGTGTGCAGATTTATCAACTGCAGAAGATCTGGAGACACAACTTAACTGCGTAGTGATGAGTGTTGTTCTGTTGTTTGTGGTTGTCATCCCGTAGTAGCACCTACTGTAGTTAAGGTTGCAAAGCAATCTCTGTTGCAAATCCCAATTTATATGCTCATAACTTTGCAAAACATTCATTTCTTGGATTGAAATGTTCCATAGTTGGACAACAGGGGGAGGTGTGGACCTGTATGTGTGGTTAACATGTAACTGTGATGGTAGATGGGCTACTGTGGGGACACAACTCAACTGTGATTGGTGTAATTGAGTCAGATGAGTGTGTTACAAAAACATGGTGGCAGTTGCAGTGCAGTACGACCTCAACCTGTTTTAGAACTGTTGCTATTTTCTTACTCTTCAACTAAGAGCCTTTCAGATAGCACTGACCGCTCTTCCTTTTGTTGTATAGTCAGTGTACACCTCTCAAGGGTGTTTATAATGTGTTTTGCAGCTTCAGCCTAACGTATGGTAAAGTCTCTTCATCTGTAGGGTGACATTTATTCCTGATGTAATCAGGCCGATGGTGTCTTGGGATGCTGCTGTCACTCTCTTGGGGTACGTCTATACCCAGCCGCTAGTTCGGCGGCTGGCAATCAAACTTCTGGGTTCGACTTATCGCGTCTTGTCTGGACGCGATAAGTCGAACCCGGAAGTGCTCGCCGTCGACTGCGGTACTCCAGCTCGGCGAGAGGAGTACCGCGGAGTTGACGGGGGAGCCTGCCTGCCGCGTGTGGACCGAGGTAAGTTCGAACTAAGGTACTTCGAACTTCAGCTACATTATTCACGTAGCTGAAGTTGCGTACCTTAGTTCAATTTGGGGGTTTAGTGTAGACCAAGCCTTGGGTTTCTTGGGTTGAAGAAAAGAGTGAAGGAAAATGGGTCTGGAGTCAACTTCCCAACTAAACATATATTTTTTTTAACTGAATAGGGAATTTGAGGTAAAGGTCTTTATTGCTGGGGGCACAAGAACCAGCCTTTAGAAGCATTTCATCCATCTAATCTGTCCTTGTCTAATTCAGGTATTTTTACTGCATTCGTCACAATGGTAACTGAGTGCACGTTTCCTTTTCCTCCACCTTTTGCTTTATACTCGTGCTGGGCAGAATTTTTTGTCTGGTACACTTTTTGCCACAAAATACAGTCGGGTTAATTGAAATGTTTTGTGAATTCATACTGATTTTGTCAAATTGGTTTGGGGGGAAGGGGATTTGAAAAAAAATCAGAACTTTTTGATTCAAAGTGACATCATTTTTCAAAATTATTTCAATTTTATAAAAAAAATTTAAAAGCTCAAAAATGAAACATTTAGTTTTGGGTTGAACAAAACGTTTTGGTTGATCTGAAATGAATTTTTTTTAACGGCTAATGAACTGAAAAATCGGGTATTTGCACAGTTCTGCTTTGTCCTTTTGCAGCCTTTCAGACTGCAAGTCATGTAGGCCCAAGGGATTCCTGAGCTGAGATCCTGCATGAAGAGGGCTAGAGCATAGGGCATCCTGCCTGATTACGCTGGTGCATGTGCTCTGTGTGACTTACGACACTTCATAGAGGTTTGCAGCTTCACACAGTGAAGAAAATAAAGGAATATGTCATGCCAGAATTTCCACTTTGGGGGATGGTATCTGTAGCTCTTGCACCGCCTGGCTAACAGAGACCAGTTTGAATAAGGTGCAGTAAAAATCCAGCAGCATTTTCTTGGCTCTTCACATCTCCTCCCTATTTTTGTTTTTCTTTTTCCTATTTACCCCTTAACCTTTCCTCCTCTGAGTCTGTCTCTGCAAACTTGTTCGGTCTCTCCTCTTGTGCTTGACAGCACTGTGTGTTCCTGTGGAATGCACGTACTCTGGATTGGTAGAATAACAACATAAGGTTTTCTCTCCCTCAGTTTTGCTTCCTCTGTCCTTTGTTTCTATGTACGTGCGAAGGGACGACTGGAATTAATTTAGCCCAGGGATGTTCAATGCAGTGCTGCACAAATCAGACACCTCCCTTTCTCTAGCCCTAGCCTCTGTGTTAAATAGAACAAATATGCACCTCTGGGTTTGGCAGCTGCATGCTGCCAGGCGCTCCTCCTCTCCGGTTTGCAGCAAAGTGGCTTCAGAAATAAAAATGATTGTGGATTTTTATTTTTTTTTAATTAGTCTCATGCTGGAATTATGCACAGGAAGAAAATGAATCACGTTTAGCTCTGGGCTGGCGTCAGATTGTCCGTGGACAGCTTTGCTGACTGGAGACACTTCCCCTGGTTACACAACTGGCAGAGGCCCTGGTGCAGCCATCAAGGGGTGGACAATAAGCTTCCCCACATGTGGATATGCAGGGTACATTCACAACAGCAACCTCTGCTCTAGGAAGAGCATGGACTCCTTGCTCTTGCTCTCCCTTCAATAACAGGACTTGGAAAGGGCACTGGGCAGATGACAGGGCCAAGGCCCCATACTCACCTCCCACATTGGCCTGTATTGGCCTCCCACCTGGTCGTCTGCTCAACTGCATCCAGGCATCACAGAGGCTCAAATTTGTGACCAGCTGCCCCATTACTACAGGCCTCTGTGAAAAGACTAAAATGTTCCGATGAGTTTGGCCTGTACCAGACCTGGAAGTACCACAAGAGCCTTTCCCCCAGGATTTCCAGCTGGAAACAAATGCACTGGGAATCTCAGGGGCCTGTTCTCCAGAGATGAATGGGGATTGAATTAAATGAATGAGGAAGCACTAAATATTAAATATGCAGAAATGCTTAAATTGATGACAATGATAAATATTTGCAGCCCAACTTTGCAGAACTCAGAAGCTTGGGCAACTAACCAAACTGAACCCTGAGAGGCCCTTCTGTCCCAAATTCACTTTGTATCCTTTGGCAATACAGCTTGCTCCCCTCCTTGCCTCGCTCCCTGCAACTGTACACTGAAATGACAGCTTGAGGGATTTTTCCCCTTTAACCCTCCTACCTTCTGTTTTAGTATGGCGCCTCCCCCATTCAACCAAAGTTTCCAGCTTTTCATCCTTTGTTCCAAGGGTCTTTTTACATATCTGGAATGCCAGCTAGCAACCCCCAGCTTCTTTCCCCAGCAGAGAATGGCAGTAGCTTGTCTGTCAGTCCAGCAGTAGAGTGGGTCAAGGTCAGCTTTATCTGACTTCTACCAATTATGGTTGACAACTTGGCTGAGGGCTAGCCCTGAAAACAGACAGTGCAATTACTCAAATGCTGCTTTACTAGCACACAGTTTTATTTTCCTGTGCTTCGTGTGGAGAGTTTAATGGGCCTAACTAACCCAAAATTGTCACAATATGGTTTTTTTGCTTCTATAGATCTTTTCCTTGAACGTATGATAAACATCATGTGATCACTGGATTTGCTAGAGGTATCGTCTTTCTGATGAAATGTAAACCTTACAGTCCTAGGCACCCCCTGTGGCCGTTAAAGAACCTATATTACCTTTTCTCAGAAATAGGGTATTTCAACTCCTCTGGTGATTATATTTTGCCTATGTAAACTCCCTGCAGTTTCAGATGGGTCCAGGAGTCTTCACTTTCTGGCCAAAGATGAATGCGGAATAGCTGCATTCAGTTGAACAGTTGCTATGTTTCACCCCAGAAGTGACTGCATTGTACTGGTGGGAAAAATTAATCTTGGATATAGTTTTGTATGTTAGGTTATGAAGTGCGTAGGTTTCCTTTCAGGTTAAATGAACTATGCCATAAATATCATAGTTATCATTGTGTCTCCATGGTGCCTCCATTGGGAAACTAATCATATTTCTGCCCTTGTTTTAGTTCATAATTTATTCATTTTTAACTGGTCTTCTCTGTGTCTAGAAGAATAACATCTCACCATTGCTCTCTGAAATGGCATGATCTTGGTTTATGCCCAAATAAATTTGTTAGTCTCTAAAGTGACACAAGGACTCCTCATTGTCAAAACAGAACAGTAGTCGACTGCTTGTTCTTTCCCAAATGGACCAAAGCTTACTTGGCAGGGTTTCCACTCCCTGCGTGGAAGGGAAACTTTCCCCTGTTTATCCTTTCTTTTACCCCATACAGACTCTTATCTGTATAGATGCCACTTGTGACCTTTCTGAAATCTGGCCGCCTTCCCTAGGAAACCCAGCTGCAGAAAATGCTGCCCCAGATGCCTCTTTTTCATAGGTGTCCCCCTTTTGTCCCCCAGCAGACCTTTCGTTATCAATAAGGCATGCTAATGAGGCATTAAACACCATCGCAGATTAAAGAGAAAAGGAGTGAAATGCTTGGCCACAGTACTGATGGAAGCATTCTGTCAATTGGTCTCTGGTTTTTAAAGTGGTGCAGCCCAAGCTGCAGAGTTTGTCTTGTTTTTTTAATGAAAACCTTAACTCATTCCAAGAGCCAGGCCAAACCTTGGGAATCTTTTGCAAACTTGGCCCAGACTCTTGTGTTTATATCAAAATGCGGAACCAGGTGAGTTTCCCATGGTTTGCGATTTCTCTCTGCTCTAGGGATGATCCTTCGTAATGAGGTCCAGCCAGAGGGCATGAAGTGCCTCTGCCTTGGGAGAGCGGTGTTCCTCCTGCCTTTTTTTTTTGTATTAAAGATGGGCTTGAGCCACAAAGTTTGGACCCCCAAGTTCAGGGATGTTGGGATCTGGAGTCTTGCTTTGGAATTGCATCTTCTTTTGACTAAAGAATGGGACCAAGAACTACCTCTTTCTATGCACGCTCAAGCTAACCCATTTAACAGCATCACTGATGGCCCTGCATTGCTGCATCTCCGCTGTGCCAGCTTTCCATGGCTGTGCCATGATGTTCCATTACTAGTCCAGTCAAACATTGGACAAAGGTGAAGGTGCATTTCCTTCCAACAAGCCTGGCATGATAAGTGTTAATGAAAGGGTTAAAACTCTGTAGTCTCTCCCAAGCCCCATAATCTGTCTTTCATCTGAGTATTCACCATATGTCCCAGGGTCCTGGCTGCATAAATGTAGATGTTTCTTGATCATGACAACAATGCAAAGATTAAATTTATTGCCAGCCTAAATGGAGCTAGGTAGGGGCGGGAAAGGGAGTAAGTAGGGGGGAGAAAACTTGTAATTGCCCCGTAGAAGTTTCAATGTATTTGGAAGGGTCTGTAAGAGCCAAGTGTAAATGGCTCTTTGCCAAGCAGCCTTCCTTGTCATGCTGACTGGAGTACAAGAAAAAATGCGGTGAGCTTCAGTGACTGAGACTGAGTTCCTTTTGGATCATGTTCATTAGGTGTTTGCAGATGGAATTCTTCAATGCTCCTGTCAGGTTAGAGGATTGGCTTTTGTCAACACTTGAAAATGAAGTGTGCAAGAGACTGGAATTTTGCAGGCAGATAGTTCCCTCTGCTTTCTTTATAGATGATTCCTTTTTTACACACACACACACACACACACACACACACACACACACACACACAATACCTTTGCATGTGTCATATGCACATACTCCCCAAGAATTTTTGCCCATATATTGTCTTTTTGCAACTAATCCTTTCCAAGTCAATGTCATAAAAGGGGTTACCAAAGTAGCATGAGATCTAAGTAAGAGGTCTGTCCCCCTAATTTTAAAGTGTGGGTCACCTTCAGTTATAAAACTATTCTTCAGTCTTGACTCCCCTTCAGAGCTGATGAAGAGGAAAGATTATGTGGGAGGACCTGGAGAACTGCATGGGGAATGTATTTGACATTTTCCCAGCTAATGGAGGCAGACTCCTGAGCTCTAGGAATCACTTATGCTTCTCTATCAGCCCCTTCCGGATGAGCTGAGGAGCGATGTGGATGAGTTTGAGGCTCTCTGATAGCACATTAAAAAAACCTCCATTAATGAGGATGGACCTACATAAGAAGGACTGCGATGACACAGAGCCCTTTTCAGTGTACAGGGAATTGAGGGATAAGGAAATCAGGGGAGGAAGTGGGTCCCCTCCTTCCCCCAGGAGAGAGATTATGCCATCCTCAAAAGGGTTAAAGCTAAAATATTAACGCTTGTGACCACTTGGATAATGTCTTCCATATATGGTTCTCAAAGTGCTTTCAAGCATTAATGATTAAGCCCCAAACACACCAAGGTAGGAAACAGGCCAGTAAAGTGAAGCACAAAGACATCGATCACTCAGTGAGTCAATAGCAGAGCCAGGAAGAGAACCAAGGAGTCCTAGTTCCCAGGCCCCTCCACTAAACCTGTCCCCAACAGACCACGTTCAGATCAAGGCTAGGCTGAGACACTACTCACTTAGCAGAGAATATCCAGTAATGTCAGCTAAAGTCAGGAGAGCTGTAGGGTGGTAAGAGTTTATTAAAGGATTTTATTTTAAGAAATCTAGCCTACCTGTCCGTTTTGGCTTTCTGCTTATCAAGTGCTGCATGTTAGAATGAACACACGTGCTATTTAGTGTTTCAATTTCAGTTACATATGAGCATAGAGAAGTAAAATGAGAGGTCTGGTTGTAGCTGTTGCAGGAGCTATGGCAATCCACTATGCCCTGAGGTAAGTCTTAGTTGGCTTTATGGGACAGCATTTTCTGAAGCCACATGCATTAGGTGAACTCCTCATTTCCCCTGAAAGCATCCAAACAAGTGAGGAAACGGGGTGAGTGTGTCACTTTCACAGCCACAGGTGTCTGGTAGCTGGGATCTTGAAAACAGTGCAGAATTAGCTGCATCTCTCTCAATACCCAAATGTGGGACACCTGGGATAAAGACCCAAAAAGAGATGGGAGACGCAAAGCATTCATGCTGTAAATTTAGAAGGCTGTGGGATTAATTCCGTTAGTGTATATGACTCTTTCTGATGTAAATAATTTTCAAACATAAAAATGAGGGGACATCATATTTATGCAGAATGTAGTTAACTTTGGGACTGAAATGAGTGACTTGTCTTGAAATGACAACCACTGAGGGGCTCATCTCCTCTTTCTGCTGCCTGTTTAGATATGATAATCCATTGAAATCAGTGCAAAGGCAGGATGCCTGGAAGGTGTCTCTCCTAGAAGTTATAATATACCTGGGGACTTTGTTAATTTCACCAAAGGCATGCCCTACAATTTGCCTTTTCATGCCTTGTTTTTTCAATACTATCTTGTGGATGAGCAAAGATGAGCCAAATTCTCTGATAGTGTAAATGGGAAAAAGTCCACTGAAGTCAAGGATCTGTACCCATTTACGCCAGCAGAGAATTTTGACCCCCTGACTCTTAATTTGCTGGTTACATAGTAACCTTCATCAAACAGGTAAGCCGCTGTTCCCATTAGCCTCTTGTAACCTGTTGGAATGTTCATGCCAGCCTTCCTGACATGTTCCCTTTGCCAGGCGATTTTGGAGCAGCACCAATATTGTGTGCTCATGGGAGTGAACACTAATACCCTCCTCCTTTTGAAAACTTCCTCTGCTTCTTAGCTCTCCCTGCCTTTCTGACCAATGCGAAACATCTGGCAGAGCGACTGCTGTTACCCAAAATACAGTGCACGCTAGTTGACTTGCGTTGCATAAAACTCAGTTATCTGCATCCTTGGAACTCAGACAAAAGCTAAAGTTTGTGGCTCATCTGAGTCATGGAAATTGTTTAGCAGGAAGTGGTTTCATTTATTTGCCTAAGCAGACACTGTTTCTAACCATAACTCTTTTCCAAACATAGAGGTCTATGTTTTCCAAGTGTTCAAAGCCTCGGAGCGTCTTCCACCACCCTCCTTTCTTCCCCTTCAACTATTCATCTTCTGGAGCCCCCATGATCTATTTATTTATACTTCATAGTCTTAAGGGTCTAGTTTCCAGCCTGGACATCAGCTGCTTGTCACTGAAACATCAGCTGGTGGAAAATTAGGCCAGTGAGATACAAAGGTAGATAGAAATTCAATAAAGACATATGCAAAGTACTACATTTGGAAGGAAAAATCAAATGCCCATATACAAAATGGGGAGTAACTAAGTAGTCAGAAATGCTGCCAAAAATGATCTGAGGGTTACAGTCGATCACAAATAGAATCTGAGTCCACAGTGTGGTGCTGCTGCGAAAAAGGCAGTCGTCATTCAGGGATGTATTAATAGGAGCATTGTATGTAAGAGAGGGGAGGTAATTCTGCCCCACTTGGCACTGGTGAGGCCTCAGATGGAATATTGTGTCCAGTTTGGGGCACCACACTTTAAGAAAGATGGGAACAAACTGGAGAAAGTCCAAAGGAGAGCAACAAAAATGATAAAAATCTGACCTGGATAAGGAAAGGTTAAAAAAACTGGGCATGTTTAGTCTTGAGAAAAGAAGACTGAGGAGGGACCTGAGAACAGTCTTCAAATGTGTAAAAGGTTTTTATAAAGAGGACTGCGATCAATTCTAGGACAAGGAGTTTACAGCAAGGGAGATTCAGGTGAGGTATTCTAACTATAAGGAGAGTTAAGCACTGGAACAGGTTACTTAGCAAGGTTGTGAAATCCCCATCTCTGGAGGTTGAATAAACCCCTGTCAGGGATGGTCTAGGTATATTTAATTCTGCCTCGGTGTGGGGGGGAATGGCTTAGAGGAGCTCTTGAGGGTCCCTTCCAGGCCTGCACTTCTATGATTCTATGAAGGACAAAGTCTGTGTATGTGCACACATCTGGATTTGTCAGGAACTAAATTTAGTACCGCTTTAAAAAAATAACCAACCCTCTTTAATCCACAGTAATGCCAGTGCCAGCCCTAAGCATTCAAAAGAAATAAATCATGCCCCCAAAATCATGAAATTGGCTTAAAAATATTAGCTCTTTTAAAAAGTAAATACATTTTGGGTTTATTTTATTTCCTTTTTGGTGTTAGAGCCTTTAGGGTTCACGCGTTCAAGATTTTCTCTGCAACCAAGAGGGCTAGAAACTTACTGTTAATTTATTTTAAGGGAAAGCTGAGATTCTCATATAATCATGTGACTCCAGGATCTGGGAGGGTGAAGAAACAAACTTAATATCACGAGACTTGTGGCAAAATCTTGAGAGTTGTCAACATTAATTTGTTCTAACTGCCCGAAGGGTAGGTTTTATGGGGAAAACAATGCTGAGAAATGACGGGTTTGGTAGATGGACAAAAAGTCTGGTTAATAGAAGAAACCTTCTCTGAAATCTGACATTGGCATGTCCAGCCATTCTGTACTGAGACATTGGGACTTGCACTTCCTACCCACTCCCACATCCCAGATTTTTCTAGAGAAGCTCTGTGGTGTAACTAGACTCTGAGAGCAACCACCCTACACTATCAAGGCAACTGTAGGTGAGAACCCTTTTGACAGAGTTTGTTTGGAGGTGATGGGCCTCATGAGGAAGACTGACCAACCTTCCAGATGCTTATCTGAACCCCAAACCTTTTGAGGCCCTGATAATCAATACAGCCATTAGAAAGAACTGAAAGTTCTTCTGGAAGGCATATACAGTATTTTATACCACAGGTGCAACCTCATCTGGAATACTGTGTGCAATTCTGTTCTCCCATATTTAAGAAAGATTAATTCAAACAGGAACAGGTGCAGAGAAGGGCTACTAGGATGAGAGGAATGGAAAACCTACCTTCGGAGAAGAGACTCTCAGAGCTTGGCTTGTTTAGCCTAACCAAAAGAAGGCTGAGAGGAGATATGATTTCTCTCTATAAATACATCAGTCAGAGGGATAAATACCAGCGAGGGAGAGGAGTTATTTTAAGTTAAGCACCAATGTGGACACATTAAACCTGTCTTCAAGATTGAGTTTGATAAATTTATGCAGGGGATGGTATGATGAAACTGCCTACAATATCCCCAAAGGCCGGTGATGGAACACTAGATGGGAAGGGCTCTGAGTTACTACAGAGAAGTCTTTCCTAGGTGTTTGGCTGTGGGGTCTTACTGAAATCCTCAGGGTCCAAATAACTGCCATGTTTAGGGCAGGAAGAAATATTCCCCCATGTCAGATTGGCAGAAACCATGGGGGGTTTTTTTTGCTTTCCTCTGCAGCAGGGAGCATGGGTCACTTGCAGGTTTAAACTAGTGTAAATGACAGATTCTCTGTAACTTGAAGTCTTTAAATCACGATTTGAGGACTTCAGTAACTCAGCCAGCGGTTATGGGTCTATTATAGGAGCGGGTGGGCGAGGTTCTGTGGCCTGCGATGTGCCGGAAGTCAGACTAGATGATCATGATGGTCTCTTCTAGCCTTAAAGTCTATGAGTCACCACAACCTTTTGGAGAATTGTAAATGGTGGTAACTAGAGTATAGGGGGGAGTGTTACTAGGAATCATGGGATGAAATTAATCAAAGGAAAATATAGGATGGAATTTGGGCGAAAGGTCCTGCAGAGAGATACTTGATTGGTGGAATAACTTCCCATGGGAAATGGTGGAAGCTTCTAACATTAAACTGAACAAAGTACAGGAAAATCTGATGTAGGGAAGGGAACAATCCTGCACTGGTCTCCATATGCATGTATGTTTGCATATCCTAGATGACCCAGGAAGTCTTTTTGATCTCTAATATCTGTTAATCTAATTGCCACAACCCCTTCAGGGGTCTCTTGTACAACCCAGACACCCTCCAAAGAAGAACGGCATGTGTTCCTGTGAACATGTTACTTTGCTGTCCAAAGCAGCAGCAGCACAGAGAGCCGAGCCTCACCCTGCCAATTCTTCGAATTTGTTCTGTGCTCTTGCCACCAGCATGAAAAGGAGAAGCCAGGGGTGGGGGTGGGGGAGCCTTCTGGATGGCCCTTGTTTGCTCATCAAGAATCCCAGAAAGGGGGTGGGTGGGTGAAATGAGGACAAGTAGATGTTCTGCCAAAAGTTTAAGTAACAGCAGGAGACGACTGTGCAACCCCGATCTGAGCATGGCTGATGTTAGTGCAGCACACACAAAGCAGGACTGGATGGCTTTCAGAAGTGCAGAGCACTTGCATCTTAGACTTTCCTGAGAGCTGTGGGTGCTCAGCATCTTTAAAGATCAGGCTGTACAACTTGCCTCTTGGCGGCATTAAGTGAAGCATGCTGGGGTTCCCTAAACAGCACTGTGCACCGCGTCTCCTCTCTAACAAACTGCCTATGCTGTTCTGTTCCCAGTCTCAGATCTATGACACAGCTTTACAGGAGCTGGTGCTGAATCCTACCAGAGATTCAGAATAGGGGTATTTTGACAAGTTAAAGACTTTTATTTGTCCGGATTTCTCTTTTGACTGCAGCGGGGTTTGCCAAGCACACGGATCAGCTAGACAGCTTTATTCAGGGACATTTAATGGAGGTTTCCAGTTAATAATCTCTGGTGTATAAGGGCAAATTCAGAGAGAACATTTCATTTCCTAGTCTTATCTGGAGACTTGAGTCTAAGATAATTTAATTTCAGGGCTAGAACAGAGGAAAATGTATCTTTTTATGTCTGGAAAATCCAATTAATCTCTTTGGCTATACAGACCAGCCGTAGTAGATTACATTCAAAACCGAACAAAGATTTTTTTAAAATACTGTACATATTAAAACTGCACCATGATACTTGATTAGCTCGGAGGTGTATTAAAATACACCTTCCTCTCTTAGTCTGAGATTACATTCCCAGTTTGGAAGTGAGACCCTTTCCTGATGAGCAGTACCATTCCTTGGTTTATCTTTAGAGCCGGGGTCCTGGAATAATTTGCCATAGACATTATCTTATGTACAGTAATAACTCCTTGGCCACTTAACATGTCAGTGAGGCAGATAGGGCTGGAAGCGTACAAACTTTTTTACTATGAAATGCAAATACCATGCAGAATTCCAAGGTTTCAGAAATTCTGCCCTTCCTGGGTAACAGATTACTTATCAATATCAGGTACAGGAGAGGAAGAAGGTTGCATTTGGAGAGAGTATAAACGTGTGGACACCCTAAGGTTTGTAATAGTTTGAAGTAGCAAGTTTGGTCCCAAGCAAATGATGGGGCTGTGTGAATGCTCCTTATGAGGCTTTGGGGCAAATGAGGTGGCTAGTAAAATAAAAGACGTTCCTGTTTTCCAGCGCCTGTATTTGAGATGTGCTGTGGCACCTCTGCCAATGCAGGAGTCGTGGAAAGCCAGAGAAATCAGAGTGCTTATGGTGAAGAGAAGAATCTGCATATATTTTTTAGCAGTCTTGTCTGAGAAACATGAGACTGTTTCCAGTGGGGAAACTGAAGCTGTAATTAATTTGCTGATGAGCATATATTCAAACTGTTTGGCATTATAAAATATGCATTTGAAAGCGACCTCCTCCTGGGGTTAAGTAGTTAAGAATCCCAGCGTTATTTCCAGGGAGCTGATTGATGAAACCGCACATTTGACAACTTGACACTCCACTTTCAATAACTGAAAGCCTCTGAGATTATTGACTTTTCAGGCTGTCTCCAAGTCCCACAGCTACAGTAGGAGCACCACTATATTGCATTCTCCATTTATCGATAACGATTGGAACTCTTGTCTAATGCCCACAAACCCGAGGGACTGCTGTCAGATCTACTGCATTGTTTGATGAGCAAGGTGCTTGGAGTCTGAAAGGTATTTTCAGTGGCAGGTGCAGCTGCTTCTCCTTGGAGTTGACAAAGGACCATCAATGACAGTGTCTAAGAAACAGGAATGTAACTTGTAGCTAGGTGGATAATTTTTTGGCAAATAAATCTTCAGGTTCTGGATTTATTTTTGGGGCGGGCAAGGCTTATTCTGACGCATTTCCTCCCTCTGTGTATTGTAGTGTGGGAAAACTCTCCCAAAGAAGCCCGTAGATATTTCCATCTGTTAAAGGAGAGGGGAGGGAGAGATGATGAACTGGCTTATGAAATGGTTAATCCAGTAGCCTTCCGCTGCTCAGACCTAGGTTCAAAACCAGGCCCAGTCACATGAAAGACTGAACCTAGGCATTTGGATTTATCACAACCCATTGCAGAGACTAGGGGGAGGAGGAAGCATTGGAACAGCAGCTGCCCACTCTGTGCCTGGCGTGGACCAATGCTGTACTCACTAATTTCCAGCAATCCTAAATTCATCCCAAACTTCAGGGTAAAACAATTGTTTGATTTTTAAAATGCACACAGTGAATCTATCTGTGGTATTTATCTGGGCACCCCTCACCTGAGTATCAGAGCACCTGACAATCGAATACATTTGTCCTCCCAACATCCCTCTGAGGTAGGGAACCCATCTGAATCTAGCTAGGGATCTGCCTAGAAAAGGTAGCATAGGAAGTGAGTGTCCAGTAGTTCATCAGGGAGCCTGATTATTATGGCACATACCGTGTTCATTAAACAGGAAAGTGCTGTAAAAAGCACTCTAACAACTTTTGATCGCTCTACAATAAAGCTGAGTCCTACACCTGAGGGACAGAAGGAGCTTGGGGAACGGTGGAGAGAGAAAGCTCTTCTTCCTGAGCCATGTGGACAAGCGGAGGCCAGGCATAAAACCCAACGAGGGCAGTTCCATTGATTGCCACACTGGGTACATTAGGAAAATCTGATGCTATACTAAGAAGATGGTAGAGAAGTGACCACAAACGCTGTTTTTGCTGTATCTGCTTCAGCTTCCACTGGTTAACTACAGTGAGTATCGAGATTATATTGACCGTACCGTAGCTCTCCAGCACCCAGCAGTATGTATCTGTTAAACATTGTCTTCTGTACAGCTGAGGACATAGCCACATCTGGGTTAAAAAGCAATATTCCTAAAGGTGTTGTTTCAGAGCCTTTGCCAGCTTTCAGCAGGGAAGGTGGGTGTGAAGAATCAAAGGCTCGGCTGCTCTTTTGCTACTTTTCAGGCCCTTCTGCTTTAAATCACTGTCAGGGTAGGGTTTGCTTTGCTTCCCTCTGTGGTAAACCGGGAGAGCTGGATTTACATTGAAATTCTCAGGCCATTTAGAAAGCCCTGTGCAGATATATAAACAACTGTATCCTTTATTAGCATGTTTCTTTTACCAGGCTGGAATAATGAAGAACTCTGCATGCTGAAAGAACGTCACCTCTAGCTGTCCTCAGCTTAAAATTATCTGAGGGGTTTTTTCCCCCTTTTTTTAAACTGATCCACTAACAGCAGAAATCCTAATGCTAAACCAGGGGGTAACAATTCTCCATTTCGCTTGACTGGAGTCTTCACACAGCCACAAACTTTAGGCTACTACTGAAATTTTTCTTACAAAAATAGAAGAGGAAAGAGGAAATCTGCTAGGCCCATTCTGCACGGCGTTGAAAGCCTTGAATCCTGAATATCTGAAATGTATAGTAACGGGCACAGCAAAGTATATATTGACCCCTTTGCAGCAGTTAAGAATATTTTATTCCTGCAATGAGTTGTTGCTGAAAGGTTCTATCAGGGCTTCGTTTGCACTTTAATGTCAATCACTGTATAAGTGGGTAATAGAATAGGAGGAGTAACACTTTAAAGGGGCTCTAGGAATCCGAAATGTTAATCCAGAGAAAACAGCAACCATGCTTTAGCCCAGGGGTCTCAAACTCAGATGACCTCGAGGGCCGCATGAGGACTAGTGCATTGGCCCGTGGGCCGCATCACTGACACACCCCACTTGCTGCCTCTGGCCCCGCCCCCACTCCACCCCTTCCATGAGGCCCCGCCCCTGCCCCGCCTCTTCTCACCCCTTCCCTGGCCCCATTCCAACCCCTTCCCTGAAGTCCTCACCCCAACTCTGCCCCCTCCCTGCCCCCAAGGGGCGCAGGAGGCGTGTGGGGTGTGGCAGGGGCTCAGGGCAGGGAGTTGAGGTGCAGGAGGTGTGCAGGGTACGGCAGGGAATTGGGGTGTGAGGTGCAAGAAGTGTGCAGGGTGCGGCGGGGGCTCAGAGCAGGGAGTCGGGGTGTGGGAGGGGTGCGGCAGAGGGTTGGGGTGCAGTGTGTGGCAAGGGGCTCCAGGCAGGGGGTTGGGTTGCAGGAGGGGTGAGGGGTGCAGGGTGTGGCAGGGGGCTCAGGGCAGGGAGTTGCAGTGCAGGAGGGGTGTGGGATGCGGCAGGGGGCTCCGGGCAGAGGGTTGGGGGGCAGAAGGGATGCGGGGTGCGGGCTCTGGCCTGGCACCGCTTACCTAGAGCGGATCCAGGGTGGCAGCGCTGTGCACCGTGGCCAGGGCAGGCTCCCTGCCTGCCCTGTCCCTGTCCCCGCTCCGCTCCACTCCAGGAAGCAGCCTGCCCTGCCCTCCTCCTCCACCCCCAAGTACTACTTTACCACATTATATCCAAATTCATGTTATATCGGGTCACGTTATATCGGGGTAGAGGTGTACTGTCACTGGGCTGTAAAAGTTCAGACTGATTTTGCCACTGCAGGCCAGTCTGTGTGTTACAATAGTAAGAACAATAACGAGACACTAAGAACTTTCTATCTAAGGCCCCAAGTAACTTGATACTTAAGCATTTGTCTTGCATTCATCTTTTTATCCTTTTAACCTCCCTCCCTTCAGCTCGATAACATCAAGAATGTTACTGATGCCTCTCTGTTCCTTTTTACCTCCAGCACGCTGTCACTGCATCCCAATCCCAGATAGCCGTCTGTTCACTTGCACTGAAGTTTGCTGTTTGTGCTTGTTATCGCTTATCTTTAGGCCATGGAGAGTGTCACTGTGGGGAGTGCAAGTGCCATGCTGGTTACATCGGAGACAACTGCAACTGCTCGACGGAGACTAACCGTTGCATTTCGAATGACAGTCAGATGTGCAGCGGCAGAGGCAACTGTGTCTGTGGGAAATGCCAATGCACCGAGCCCGGAGCCTTTGGAGAGACGTGCGAGAAATGTCCTACCTGCCCAGGTGCCTGCAGCACTAAAAGGTACCTCACCAACCATGCCCATGAATGGCTCACTCTGCATCATGAAGGGAAATTGTGTTTGATTTCAGAAGTCCTTCAAATAAGGGGCCTCTATCACTGCTTCAGGTTGGACCGGCTGCCTGAGGGTAGGCCTTCACTGCAGAGATGGCACCTGGCTTAGCCTAGCCCAGGTGTGAGCAGTGTCTGCCCTGTATTCCCCCATGTGTGTGTCACTAGGACATCTGGGGGGTTCCCATGGTCCTTTGTGCAGCAGTATGCTGCACTACTTGTGAGTCTTTTCCAATTAATTGTGGGAGAATTTGCCTGTCCTTTTGGGCACACACAGGGAATTATGGGAAGGCACTGGGGGATTGTTAGCATGTGGCTGGAGGTGTCCAGATGCCTCTCTGGGAAATTTTCCTGCAAACCAGTCTGAGTCTGGCAGAAAGTGACCAATACAGGTCATTTCATGCCTGGTTCTAATGTGGGTTCTACTGGGTAATTACTGGCAGCCAGATCCGCTTCATTTCAATGCATCTTGCTGTGTAGTATGGAGACAGCACGAGGATGCCAGGGAATGGTTATGATTTAAGAGATTGAAAATACAATGGAAAACCCACTTTGATCATTTAAATGCTTGTAGCCCCACAACAAATATTTATGGTGTCTGTCTTTTCTGCTTTCAGCCATTTCCGAGATGGTCCCACATAAGAAATCTAGATCCCCAAATGCCTGAAATGAGAGAACATTCAGGGCTGGATCCAAATTTAACAGCCAACATCCATCTCTGTAGCGGGTTACACCAAAGTTTCAAATACAAACACACCCAGACAACCAGGGAACTTCGCAATTGAGCCCCACCTCCAGGGTTAATCTGTCCTTAATTTGGAGACGCTTGGCCAAAAGGTTTCTATTGCTTTTATGATGCAGATGTGTGACTCTGTGGGGGCGTGCACAAAGGGGGCAAGCAGGGGCACCCCCCCAATAGCTGGTGGGGGATGCAAAACTTCTGCTCCTGGGCTGTGTCGAGGAGCTCTCCCCCCTTGGCCCAGGAGAAGGGGGAGTTTGCTGTCTCCCCCAAGCAGAGGAGTTCTGTGCCCCCACACAATCCACCTCCCCCCAGGCAGTAACATTTAAATTCCAGCGCATGCCCCTGACTGTGGATTAACAGGTCAAGATTCCCTTTGGCAAACAGTTTGTGTGGCAGGTCTGAATGTTCCTGTGGTTTCAAAGATGTTTAGTCTTTCTCTTTGTGTCTCCCTCCTGAAGGGACTGCATTGAGTGCATGTTACATAACTCAGGAGGACTGGCTGATAACCAAACCTGCCCAAAACACTGCAAGGATGAGATCATTACACGTGTGGATGTCCTCAGTAAGTAATGTACAGCAGAATCATATGGGAACTTCAGGCATGAGGCTGTTGCAACTGGCTAGATTTAACTGGTCTTTGCAAAGAATTGTATTTACCCTGATTGGCATCGAAGCTTTTCCATAAAGTAGGTCACAAATAAAAATCTGGATTTAGAAAGGCTAATCCATTTTCCTACCTCCAGGTTATAATCTCTTCACTGTTACAACATACACCCCACATCCAACTATTTACCATATGCTGGGTTTATTCTCTTATCCATATCAGCTACACATAACACTTGTAATCTTGACACAGTAAATGTTACTAGATTCAGATTAGATCTGGAATTCAGAATCTAAACACTACATTTCAATTCACGTGGTACGTTATGAGCATGCAACTGATTTATTTTTAAAAGTAAAATCAACCAGTTTTCTACCTAATCTCTTAATAGTGAAGAACCATTTTTGTTAATCAAATA
This sequence comes from Trachemys scripta elegans, assembly GCF_013100865.1. Taxonomy (NCBI): domain Eukaryota; kingdom Metazoa; phylum Chordata; order Testudines; family Emydidae; genus Trachemys; species Trachemys scripta. The sequence continues at coordinate 11,044,868 of NC_048308.1, read as the reverse complement.
GGTTTCTCTGTTTGGTTTTAATATGTATCTCTTCCAGATATTTACATAAGTCATACTGGTTGCACTTTTGCTGTCAGCTTTCTTTTTGAGGATTGCTGCTATGTTGGCTCTATCTTCTGAATCAACGTTTTATTAAGTAAAATTTCATACTCAATTAATTGCCTTGTGGGAGTCTACACTCTTTCTTCCCTCTAGAAAGTCTTAGAGATACACCTAGATTTTTCTCTGCTTTGTTACAGAGGCAGGAGTAAATGAGAGAGTTTATGACGACAGGGACAATGCAAAACTCGCATGCCTGGTTACATTGTGATCCATAGAGTTAATAGGAAGCTGTCTTGGTTAAGTGATGCACCCATACCAGTCTGCACTGCCAAAACTTGCCAAGATCCCAGTCAAATAAATCCTTCAGCAGGAGAAATTAATCATGATTCAGAAGCTTTGGCCATGTAATGAAGCAAAAATTACTTTAAAAGATATTTTTATATACATAATACCAAGGATGTCTAGGCCCGTTATAGATAGGTAAGAAGACAAGATCCTTGCCCTGAAGAACTCTTAACAGACAGCAATATTTAGGACAGTCATGAAGTTACACTGTCCAGGGCTACCCTAGTGCACAAATGACCTAGGAGTAAAGAATATGAAGACCACCTGAGTTGTGTTTAGTGCTTTTTGGCTACAGGAAGTAAGGGGAACAGGATGCAACCCAATGGAAAGTGATTGAGCAGGAAGAGTTAGCAAGTATCTTGTTAAAGCAGCATTTTTTGTGTTTGTTTTTTTTTCTGGCACACTCCCTCCTTGTGTCTGTAACATGAACACTTCATCCAGTTGGGATGTTTTCTAGGCCTCTTGGAAGAAGTGAGCTTTAAGGGAGGGGCTTGGCATAGAAAGATGAGGACACTGGGGTGGAACGGACGGCCTTTTCTGAATGAGCAGATAAATTAAGTCGTCTCTAACCTTTCACATTTGTAACTTTTTTCACTGTTCTTTTCCCCCCTGCCCCGCTCGTAGAATCAGCAATTTGTGGTGAAAATGTGATAGGTAACCTTGTCCTTTTCCAGCTTCCTCCCAATCTGCCATCCGGGGTCTATTTCCTTCTCACATGCTTTGAGCTAGTTTTAAACAATGTGAGCAGTGGGGTTCCTACCTTTTCCCATATTATTTCCAGCCTTGTTACAAGCACCAAGAGATTCAAACAGTGGGTCTGTGACACCACATTTAATAACAGCTCACTGCAAAAGCTGCAAGGTCATCAGGCCACTTTAAATCCCTCCAGCCTCTTCACAGAAAGCTTCACAAAAAGCTACTTTCACGTGACTAGTCTGGTATCTGTTTGAAGGCTGAAAATGCAGGGGTGTAGGTTGAAGTTCCACTCTCATGCCTAAGTCTTGCAACACATATGGCCACATTTTTGTGCTGACTTGCACCCTGTGAGATGGCGCTGGGTAGAAGCACAGAATCATGCCTGTGGTTTGCAAGCTCCCCTGCTGTTTTGGAAGATGGGGCAGGGGAACTAACAGCCAAGGTTTAGTTTTAAACTTTCTTGTTTTGGCCGGGAGCTTTTTTTTTTTTTTTTTTTTTTTTTTTTTTTTTAATTTCAAGTACTAGAAGATCTGAAGCCTGTTAAGACTGAGACCAAAACCTGGCTGACAGTATATTCACACTATATAGTGCACATTACAGATGCTTGTTAAGGGCTGGAATGTTGAGATTCACTTACACTAGTGTTGTTAACATGGATGCAGCTGTATCACTGCACGGTTAGCAGCAGTTACTGTAACGGAGGGGTAATCATTTCTCTAGTGAGGCCAGGTCAAAGTCAGAAAGGAAAAGAGAGACACAGGAAATGCAGAAGGACGAAAAATAATAGGGTGAAGTAGCAGGCTCATAAATGTGATCATTTTCCCACTGATACTGAATCTGAGTAAGGCACTCAGCAGCTACCACTAACAATGGTAACTGTGGCCTGGATTTTCAAGGTGCCTAAGCAAGTTAGCTGTCCTGCTCTCATTTCAAATTAATGGGATGTGGGCATCTAATTCCCTTAGGCTCATTTGCAAATCCCAGCCTACAAGCTTAGTCGGTACACAAAGGCCGTATTCTCCCCTTGATGATGGTGCAAATGTCGCACTGACCCCAGTAGGGATTGAGGGAGAACCGTGAATACTCTGAAATTTGTACCCCAGCTCACCGATCTTAATTATACATGGAATTCAGCCCTCTGCTTTAAACGCTACAAAGCTCTACTTGGAACTGAGACTGGCCGGGGCAGCACATTTGAAATCAAACTGATTGTTTTGCACCCACATTATAACTTCCCTGCAATGCCAAAATGTCCGAAGAAATCACGGACAGACCTTTTAGTTACAACAGCAGCAATAGCACAAACAGCCTGCTCTGTCTTCTATGGTATATTAAAAAAACAAAACAAATTCCTACTTCAAACAAGTCTTCTAATTTCCTGCCACTCCTCCACTTTCACCTTTTCTCCCTCAACTTATTCCTCTCCCCCCACTCTCCACTTCCGTCTCGGTCTTGAAAAAATAAACCTCCTGATTATTTCCGGAGATAAAACAATTCAGCACATTTGGAATGCAAGTCGAGCGATGGATTGTGGTTTTAATAACATCCTCATTTATGTCAACAGTTCACTGCTTTCCTCATAAAATGGACCAATATCCATCACTTTATCCACAGCTTTCCAAATTGAAGAGCAAGGGAAAGGAAAAGAAAAATGGCTGCCTTTTTGAACTGCATAGGATGGTACTGTCGAAAGACAAGCTCATGTCAGCTTTTATATTTGCCCTGAGTATCTTACTGTTACATGCATCACTGAGTGCAAGTTTAACCTCTTCAAAATGTTCGTGTGCATGATCATTAATTATTACTTGTGTTACGCTAGTGCCTAGAAATCCCAGCCAAAGCACTGTAGAAACACCCAGGGTATGTTTGCCTTGCAGTCAGAGGTGTGATTGCAGCTTGGGATACGCGTCCTACCTTTAATCTAGTTAATGTGGCTAAAAAGAGTGAATGGTGGCCGAGGCATCAGCATGGCTGTACAAGCCTGCCTGGAACCCTGGGTATATACCCGTGTTCCTAGCCATGCGCGGGTCTGTGCCTCTGCATCTTCACTGCTGCTTTTTAGCCACACTAGCTAGATTAAAGCTAGCATGGGCATGCCTAATCGAGCTGCAATCACACCTCTGATTTGCAGGGTGAACATACCCATAGTGAGATCTTCAGGGCAAGGACCATCTCTTACAGCCTAAATAGGGCAAAAGCTGGGAGGGGAAGTGCTTTGCCCAAAGTCATGCAGTAGGTAGGGGATTAGAACCCCATTTTCCTGATGCTCAAGCTAGTGCCCTGCCCACCAGACCACATTGGCTCCCTGCTGTGGTGATCTGGGTAGCTGTAGAGTGCCCGTCACTGAAGGATGCCAGTACTGAGTATTTTCATCTTTCCAGATCTTCATGTTTGCTAGTGCTCTGTTGTTGTTCTATTTAAACCTCAACCTTCCCCACAAATCATAATCACATTGCGCTCATTTCCAGGCTCTCTTTGTTTTGTATTTTCTCCCGACTCCTCCAGTATGTGAAGGGAAGTGCTGCTGAACTTGCAAAGGGATTTTTCAAAGGTTCTGATTTGCTTGACCTTCTTTCAGAGACCCATATTAATTTCTCTCTTTGTATGAAGTAGGCTAAACCCACCCAGACATTTCCTTCACTGCCATTTACTTGTATTCATAGAAGAGTGTCCAGATGATAGATACAAAGCTAAGGTACCGTGGTTGGGTTGTGGGTTTTTTTTCTTCCCTCTAGTGTTAATGGTTTCTTGTATTTCAGCTATTTGAATTGTTCCGTAATGTGCACCATATGTACCAACAGGAAGCTCCTCGTATTTAAAAGAATTCAAAGTCCCCAGAGTTATAGAATTCCAGAAAACACATCCAGCTCTGAGGCCAGATCTTTGAATGGTAGAGGCTTTTCTTCCTGCAGAAAGAAAACAGCTGAACAACAAATGTCTGAACATTATACCACCGTGTGGAGATGCCATACCACCAAATGCTACAGAATGTCTTCACTGTTTAACGTGTGTTTGAGATGCACTGGGCTATCTTACACTGCTAACAGAACCTCAGGAATGTTCTTCATTTCGTTCCAGAAACAGATGACCAGCACTCGGTCCTGTGTGTCTACCCCATGAATGACTGCGTGATGAAGTTCACCTACTCGGAACTTCCCAGTGGAAAGTCCAATCTCACCGTCCTCAAAAAGCCAGGTTGTTTCTGCATTTGTTTTTTGTTTTGATATAAGATGCCAGCTCCTGAGAGGTGCTAGGCTGCTGCTAAATGAGTCTGTTCGTCAGAAAGGCTAAGTGCTCTCCAGTAATTGCGGCCTTAGCAGATTCTGGGTAAGGAGAAAGCTTGGAGCCCTCCTCCGATACAGGCTTTTAAGGAAACTAAGATCAATGTTTGGGGAAACTGAGTCCGGGCTGACCTTACGGTTCATGGAACTCTAAACTGGGTTAGATGGGGAGCGGAAAATCAGGATGTCAGTGCCGCCGCCTCTGGTCCTAAGCCCATATATCTCTACTGTCCCACATAAGGCCATTTTCCAGGTCCTGCAGTTAAATTCTCCCACAGTAGGGAGGCTGTTACAACATAAATCTGTCACAAGGCCACCAAGATGGGGTAGAGAGAGGCTCTATGGTGGCATTGTGTGTGCATGCTGCCTTGTTTCTGCCTGTCCCTAGACATAGTGTCGGCCTCCTTGTGACATGATGGGGTGTGTTTTTGAACTGGGGTAGCAGGGGTACTCGGAAGATATGGCACCAAAAGGAAGAGTGAGGTGGGTTCTGGGAGAGACACCACTGAGGAGAGGGAGGAGTCTGAGAGGGCACACGTGACAGAAATTTCCCTCCCAAATGTGAAACAGAGCACGAGACAGTGGAGGGAAAGGGGAGACACAGCAGTGGGGGACAGTTGAGGAGCACTGAAGAGTCACAATCATTTTGGGCAAGTGACTCCATTGTGGTATCAGAGTGGAGATGAAGTGAGTCACTTCAGTCTCTAGTTCCACATTGGGGCGGGGGGGAGGGGGTGAGGCAGGAAATTGGTGCAACCTGTCAGCCGAGCTGGCACAAAGCCCCTAACTGTGTGGGTCCCCAAACAGCTGCTTGGGCTGAAAGCCAGTCCTGAAGAGAGCAAAGGAATCTGGATGATTTAAAATGCATTGACTAGAGCAGGGGTGGGCAAACTTTTTGGCCTGAGGGCCCCATCAGGGTTCTGAAACTGTATGGAGGGGCAGGTAGGGAAGGCTGTTCCTCCCCAAACAGCCTGGCCCCCATCCCTTATCTGCTCCCTCCCACTTCCCGCCCCCCCTGACTGCCCCCCTCAGAACCCTCCACCCATCCAACCCCCCCTGCTCCTTGTCCCCTGACCAACCCCTCCCAGGACTCCCTGTCCCTAACCACCCCCCTGGGACCCCACTCCCTATCCAACCACCCCCTTCTCCCTGTCCCCTGACTGCCCTGCCTCCTATCCACACCCCTGCCCCCTGAGAGGCCCCCTGGGACTCCCTCGCCTATCCAACCCTCCTCCCCCATTCCCCGTCCCCTGACCGCCCTCCCACCCAGACCCTCTGCCCCATCCAACTGCTGTCTGTCCCCTGACTGCCTCTCGTGACCCCCTGCCCCTTATCCAACTCCCGCACTCCCCGCCCCCTTACCATGCCGTTCAGAGGGACTGGCAGCCGCGCTGCCCAGCCAGAGCTAGCCACACTGCCGTGCAGTCTAGAGCACCGGGGCAGGCCGATGGCTCTTACAGCTGCGCTGCCCGGCAGGAGCTTGCAGCCCCGCCGCCCAGAGCGCTGGCGGCACAGCGAGCTGAGGCTGCGGGGGAGGAGGGACAAGAGGGGAGGGGCCGGGGGCTAGCCTCCCCGGCCAGGAACTCACTTCTGGGCTAGAGAACCAACACCCCTGATCCAAATGCTGAATTTCATGGCCCGTGCTCCTCTCTAATATTGGCATTAGATGACTGCAAAACTTTATCACAAACCTGGCTGAAGAAATCAGAAATATCTATTGTCATATCTAAAAAGCATCCAGTGTATTGAGTTTCCAAATATAGCCCTACACAGTCACCTGCCAGCTGAATTAATTGGGAGATTCTCAGTGCTCCTGCTCATAAACTCCTGTTCATAAACCACAGCAACTATCGATTTTTTTTTTCTATTTCCAAACACTGATCCTAGCCCAAGTAGCGTATAATGTATATGTGTCCACTAGCATGTGATCCTGCTGGTCTCTCTAGACCATGGCTGACGGCAGCTGTGTTTCTGGCATGTGAAACGTTTATTACTTTAATAAGCTGCAAGCCATTTTCCCAAACAAGCCCCCTTGTGGTGTTGTGAAATGAACCGATCAGATTGGCACAATAGCTGCTAGCAAGTCTGCACATGTCTCCTGTGGCATAAGCCATTCTGGACCTGGCCTCAAGAGACGGCAGATTTTGCACTTGCAGCACCTTATGCCTGATTGAAATAGCAGAGCCATTAGCCATTATTCAATAGACTCGCTTAATGATTCTAATGAGCTCCTATTTTCATGCTCAGGGCTGTCCAGGAGCTGAAATAGCCACTTGCCCCTGGCACTTTGTCAGTTGTACTAAGCCCTTAACCCTCTGTGCTTGCATTGGGGCCTCCTGCATTACAGAAGCATGGCTGGTGTTGCTGGCAGCAGTGCAGTAGATCGTAAACAAACGTTGGGTGAAATTCTCGCCCCATTGAAGTCAATGGGAGTTTTGTAATTCATGTCAGTGGGGCAGGATTTCCCCTATTTGTGTTGGAGAAAATCTCTTCAAAACTTCAGCTAGAAAGGGCAACGCCAAGGTAAACCTCTTGTGACCGCAGTGTAAATCAGGAGCGATTCCATCAGAGTCCGTGGCGTTCTCGCTCTCTCTGCTCCCCGCATCTGAATGGTTTAATGTTACCCAGTGCACATCCCGTGTTAGGGCATGTCCCCCATCGAAGCTAATTTTCTTTTTTTCCTCACTAGAGTGTGGCTCTGCACCCAACGCCCTGACCATCTTGCTGGCCGTGGTGGGCAGCATCTTACTGATAGGAATTGTACTTCTGGTTGTCTGGAAGCTGCTTGTCACCATTCACGACAGACGGGAGTTTGCCAGATTCCAAAGCGAACGCTCCCGGGCGAGATATGAAATGGTGAGGGGGCCGGATGGGGTAGGGTAGGAGAAGGTTCATGGATTGGGGATGGGGGGCCATACGGCACATGGAGGCTCATGATGAGGGTGTCAGACTTAAAGGAAGACTTGTCTGACTTGATATGAAGATGCTATTGGCAAAACTGTGCCCTGCTTCACGCAGGTGTGCTGCAGCGTGGGGCTGGGGCAGTCTGGCCTCACTGAGCTGTGTGTGCTCTTACTCTGGTTAATGGCAGCTCCTTATAAGGGAATAACGCTGCACCCTGCATAAGGGAATAATCCAAATACTCAGCAGTATTTTGTTCAGTCTTCAGTTTTAATATTGAGATTACAGTAGTAGATGCCCCAGCTGAGATCAGTGCTCTGTTGTTAGATTTTGTACACTCACACATCAGGAGACAGAATTGTAACTACCCATTGCAGACTAGAAGTACTAACTTTGAGCAAGCCCATTATAGTTGCATTGAAGATTATCCTGTTACTTAAAATGTACATTGTCTTTTTGATGAAACTATAAGATGGTTTTTGTGGTGATTCTGCCCCATCCTGTTTAGCTTTGCCAATTGGAGATGTCAATAAGGAAACCGCTTCTGCAGGTTTTCCTGGGTACGCTGCTTTGCCTTACCTTTGAACCTTAGCTGCTCTAGGTTCTAGGAAATTCTCCTAGAATAAGGAGAGAGGCTACTGAATTAGATGGAACACTGGTGCAGTCTGCTACCAGGTTTCCTATGAAGACACCACAGCTACCCAGTTTCTCTTTGTATTTGAATAACACATTCCAGAGGAAGCCAAATGGAGATTTATCTCTGAGCAAATGTGGTTTCATATCAGTATTACTGTCATTCATATTCTTTTCTGTTTGATTTTTTTTTTAGGCATCCAATCCTCTTTACCGAAAGCCTATTTCTACGCATAGCTTAGATTTCACATTCAACAAGCTAAGTAAGTCCTATAATGGCACAATTGATTGACTGCATGTGAGAAATCTGACGCAACCAGAACTGGAGTGCTGTGGACAATTGCTTGACTTTGTTGCTGCTTCCTGAATTGAAGCTGGAACCCTTTTCAGTGGAGAATACCTTTAAAGCAAGACTGATCATTGACAGAAGGCTGTTATTTGCACAGTAAAGACAAGTGGCTCAGCAGGGCATGTGCTGTATGATTCCTGGACACAAAGACATGCTCCTGGGCTCATTGACTCCGAGAGGTGCGGAACTCTTCATACCCCAGCTTTTTGGATACCTTAAACCCTCCAGCTCAGCGAAACAAGTGCCATATTGCAGCTTCAGACATATACCAGTAGAAGAGGTGACTAGGCCAAATTCAGGGGAGACCTTGCCATTGCAAGTCTTTAGGGGAAAATTAGCTTAAACGGGGTGTTGGAAGCAGTTGTGTAAAAAACTAGGACCCAGGTGTTCTGCAGTCTTTAGAATCTTTTTTTATATTAAAAAAATAAAACTGTTGTGCATATATGATGTTATCAGTATCGTTCAGTGTTTCCCTGGCATTCCCTACAGCAAATGCATTTTTGGGAGGCTGCTGCTTTTAACTCTTGTAAGCATAAATGGATCAGTTTTAGACCCTTGTAAACAGAGGTATACATTTAGGTAAATCCAAAAAAGCAATTGCAGCCATGGTGACTGCTGAAAATGTCCCATGTTGGCTTAGTGCAGGGGTTCTCAACTGGGTGCGTGGGACACAGTTGTTGCAACCAGCCCGACATTCCCATATTGCTAAATGGAGGGGCATCCTGGGGGAATCCTATGGAAAAGGTGGTCTGAGTATGGAAAGGTTCTTTACCCCTGTGTTATGCAAGAGGCTAGAACAGCCTGGTACTTACAAGCGCAGTCTTCTTCCATGAGTGGTGGGGTAATGGCCTGTGCTTTTGGTCAGGGGCGGCTCCAGGCACCAGCACAGCAAGCACGTGCCTGGGGTGCCAAGCCGTGGGGAGAGAGGGGGGCGGCCTGCCAGTTGCTGTGAGGGCAGCATGTCTGCGGGAGGTCCGCTGGTGCTGCGGTTTCGGCGGTAATTTGGCGGTGGGGCGCTGAAGGCGCGGCACCAGCGGACCTCCCGCAGGCATGCCGCTGAATCTGCGTGATCAGCGGACTGCCCTCAGGCGCACCGCCAAAAGCCGTGCTTGGGACAGCAAAAAACATGGTACCAAAAGCAGGGGTGGCTCTAAATGGCTGATGGTTTTTAGAGACTGAAGCTTCCTGTCCATGTCCTTACCACAGGGTTTAAGCTATTCTATCTGACTGCTGCAACGTTGGCCCAATATGAATGTTGCAAGAGGCCTTTGGCGGCGGAAAATACATAGAAGACAGTACAGCTGCCACTGTTCCGGTCTGTGTTGCTGACTTTGTCACTTTGCCCTGAATAGCTCATGCGAGCTAGTCAACGGCAGGAAATGTGCCAGGAAAAAGCACAAACAAATTATTTTCATTGGTTTGACTTGCTTTTCCCTCTGGAAATGGGTCATGGTCCCAGGCATCCCCTTTTGATTTTTTGTTTTCCTGCCTATGTAAACAGCAGCACTGATTTTTCTCACCATAAACAACTCGCCTTCAGGATATTTACAGCCCCCTGCCCCGTGCTCTAATGGAAATGCTGAAGGACTCCAAGAGACACTACTAAAAATAGCAGAGCAGGGATTGCTGCAGCTCTGCAAATCGCAGGCTGTAAGCATCGGTGGAAGCTGTGGTTGCAGAGATCTTCCTGAATGACTCATTTTTGAGAACCGAGCAGTAGGGAGTCAGGAGAGGAGGTGGGTCCATGCTTGTGGCTGGGGTGGGGTGGGAGGCGAAGAAGGGGACCAGTTCTCTGTGAGAATTTGGGGGCAGGTGGATGTACAAATTGTGGTAATATTATAGAGTTGCTCATATGAAAACTGCTGTATCATGAACGTATGGATGGTCACCATGTCACACCAATATGTACCTGGGAAGCTAGCCCAATCTGCCCCCCCCCCCCCATGCCACCATGGCTATTTTTAGGCACTAGCATGTGTATGTTGGCCCATGCTGGGAATTCCACCTCCTAGCAGCTATGCAGCCATACCCTAAGTGCCAGGGGATGGCTGAAAGGTCAACACTGCACCAGGGGCTAGGCAGCCAGAGAGCAATAGGTGGCAGCTCTCAGGCAGGAGACAGCAGGTGGTGTCTAGGAACCACAAGCCTGGTGCAGTGACAAGCCTCTCTTCGGGCTCCAGGTGGCTTAAAACACTCAGGGATGCAGAGACTTGGCTTCCTCTCATCGCAATCCCGGCAGTTCTGATGCTGTTCTTCTGCATAGGAGGGGGCAGGGTTTGGCACGACTCCTTGTGCAGCAGTTCAGAGGGGACCAGTGGCTGTGTGGCTCCTACTGGGCAGTGGCATTGGTGCCATGGTGCACGAGGTCAGTCATCCTGTAAAGATCAGCTGATGTTCCAGAGGGCAACTCTGCCCTGATGTGCTGAGACTAGATGCCTTTTACTGCCTCCCTGCTGCTGCTGGCTGCACCGGTGCATGCCTTGCAGCCAGACAAAAGCTGTGCTCTGCCAAGGTGCCAGCACTGCAGTGCTCAATGGAGCTATCAGGAGGAGTTTTGTGTCTAAAAGTGCTAGTGTAAAGCCGACAGCCCCCAGTCGTCAGCAGGCGGGATCAACCAGGCACCCTCTGGATCTTAGTGCATGAACCTTCACAGCATGAGCTAAAAGCCAACTGGCTCTTAGCTAAGGCTGGAAAGCAGACTCATTTAACTCTCTCTCTTTGAGTGGCCTCGGTGCCACTAGATGGGCCAGAACACCACACCCCAGGTGTGGGGGTTACACTAGCTTTGGGCCAAAACCCAGAGCAACTGTAACCCGGGGTATAACATGCGACAAGCTACACAAGGCACCATTCACAAATGTCTGTTTCCAGTTCCCTGTTGACCTGGTTGTGGGAGTGGTTTGGTGTCTTCAGCAGCTACTTGCCGGTCACGGTCCGGTACATACACAAACAGATTTGAAGTTTTGCCTTTTGGCCAATAGTGGTGCCTATGGCAGGCAACCTCGAGGTGGGGGGAGTTGTTTTACTATCATCCCTGCAGATAGAGCATGCAGGGCAAATAGTCTAGCCTCTGGCCTGGCCCACAAGGCAAGTGGCATAATGGACTCATTGGCCAGCTATGGCTACCCTTCGCTGGGCTGTAAGATAGTGGTGGAGAGCAGTATGTTTTTAGCATGTGTTGATCCCTGGCTGTGGGGTCAGAAGCTCTTCCCCATCCCCCTCCTGCGCTCCCTTGCACCATTCATGTGCTGTGCAGCACAATCAAGATGGAATCTGTCCCTAACTTCCCTGTTCAGGATTCATTGCCCATGGCAGAGTTCCCCAGTGAGCGTAATGCCAGCACAGCCCTGGGTGCAGGGGGCACATTGGCAGCAGGGCCTGAGGAGGTGGCACAAGCAGAATGCTTTGTTCAGCTGTCCCCGGGGAGTGGCCTGCCCCCGGGAATTATTGCCCACTGAGGAAGGCTAACCGCTGGGCAGAAAAATCACAGCACCATACTAATACAATGAGCAAAGTGTAGCTGTAGCAGTAGCTAATCCCCTCGAGTCATTTCATGCCCAATAGTTATCCCTGTGACATCACTGGTTACAGGACCGGTGCAAGGATATTTTGCGCCTTAGGCGAAACTTCCACCTTGCGCCACCCCCACCCCTCCCCCAGGAGCATCGCTTATTATAAACTTTCAAAAACGAACACTGCATAATGTGGCATTGTTCATTAGAATTAATACACGTTCGGCTTGAAAATTTATTAATTTCATTATTTAGTCTACATATTCAATGAAAATAAATAGCCTTGGGTCTCCTGCACGTGGCTAGAGTCCCTCCTACCCCCCCCCCCCCAATGGATCTGGAAAGGGTTGTTTTGGGGATCAGAGCAAAGCTGGGCGTCGGGATCTGGCTTCCATTCTCCACCCTGGCACCAACTCACTAGATGAGTTACTTCCCCGATCTGGGCTTCAGCTGCCCCCAGCGCTAAGGTGTGAAATGGTTCCTTGCTCCTGGGCTGGAAAGTGCAATGCAGGCGGGAGGGGGTGTCTGAAGGCCTGTCTTCCCCACAGGTGTGAGGCGAGGCCAGAGTTCCAGCATCTGTCATGACCGTCCTGGTTGCTTTACTCTGCCCCACACCAATTGCTGCTAAAGCCCCTTACTCAGAGAGCTCTGGCCCAGGGCAGAGGCGTCAGTGTCATTCTGGGCCTGCTTTTCAGAGATGCTGAGCACCTGCGGTTCCCAGGGCCGGCTTTAAGCTGATTCAGCCGATTCGGCTGAATTGGGCCCCGTGCCTAAGAGGGCCCCGCAGCTGTCCACTCCGCCCCCAGCTCACTTCCCCCTCCTCCCCTCTCCTGAATGCTCCGCCCCGTTCCTCCCCCTCCCCTGCTTCCCGCGAATGTTCGCGGGAAGTCTGAAAAGGGGCAGGCGGCGGCAACAACAGGTAAGGGGAGGGGTGCGAGGAGGGCTCCTGGGAGGCGCGGCGTGGCCCAGTCCGGCCCTGGCCGAGCAGCCCCGGCCGCTCTGGCTCCAGCCCGGCACGGGCACCGGCCCCGGCCGAGCGCGCCGGCCCGGCCCCACAGCTCTGGCCCGGCCCTGGCGCCGGCCGAGCACCCCCGGCCCCGGCCTGAGCGGCTCCGGCCCCGGCCAAGCGGCTCTGGCTCTGGCTCCGGCCCGGCTCGGGCCCCGGGGCAGCGGCCCCAGTTCTGGCCGAGCACCCCCAGCACGGCCCCATGGCTCCGTCCCCGGCTCGGGCCCCGGGGCGCCGGCCCGGCCCCGGCCCGAACACCTCAGGGCCCGGCCCCGCCCTGGGCCGAGCGACTCCGGCCTGGCCCCGGCCCCAGCGGCTCCGGCCCGGACCCAAACCCCGCGACCCCAGCCTGAGCGGGGCCCAATTCCTGGGGGCGGGGCTTGCCGGTAGGAAGCCTCGCCCCCAGGAATCGGGACCCGCTCTTGCTAAGGCTGGCCCTGGCGGTTCCCCCCAATGTCTGTGGGAACTCTGGGGTTCTCAGTACTTCTGAAACTCAGGGCAATTTATTTCCAATGCTGGGCCAGGACTGAGCCTGCAAAGGCAGCTGCATAGACAACCCCCAATTCCACAGCAGATTGCCGAGCAATAACAATACAAGCAAGCAGGAGAATGATGAGGGGCAGTTGCCCCAATGCTGGGAGTGGGGAGGATATGGCCCTAATGTGCTCACTAAACTTCTACCTAGTAAAGTTACTGGTGCAGCTGCTTAGAGCATTATACAGAACTAGCATGTACATATCATAAGAGTCAACAGCTGAGCCCAGCTCAGTATTTCCAAGTTAAAAGAAAAGGGAGTAAAAGTAAACAGAGTAACAATGCTGATGAGAGAGATTGTAACTATTTAGACAAGCTGACCTACCCTTTGATAGGCTTGTGTATGGCCAAGCCGTGGGAATGATACATTTCAAATAGTAACGCCTGTTTGTGGCCCTAAATGTCTTAGGCAGCCTGACCACAGCTCCCATTCCTGCATGAAAACAAAGGCGGAAACTATTTTAGGGGCTCATGTGATGCAAAAATGTCAGTACAGGTCTGGCCAAATCGGCACCACTATGACCTTACGACAGCCAGCTTCTGTGTTTGTGGAGCTCATAGCATAGCTAGGGGGTGCTTTTTTGGGTGGGGTACGGGTGCTCATGTTCAGCAGTGGATACTGGTCTAAATCACGCTTGCAATCAGAAAACCCTTCACCTTGCATTTCATTCACTCATTTTCACGGTCCTAACAGTGGCACGTTTTGGATAAGGCTGTGAAACCTCCCAGTGTGTAGCTACAGTTGATGCTAATCACACCAGTTTGATGAGTGCAAAAGATGTAAATGCACAACAGCTTAAACCCTATTGTAATCTCCACCCTCAAGCAGGGACAAGAAACACCCCCTCCACCCCAAAGGCTGTGGGACTGAGGAAGAAGGCACAGCTTTTCTGTGTGTGTGTGGGGGGGTTCCACCTCCTTCCCCCTCCCCACACACACAATTACTGTAGTAGCTGAGCACCTCGCTTTCTTTAGCATCACTGTTCTTTACCCATATGAGGGTAGGGCAGTGCTATTATCCCCATTTTACAGATGGGGAATGGAGTCTCAAAGTGATGAGGAGCCTAAAGATTCACTCAGGTGCCTATTGGGCTTTTCAAGGGAAGGGGAGTTAGATTTTTGAATTCCTTTGAGGATCTGGGCGCTAGCTGTATATTAAATCGCACTGACATTTACCAAACCGCTTAGCTGCCTCACCCTGTATGCACCTACAGTTGCCCCAGTGAGCCTCCACAAAGCCACCTAAGTCCTGCCACTACCTCACCACGACTGAGCTGCTCAGAAGTCTAGCTCATACCTAAGCCCTGGTGGAGTCACAAAGTAGAATGGCTCATTGCTTATCTCACTTGTGGCGCCTGATCCAGGAGGCATGCTCTACCTGTACAAAAGATGGACCAGAATACCCAATAGCCAGCCCTTTACGTGGGCTGTGGGAAACCCAGGTTTGTCTCCTCACCGTGCTTGAGCTTCTCCACAATTTCCAACTTGTGAACTTCTTTGTAACTATGTTGGCTCAAGTCACCTTAACTTTTAAACTTTCATTTGTTGGGTTCTGGTAAGTGGGCTGTGACACTTGCCTCTGCTGCAATGGCTATAAACAGTTGTAGTCACACAGCAGCTTTTTTCCATAAACCGAACCATAGGTTATGCTTTCCCATCCTCCACAGCGCCAGAGTGGGGTGGTAGCATTTCCTTCTGGGACAAGTTGGCCATATTGCCAGATGGGTCTAACGTAGCTAGAGGTATGGAGCTGAATGGAGGTTAACGCACATTGAGCTGGGCCAAACTGAGGTGGGATGAAGGCAAACCAATAAGACAATTACAGCGTAGGGGTTCTGCCACGACTCCAGTAAAGTGTACAAAATCCATTAGAAGAAGAAAACCCTGGGCTAGAGCAGGCTCCTTTCAAGCAGGGCTTTGGAGCTGTGCTCCAGCTCCAGGCAAAAACCTGCAGCTCCACTGCTCCAGCGCTGCTCCAGGCTCCGCTGCAAAGCCCTCCTTTCAAGGGTAAAACACTATCAGCTACCACTGGTACTGAGCCTGCAATAACCACACTGGGTGAGGCTCAAACCATGTCAAGAGCCAACTGTCTCTCTGAAACTGATTAAACAGTCTAGCCAGGTCCTCCACAGTTAGTTTCAGGTCGAGTCCTTCCAAAATGGAATCCACGTCCCCAGAGTCAATGCCCGCCCAAAACAAGATTCCAGTCAAACCTCCTGAGGGTATTTCACATTCCTTTGGTGCAAACTCTTCCCGAACCTCAAACAATGTTTGTGTTGCTTCCTGTAATACTCATGCCAATGAACATGGTCATTGGGGATCATTCAATATTACATTTGAAATGCTATTTGCCATACTTGGAAGTTGAATACAGAACTAGGAGTAAATTTCCAACTGCTCATCATGCTTCTGATACAGACAGTAAGTGGGTTTAGGCAAATCACTTAACGAGTGTCATGTTATATAGGGAAAGTACCATCTCTACTACTTGGCTAGCTGCACATTGTTCAGTTACCATCCTTAGTGCTTGTATAGCAATGTACAATGATGAAGGGCTAAGAACAATTATTCAGTATTATAATTCACAATTAAAAACATGGAACTTTCCTTCTATTTCACTATAAATGGGAGTTTCACTGTAGATATGGATTTCATAAACTATTACGAGATTAAGATTTTCATCACCTGCCAGCTGACGAACTAAATTGGAACCAGTCATTTGCCTCCATCCCTGACTCTGACAAAGTCCTTGCAATTCATTCTCGGGCCTGATCAGCTTCATACATTATGATGTAAATGAGTTTTTTAAATTGTGACCTAGTTCCCATGTTACCAATGCAGTTCTGACCAACCGCAGGAACTACGCTTCATGGAATGTAAACAGCAGGGGCACGTAAAAGAAATTAACATTATGCCTAATTTGAAGTGGATTTCATCCATTTCAGGTGCCTGAAAGAAAATGATTGTTCTCTCAGATTAGAGCTGCACATGCTTGTTTGCTGGAACAGCTCTGATTATAAAGACCATGTGGGGCAGTGCAGGCAGGAGGGATAATTTGGTCTTGTTTACTAAGTGAAATGTTTTGGACGTCAGCAGTGTGAACTGAAGCACTGAAGTATAAATTGTACAGTAGAATGAAGGCTGCTCGTTAATGAAGGGCTGTGAACAATTCTGAACAAATAAAAAAAAAAATCAATAACCTCACTTGTTTCAACAAAAAAGAAATAGCGCCATACTAAAACAATTGGATACTAGGATCACTCTCTCCACCAGTCACCACTATTCGATTCCAGAGATGTGTCACTTTTGATAGACCTAATTAACTGGTTGTAAACAGAGGGCTTAAGCCAGAGCTTTAGTTGCTGGTTCAAGGTCTTTATGACCCATCCAGTAAATAAGAGCATGGCTTAGGAAACAATGGAGTTCACAAAATTCATTAATCTCCTGGCCCTGCAATAGCAGAAACTGAGTCTGTTCCATCAGGCAGGACAGAATCACCCCTTAAGACAAATATTGTGCTCAAGATAATTCATATAAATCCCTGTAACTCTCAGGCATGGGATCAGCTTCAGTGCAGTGAGAATATTACACTTTTGTTGAAAAACAGTCTGCTTGTCATGAGAACAGCAACAATACATGCTTATGATGAAATCTATTCGCTAAAATGGTACTGTGGCTTCAAAAAGCGCACGAGAGTCACAGCTCCCTCTGGTGGAAGAAGGGGGAAACGGTAATAGTTTTTAGCAGAGAAGGATATAAGAGACCATGCCGGAGAAAACCATCCCCATGTGTAGAAAGAATAGTAAATATGGCAGGCGACTAGCTTGGTTTAACAGTGAAATCCTTGCTGATCTTAAACACAAAAAAGAAGCTTACAAGAAGTGGAAGATTGGACAAATGACCAGGGAGTATAAAAATATTGCTCAGGCATGCAGGAGTGAAATCAGGAAGGCCAAATCTGACTTGGAGTTGCAGCTAGCAAGAGATGTTAAGAATAACAAGAAGGGTTTCTTCAGGTATGTTAGCAACAAGAAAGTCAAGGAAAGTGTGGACCCCTTACTGAATGAGGGAGGCAACCTAGTGACAGAGGATGTGGAAAAAAGCTAATGTACTCAATGCTTTTTTTGCCTCTGTCTTCACAAACAAGGTCAGCTCCCAGACTGTTGCATTGGGCAGCACAGTATGGGGAGAAGGTGACCAGCCCTCTGTGGAGAAAGACGTGGTTCGGGACTATTTAGAAAAACTGGACAAGCACAAGTCCATGGGGCCGGATGCACTGCAGGTTTCTTCTTTAAAGGAGTTGGCAGATGTGATTGCAGAGCCATTGTCATTATCTTTGAAAACTCATGGTGATTGGGGGCGGTCCCAGATGACTGGAAAAAGGCTAATGTATTGCCCATCTTTAAAAAAGGGAAGGAGGAGGATCTGGGGAACTACAGGCCAGTCAGTCTCACCTCAGGCCCTGGAAAAATCATGGAGCAGGTCCTCAAGGAATCAATTCTAAAATACTTAGAGGAGAGCAAAGTGATCAGGAACAGTCAGCATGGATTCACGAAGGGCAAGTCATGCCTGACTAACCCAATTGCCTTCTATGAGGAGATAACTGGGTTTGTGAATGAGGGGAAAGCAGTGGATGTGTTCCTTAACTTTAGCAAAGCTTTTGATATGGTCTCCCACAGTATTCTTGCCAGCAAGTTAAAGAAGTATGGGCTGGATGAATGGACTATAAGGTGGATAGAAAGCTGGCTAGATCGTCGGGCTCAACAGGTAGTGATCAATGGCTCCAAGTCTAGTTGGCAGCCGGTTTCAAGCGGAGTGCCCCAAGGGTCGGTCCTGGGGCCAGTTTTGTTCAATATCTTCATTAATGATCTGGAGGATGGTGTGAACTGCACTCTCAGCAAGTTTGCAGATGACACTAAACTGGGAGGAGTGGTAGATACGCTGGAGGGTAGGGATAGGATACAGAGGGACCTAGACAAATTAGACGATTGGGCCAAAAGTAACCTGATGAGGTTCAATAAGGACAAGTGCAGCGTCCTGCACTTAGGACGGAAGAATCCCATTCACTGTTACAGACTAGGGCCCGAATGGCTAGGAAACAGTTCTGCAGAAAAGGACCTAGGGCTTAAAGTGGACGAGAAGCTGGATATGAGTCAACAGTGTGCCTTTGTTGCCAAGAAGGTTAATGGCACTTTGGGCTGTGTAAGTAGGGGCATTGCCAGCAGATCGAGGGACATGATTGTTCCCCTCTATTTGACATTGGTGAGGCCTCATCTGGAGTACTGTGTCCAGTTTTGGGCCCCACACTACAAGAAGGATGTGGAAAAATTGGAAAGAGTCCAGCAGAGGGCAACCAAAATGATTAGGGGGCTGGAGCACATGACTTATGAGGAGAGGCTGAGGGAACTGGAATTGTTTAGTCTGTAGAAGAGAAGAATGAGGAGGGATTTGATAGCTGCTTTCAACTACCTAAAAAGGAGTTCCAGAGGATGGATCTAGACTGTTTTCAGTGGTAGCAGATGACAGAACAAGGAGTAATGGTCTCAAATTGCAGTGGGGGAAGTTTAGGCTGGATATTAGGAAATACTTTTTCACTAGGAGGGTGGTGAAGCACTGGAACGGGTTACCTAGGGAGGTGGTGGAATCTCCTTCCTTAGAGGTTTTTAAGGTCAGGCTTGACAAAGCCCTGGCTCGGATAATTTAGTTGGGAATTGGTCCTGCTTTGAGCGATACCATGTTTAGCGATAAACTGATCAAGAACTCGCTGTGAAAGACATGCATTGCTATGCAGTTAACCTCCAATATCTTACTTCGCACAAGAGATGCTGGATTGATCGAGTTTCACTGGTGAGACAGGCCATGGAAGCTCTTCAGCTTTGCTAGGAAAAGTCCAGCTCACTGAATAAGTGAAGGATTAATAGAATTCCACTTGGTCAACCTTTTAGTGATTCTCAGGTAAAGAGGATTTATGGGAAGTGACCTAGTGATGCTCAGCTTACATTATTTTAACACCAGCATGTTCAGAATACCATTTCCCATATTCTCATTCATACCATGAACTCCTCAGCCCCATGGAATACCTTCATCAGGGTAGACAAAGTAATTTTGCATCGTTCTACTAAATGGATAGCAAAGTTTACTTAAAGTCTGAAGAGCACATTGGATTTTCCTCTAATCTTTCTTGTATTAATGTCAAGGTAGAATACCACAGTCATGTTCAAACCTGCTTTCCTTGTTCTTAAAAATTCTGCATGGATTAGTCCAATGTACACCCAGCAGAGCACATTTCAAGGGCTGACCACAACTGTACTCTGCCCCCTCCCCAAAAAAACTAAGTAGAAATTTTGGTATAACAGGAATGATACTTCTCACTGCCATTTTGAAAGTTGTTCCTACTCCATATTGAACCAGAATTATATTTAAAGCGACTCTCAGCTTAAAGTACTTATGTTATATACATGCTTTAATTCATATTATGCTTTAGTTTATTAAAAGTAGGTTTCAGAGTGGCAGCCGTGTTAGTCTGTAGCCGCAAAAAGAAGAAAAGTTTTTATTAAAAGTAGTAACTCAGAATTCCACAATTATTTAGACTCTTGCTTTTCTGGATCTGAACAAAAACCCAATTCAGTTTCACTTTGAAGTACATTTTGGGGCAAATTTAAGGTGACTCCATCTCTTTAACCAACATCCATGAGATATATTTTTACATCCTCTCTTTAATTAAAAATCTCAAATGGTGAAAAAATATCATGGAAAAGTACTGAAGATTTTTCATAAAAATAACCAGCCCACTAGAAATTCAACAATGGTATAACCTCAGGACTTTGGCCTTTTGCCTCTCATTAACAGACCCACCAAGTCCCACTGCAAATCAGTTCCACCCTGGGTTAACTAATAGCTACAGCTGTAATTTTATCATAGGAAATTTGGAGAGGAACCATGGTACCAGTAATTCATACTAGTCACAACAGCAGTTACAAACATACCAGGAAGGGGCAGTAATTGAAAGTTAGAGGCCTAAGCTTATCATACCCTTAGTTTTTAGTCCAATATATTTATGAGATAGTATTTTTCCTCTATGTTTATTAAGTAACAGATTCAGGCTAGTTTGTGCTCCCAAGTTGTGTTGTCCCATTCAATGTACCGAATGGTCAGCTTTGTTGTACGGTATTGAAAACGCTTCACCTGCACTTTTTCCATAACTAAAGGAAATACCAGAGGGCAGTAATAACCTAGCAAGTATCCCTTGGAGTGTTTTCATTTATTATTTTCCGAAGTAATAGACTGGAGGACCAGTTAGAAGTAAGACTAACGTTGGGCAGTGATTTTTCGTTTCACAG
Source organism: Trachemys scripta elegans (assembly GCF_013100865.1). NCBI lineage: Eukaryota > Metazoa > Chordata > Testudines > Emydidae > Trachemys > Trachemys scripta. The sequence continues at coordinate 11,024,229 of NC_048308.1, read as the reverse complement.
TCTCAAATGCAAAGAAACAATGGTCACAATTAATGTCATTTAGCTTATACACGTTACTAAAAACTTAAGTCATTGGCAGATTTTCCCTACAGCAAAATATTCAATTGAGTTCAGAGTAGACGTCAACCTAACTAACGGGGAGAAACATCCTCCAAATTACTCCAGCTTCTTCTTCTGAATGCATTGGGTTAGTTTGTTCACTGGAATCCTGGGCTCAAATTAGTCTTGTGTATGAACAGCAAGTCTGCTTACATAGCTCTCCCATGCTGCCTTCCTGTACATCTCTGCTTCCTCTAAATGATTTGATGCAGACAAGATGCCACGTCCCACAATAATGACATCTGAGCCTCTTTTGCTAATAACTTCCTGTGGACTTAAGTACTTCTGCCCAAGGTTATCACCTGAAACACATAACACATACGCTACGTCATTTTTCTGATTTGTAATAAGTAACGTCATCTCCTAGAAGTTCTAAAACAGACATTAGGATTCAAGAGGAGCCACACGCTTGAGTTCTTAACACCTCAGACGTGACAAATTTTATATGAGATTGCTTTGAATGCCCAGTTAAATATTCGCACTGAATTCAATATCCAGGGTCTCATTTTTCATTCTCTACTACATGGAGTAGTTAGCCAAAAAGTCCCTGGCAGGATTACTGGGATTTAGTGTTTGCGTATGATTTGATTGCTGCTTAACAAAATAGTCACATAACTAAACGGAATTTTCTGCATTCAAATGAAGATATGTGATTTTGCTTTGAATTACATGAAGCAGCTACTGATAGAAGGAAAGCATCCTAATGAAACAGTTTTGGGAAATGCATTAGTTACGCAACATTTAATTTATTTAAAATTTAAAACATAAGACTTCTCATTCTTTTGTATTCAATTCTATTAAATAAAAATGTTAATATGTAATGGTTAGGATTTTACATGGTTTGCATTTACTTATGTTTTTTGACTGTGTTCACTTACACATTTGAATGTGCAGTCTAATGAGAGCACATTTAACAAGTCTTTCACGTACGCAGGAGCTGCGCACTCCATTGCACGCAAAACTTGAGGTAGCAAGAAGCCTAGCAAAAAGGCTGCCTAGCCTACTGTTCTTCCGGAAGTTTCCAGAGATCTTTAGGAGAAAGTATTGAGGGCTGTTGTTTCTAGGCCCATACGGTCTCATACTTGTATCCAAGCATCCACACCTATTGGATAAGATGCATTCAACATGCACAATACTATTTTCATGGGATATCAACCATTTTTTCCCCCTTCAAAATAGTTATATTAGAGACAGCTGCAAAAAAATTACACTGTAACCGTTCTATTATTTAAAAGTCACTTCTGAAATGACCGTGAGAAATCTCATTGCAAATTCTACCTCCCCAGGAGTGTTTTTACCTCCAGCTTGCATCTGGACCCCCGGAGTCAAGTGAAGAAATTCTGGTTTGTTACTAACTCTGGAACCAGAAATGAATCCAAAAACAAAATCTGAGTTTTCTTCAGCCATTTGTACCTAAATATAACAAAAACCAAAGAACAAAGTTACAAATTCCCATGCTTAAAAGTAAACCTGACCAATGAGTTGTCTCAAGCCCTGCCACCTGCCTGCTTCATGTTTTGTTTGACAGTGTAAGACGTCAGAGAGAAATCACCTTTTTGCAGTGTTTCACTCCATGTCCTAGCTTCACTACTTAAGAAATAATCACACAGCACGCAGAATTAACAGCTCCTTATTAGAACCTACATGTAACTAGAAGCTGTATAACAGAAGACTGGACATTAGACTGGGAATGTAGAACAAAAGCTAACAGGATGTGATTGCTAAGGAAAGTAGAGTAACGTGGTCACCATGATAGTCCAAAACAAGTCAGTAACAGACTGGTGATACCATGTTGAAGCTGTGAGCAACCTCTTAAGATCTGATGCATCCGAAGAAGTGAGGTTTTTACTCACGAAAGCTTATGCCCAAATAAATCTGTTAGTCTTTAAGGTGCCACCAGACTCTTTGTTGTTCTCTTAAGATCTGAAAGTCTACACGTTTATTGTCTTTAAAGCACTGCAGAGAAATCTGGTAACTAGTAGCTGTACTTGAAAAGCTGCTTGTAAATGCAGACTGTGATGTTATGACGTGCACGCAACCAATCTCCATTGCCAGAGCAATCTGCAAGTCTTTCAAGCAAAACAGAAATTCCTACTTACTGCAGATTTTGTGTAGTCACCAGTGGCAAGTGACCCTTGAGAACTCATCTCAGCAATTAAAAGACAGCCTCGCTGTGAAGGAAGCCCTACTTCTTTCAGCCCTTTCACAACTCCAGCGCCTGGGACCACATGGGCATTAACTATATCTGCCCAGGAAGCTATTTTGAATACACCACCTGAGAAGAAAGAAACAGAGAGCCACATATTTTTAGTTAAGTACCACTATGAATTTCTCCTCAAGCATGAAATGTGTTTTAACGAAGACAGAGCACAATAAGCAATGCACATTTTTAAGACATTTTAACTACTGCAGTTTCTGGCAGCTGCATGTACAATCTGATTGAACAACCTGTAAGCAGCCTAAACACAACCGGCCACTGTCTCTAAATCATATTTTTCACAAATACCTGTCAGGTTTTGTCTTCGTTGTCTGGAGAAGCGTCTATCAAGACCTAGAGCCTACTGTCACTAGTATTACCTTTCAGGGCAACATGGAACAAAATGATGAGAAAGAAAGAAAAAAACAGGTTCAGGTGATGAAGGCTCTACAGAGATATTGTTATAGCTTAAATGAAGAGCTTCAGACAAGAAAAATCAAAGTAAATGATGTTTTAAAAATCAATATAGGCATCATCATCACCATCATCATCATATCTTTGCACTAAAGAGAATCACATTATATTAAGCAGGCAAAGATATTGGCAAAAAAGTCACAATAAACTAAGGTTGCAAATAATCACCCTCATACTGATGTTTCACAGTGTTTCCAATGTCTGCAAACTTGCGGTCTTCGAATATCAGGTACTCATGTTGGTCTGCAAGTGCTCGCAACTCCTTTATTACCTCTTGGGTGAAATCATTCAGGATATCTATATGAGTTTTTAAGATACAAATGCTGGGGCCTAGAGTGGCAGCCAGCTGTAGAAGTTCTTTGGAGTCTGTGACATCAGCAGAGAGGCACAGGTTAGTTTGTTTCTTCTCCATGAGCTTGAGAAGTCGTGCTGCAACAGGATGGATTCCTGGTAGCTGAGCGCGAGCGCTAAAGCTCATTTCTTTGCACATTTGTTTGATGGGAGCAGCACCATTTTGCTCTGCTGGTTTGAAGACATTCTCCAGAATGAATTTCTTCACCTTTTCAACCATCTCAGAGTCAACTTTTTGCTGCTGCTGGAGAATTTCTAGCATCGTGGACAAGGTGCACACAGAATGTAGGCGAATCCCTCGTTCTTCTAACCTGTGTTTTCCTCCCTGCTCTCTATCCAGGAGCACTATGGCATCGGTGATTTTTAATCCTTCTTTCTGAAGAACATCTACAGTTTCCAAGATACTAGATCCACTTGTGACCACATCTTCAATGATCAAACAGGTTTCTCCTGGATTAATGATGCCTTCCACCAGACGCTTGGTACCTTTAAATCAATAAAGACACAATCCATTGAATCACCAGTTTAAAAAAATTAACATAAAATTGTTACCCTAAGACTTACTATTGTTAAAGCTAAATGAACTATGTGTATCTGGGAAGCCATCGCTATTAAGTAACTGATTTAGTCTTGAAGACAGTAAGGTGCTTTGCTTTCATTGGCATTCTAGGAAGGTAATGCGTATAGTGATTACAACTGAAATTAGGCATCAAAATTCTGTTCACAGCTCTGTTACTGACTTGTTTTGGAACTCCATGCAAGTGACTTGACCTTCCTGAGTAGATAAAATACTCCTTTATACCCCAGGAAGTTGTGAGGTTTATTCATATTTGCAAAACAACTTGAGATCTTTATGATTTATTTGCTCTTACAGGCACCAACACACACATTCTACTAATCCTTGGGTGAAAGGCACTATAGAAGAGCAAATTATTGTTAGTGAAACCAGAACAAAACCCATAAAATTAATCTTTTCTGTAGCTATTTGCAACAGCATGAAAATTATCTGCACCACTGAGACATTCATTTTAATATATTTACCAATATCCTAGTTCTACACCCAACAAGAAGCAGTTTAACACCCCACTGCAGAGATTATGGAGGCTACTGAGTCCCTGGCACCTTTCCTCATAACCAGTAAATGGGCACAAGCTCGTGCAGCACCCGTTAGGGAGATGCAACAAAAGGCACTTGCTCTAGGAGAACAGCCAGCCATGAGTGTAGTGATGAGACAGTGTTATACATTTTGGGGGGCAGGTGAGTGGGAATTCTTTTCCCTTCAACTGGAGAGATGGTCTTCCATTGGAACACAAAGAACGCAAGTCATAAAAACTAAAGTACTTTCACAAGCAAATCTTTCAAGCAGAAAAGACAATTTAATCTTAATTAACTTTAATCATTTTACCATATTGTTTTGCTTCCTTCCTCCGTATAAGCATTGGGATCTGGTTGGACGAGCAGATAACTGTAGCCAAAGGCAACGCTGTATATGGAACACCACACACCGAGTCATACTTGATCCTTGCATTTTTTGCCGTTTGAAACAGGAGATCTGCAATCTAAAGATACATCATATTTTTAAGCAATACTAAATTAAACTACAAGCATATATTACCCATGGAATCAATTTCAGATATTCCTGACTGATTGGTGTCTGATCAGAAGCTACTTCCTCAGAAGTTTGTAAGCAATATTCTGCCAGTACTATTTGTACCCTGATAGCTGCTAACACATTTTGGGTACTATTAAGTCCATTAATGGCAATTAGCCAGGACAGGTAAGGAATAGTGTCCCTATCCTCTGTCTGTCAGAGGATGGAGATGGATGGCAGGAGAGAGATCACTTGATCATTGCCTGTTAGGTTCACTCCCTCTGGGGCACCTGGCATTAGCCACTGTCGGTAGAAAGGATACTGGGCTAGATGGACCTTTGGTCTGACCCGGTACGGCCATTCTTACGTTCTTACTATCAAAATAGATTAAGACTAAACTCTTTGGGGCAAGGATTAGCTAAGAAAAATGTCTGGTAACTTCATTCATGGAATTAGTGGTCAGCGACCAGTTATTCAAAGAGTCACACAAAACATGCTCTCCACTGGATTACTAATTATTAATTATTATTATTATTTTGCATTGGCACCATTCCTTTAGCCAACAAGTCATCTCGTCTTTTAAATTTACTCTCACCTTTTTCTCACTGAACTACTGACAGAGCTAGCACAGTGGCCAAAAAAGAAAAAAGTGAAAGATAGTGTTTATCCTATATTACAGATCCATCCTCGTAGTACTATTTTTTTATATATACACAAAGAGAAAGAAAATCAGCATGTTTTCCGGTGTTGCCACAATGAGTACAACATATTTTTTTTAATAAAGGAAAGCCTCAGTTATTCAAATCATACAACTAACTTCAATTCTTAGTTAGCTGAAGGTCAGATATTCATCAATATTTACTGCACTCCAGCCACAGGATGAAAGGAGGATTATAAACTAACTGAGCCACAGGCTATCCCAAGATCGGGAGGCTGAAGAGGAGAGCTACAAGGTGTAATAAATACTTATGTAACCAGCAGGTCTTGTTCCTGCTTCATTTCAGGCTAAAGCTTTCTGCCCTCTGCAGTCTTCTGGATAAAAGATCTTTCTGTCTGTAAAATGCCCCAGCAGCGCATGCTGGTGCAGAGTGCGCATCCGCGTCAGGTGAATGAACGTTTTTAAATATTACCGAACTGGCAAACGTTACGGTGGGCGCAGAGCCCTGTCACGTACCGATCTGCGGAGAGCGATCACCACGGACACTCTGCCCAGCCGCCCAAGGAGCTGGTACAGGGATTACGGGCTCGGCACTTTCCCACACTGCAGGCTCCAGGCTGCTTTGCTCAAAAGGAGAGCAGGGCCCGCAGACCGGATCGGACCGGACCCCCCCACCCCCGCAGCAGTAGAGCCCGCGGGGCCCCCCCGCCCCATCCCCCGCGGCCACGTACCTGGTTGAGGAGCGGCGGGTGGGAGACGATGACCCGGAGGTCGATGTAGATGGGGGAGGCGAGGCCGCTCTTGAGCACGAAGTCCCCGAAGCGCAGGACCTGGGCCCGGTGCAGCCCGGACACCAGCCGCTCCACGGAGCCCGTCTCCCCCATGCTCCCTCAGGCAAAGCCGGCCCGCGCGCACCGCGCCTCAGCCGCCTCTTCCTGCCGGCGCCCAATGATGACGTGCCAGAGCGCGAGCCGCGGCGCTAGCAACGGGGAAAGAAGGGGCCTTGTTGCAGTCCTTGGCTGGCGCCGCCGCTGTGTGCGCATGCGCTGTGTGAGCCGGCGGGCTGATTCCGGGCCGGACAGCCTGGGTTCCCGCTAGAGCCCATGGCGCTCTGTGGGAATGGAACGTCTCGAAGGGCTCCGTCCCGGCCTCCGTAGCCAGCCCCTCGCATGCGCTGAGGGGTATCGGGGACTCCCCATCCAGCCCCCCCCCCCCGGGGACAGGGAGCCCATGGCTGTGTATGTCTGGAACCCCAGGCCGCACGTGACTCATCGGGGCGGTGCTCGCTGTCTCCCGGCTCAAAAAATACCCGCGTTTGACTTAAAACGAGACGGGGGGGGGGGGCAGCGAAGCGGAGGGCTTGGGGCTGCTCTGGCCTGGCGTTTGGGGCAGGGGTCACCTCCTCCAGCTTTTCTCTGCACCTAGAAGGGTCTCTTGTTTCTTTGAATGAAAGCAGAGGTCCCCCCACAATCACCTGACTCCAGGAGCTGGGGCTTTAAGAAACTCCTCAAATGTTGCGAGACTCATGATAAAATCTAAAGCATTGACAACACAGTGGCTGACAGGAGCCTTTCTTCAGGCTGGCAAGGGGGCTAGCCTGTGGGTGGGATGGCCTTTCTCCGCCTTGGCAGAGATCCTTCTCTTCCTATCTGCAGGGAGAGCAATGGGACCTTTCCAAGTAGTGCTTAGGCTTTCGCTGGACGGGGAGAGCATGGTTGAAGAGCAGCGCAGCTTTGAACAGTCGCGTCCAGAGATCCACTCCACCCTCTGGACTTTGAAGCGAATAAAGAAAAAGCAGTTCCATCCCGTATTTTACATGCACGAGGCAAGAGCTGGGTGAAATTTTGAGACCAATAGTTTATTTGTTGAAAAATGCAGTTTTGGATTGAATGACAGTATAGGGGTAGAATTTGGGGAATAGTTTCAGCTGAAAAAAAAAAGTCAAAACGTGTCATTTCAATATATTTGAAACAAAATGTTTTGATTTTTTAAATGTTTCCTTTATGAAATGACTAGATTTATTTTAAAAAGGTAAAATGCCCCCAACCCCCCAAAATTATTTTGCATCAAAACATGTTGAGTCAACTTCATTTTTGTTTTTATTTTTTTCATTTCAGCAAGAACCACCTCCTCTACTTCTATGTTGGGTTGGTCCAAAATGAACTTTTGGGGGGATTTTCCAATTTGACTACTGAACTACAAAAGTAATTGTTCGCTCAGCTCTATATAAGACCTAGCACATGCGGGGGTGATTCCTTCAATGTTCGAGTTCCTTTTGGACATCCAGGCAGAACGGGTGTATTGAGTAAAGTAGCTGATGTGTTTTAGTGTTAAAGGCTCTACAGACTCCACAGTTTGTGAAATAAAACTCACTCATTTTCTCTGAACAATTGTCTTTAATCAAAAAACCCAGAAACTGCATCTTTAATATACTGTATTTATAGTAACACAATGAAAGAAGATGTACATTTGAAGCTTCTGTAGATAACATATTGTAGCATAGTAATATTAACATGTGACAGCAGCTAATCACTTTACAATGTTACACAAGTGATTTGACTTTCAAATAAAATATTTACAAACTTACCTTTACAAAACCACATTGTGTGTATACAAAATGAAATTTATAATAAAACAGAACATACACTTAAGGCAGACCAGCAGGACACTGAAATTAAGGCTGTGGAATTAGTTTGCACCTTGAAAATGCTGAGCTCCTAGCAATCTTTTTTGCTCCTCTTTCAGCTGATTGTTGCAAAGATTGAAAAGCATCAGTATATTCTAACTCTCGCTGTGAAATTCCTTCTTTTAAAAAAACAACAACAACAAAACAGTCTGTGCATTTGCCTTCCTTACGGTATCAGTGGAAGGCATATCTGGTTTTATTGACCTCACTGGCAGAGTAGTTTTGAACAGTTTGGTAGAAAGAGAAGTAAAAGCACCAGCATTGAAAGTTGGACATGGAGGTGAAATATGGCTTAAGTGACCAGAGAAGATGTTTGTTTTACTAGCTTCATATTAAAAGACCACAATTACAGCAAATATTCAGAATCCTGACATTATGGTAACATTCATCAATATACAGATTCCAGAATAGAAATTCATCACTTGATGGCAGTGTGCAATCAGCCTTGTAAAATAGGATTTTATTTTGTTCCCCTCAGAAAAGCCCCATCTTCTGATGGAACACAAAAGAATGAACTGGATGATAAATCAGTCCTGTGTGAGAGAAGAATCTGCCTCTATAGGGAATGGACTGGAAACAGAACCAACTGTGTGATTGTCAGTCAGACGTCTGTGTATGCACTAGTCACTAAACTGGTCTCTGAAGATTGTATTATATCTTAGATAATTTGCTTTTTATCTGCTAATTTAAAAGGCATTAAAGTACAGTTATAGTCCCAAAGCATCCATACAAATAGCATTCTGGGGTTCCATATTTAGCCTCTTTTGATGGTTTGCATATGAAAGGCCAAATTATGCCCTCAATTACACCTGTGAAACCCTCTGACACCACAGGAAACTAAGGGCAAAATTTGGCCCCAAATTTACTTACTTGAAAAATGAAGCTTGTTTCAACTGCCAGCACTTCAAAATAGACCTTTCCCAAACCTAAAGAAGAGCTCTGCATAAGCTTAACTCTTTCACCAACAGAGATTGGTCCAATAAAAGATCTCTCACCCACCTTCTCTCTTAGCACTTCAAAATAGCATTCCTGCCAAAAGGATCCGTTATTCGAGAAAAAGAAAAGAGAAGGAACAAGACATGGAGGTGACAGAGTGTGGGGGTGGGATGTGGACAGCTTTGATTATTTTACATAGGAATGGCCATACTGGATCAGACCAATTGCCTATCTAGCCCAGTATCCTGTCTTCCGGACAGTGGCCAGTGTTGGATGTTTCAGCAGCAGTGAAAATAACAGGGCAATTTATCAAGTGATCCCCTGTCATTCACTCCCAGCTTCTAACAGTCAAGAGGTTGCTCTGGGACACCCAGAGCAAATAGCCATTGATGGACCTAACCTCTATGAATTTATCTAATTCTTTTTTGAACCCAGTTATACTTTTGGCCTTCACAACCAGTTCCACAGGTTGGTTGCATTGTGTGAAGAAATTCTTCCTTTTGTTCATTTTAAACCTGCTGCCTATTAATTTCATTGGATGACCCCTGGTTCATGTGTTGTGTAAAGGGATAAATAACACTTCCTTATTTACTTTCTCGACACCATTCATGATTTTATAGACCTCTTATCATATACCCCCTTAGTCCTCTCTTTTCCAAATTGAACAATCTTCTTAATCTCTCCTCAGATAGAAGCTGTTCCATATCCCTAATCATTTTTGTTGCCCTTCTCTGTATTTTTTCCAGTTCTAATATATCTTTTTTGAGATGGGGCAGCCAGAACTGTACACAGTATTCAAAGTGTGGGTGTACCATGGATTTATATAAAGGCAACATGATATTTTCTGTCTTATTGTCTATCCCTTTCCTAATGGTTCCTAACACTGTTAGCTTTTTTTGACTGCTTTTGCACATTGACCAGATGTTTTTGGAGCACTATCTAGCATGATTCCAAGATCTTTTTCTTGAGAGGTAATAGCTAATTTAGATGCCATCATTTTGTACGTATAGTTGGGATTATGTTTTCCAATATGCTTTATTTTTCATTTAGCAATATTGAATTTCATCTGCCATTTTGTTGCCCAGTCACCCACTTTTGTGAGATCCCTTTGTAACTCTTCACAGTCTGCTTTGGACTTAACTATTTTGAGTAATTTTGTATCGTCTACAAACTTTGCCACCTCACTGTTTACCCCATTTCCAGATCATTTATGAATATGTTGAACAGCACTGGTCCTAGTACAGATCCTTGGGTGAACCGGAAACTTACCTCTCTCTACTGTGAAAACTGACCATTTTTCCTACCCTTTGTTTCCAATCTTTTAACTAGTTACTGATCCATGAGAGAACTTTCCCTCTTATCCCATGACTGCTTACTTAGCATAAGAGCCTTTGGTGAGGAACCATAAGAAAGGCTTTCTGAAAGTCCAAGTACACTATATCCATTGGATCACCCCTGTCCACATGTTGGTCGAGCCATCGAATTCTAATAGATTGGTGAGGTATGATTTCCCTTTACAAAAGCAGTGTTGACACTTCCCCAACTTATTGTGTTCATCTATGTGACTGATAAATCTACAATTACAGTACCTGGTACTGAAGTTAGGCTTACTGGCCTATAATTGCCAGGAGCACCCGTGGATCCTTTTTTAGAAATTGGCATCATATTAGCTATCCACCAAGCATCTGGTACAGAGGTTGATTTAAGTGATAGGTTACATACCAAAGTTAATATTCTGCACTTTCATATTTGAGTTCCTTCAGAATTCTTGGGTGAATACTATCTGGTCCTGCTGACTTATTACTGTTGAATTCATCAATTTGCTCTAAAACCTCCTCTACTGACACCTCAATCTGGTACAGTTCAACAGATTTGCCACCTAAAATAATGTCTCAGATGTGGGAATCTCCCTCGCATCCTGTGCAGTGAAGACCGATTTAAAGAATTCATTTAGCTTCTCCACAATGACCAGGGCCGGCTCCAGCGTTTTTGCTGCCCCAAGCAGAAAAAAAACCAACAAAAAGCCACAATTGGCGGCACTTCGGCGGCGGCTCTACTGTCGCCGCTTCATTCTTCGGCAGCAATTCAGTGGCAGGTCCTTCCCTTGGAGGGGGACTAGGGACCTGCCGCCGAAGAGCGGAACATGTTGCCCCTTTCCGCTGGCCGCCCCCAGCAGCTGCTTGCTGCGCTGGTGCCTGGAGCCGGCCCTGACAATGACCTTGTCTTTCCTGAGTGCTCCTTTGGCACCTCGATTGTTCAGAGGCACCACTGTGTGTCTGGCAACTTCCTGCTTCTGGTGTATTTAAAAACAATTTTGCAATTAATTTTTGTGTCTTTTGTTATTACAGTTTTACACTTGACTTGCCAGAGTGTATGCTCCTCTCTGTTTTCCTCAGGTTTTGACTTCCAATTCTTAAAGAATGTATTTTTCTCTAACTGCCTCTCTACCTCTGTTTAGCCATGGTAACTTGCCTTTTTTTGTTGTTGTTGGTTTTGTCCTCTGTTTTTTATATTTGGGATATACATATAGTTGTGACTCTAGTATGGTGTTTTTAAAAGTTTCCATGCAACTTGCAGGCATTTCACTCTTGTGACTGTTCCTTTTAATTTTCATTTAATTAGCCTCCCCATTTTTGAAGTTAGATGCTAGTGTGGGGGGGTTTCTTCAGTCCCCCCCCCCCAAGGATGTTAAATTGAATTAGATTATGGTTGCTATTACCAAGCAATCCAGCTCTCTTCACCTCTTTGCCCAGATCCTGTGCACCACCTAGGACTAAATCAAGAATTCCCTCTTCCTTGTGGGCTTCCAGGACTAGCTGCTCTAAGAAGCAGTCATTAATGGCATATAGAAATGTTATCTCTGCATTCCATCCTGAGGTGACATGTTCCCAGTCAATATGGGGATAGCTGAAATCCCCCATTATTATTCAGTTTGCTGTTTTTGTAGCGCTTGTAGAATGACTGCATCACCTGGCAGTGGGGAGAATTCCTCTCTGCCCACCAACCAACTCCCTGTGGATATTCCCAGGACACAGCCCCGTCACTAGGACGGTGTGCTGGATTTTGCTACTGCCCCTAAGTGATTTCTCAAGATAGACTAGATAGCACAGGTTATTGAATCAAGCCCTTTGCCTCAAGAAATTCCAACACCATGAATGAAGGGTTTACTATTACCTGGCTTGGTAACGTCAGTGGTATTACCTACTCCAGGCACCCAGAGAGCTCTCAGTACTGACAAAACTTACCCACGCACCTGGAAAGAATATACTCCATTGCTGATTATCAGATCCACCCCACACAGGGCTGGCCTTACAATTTGTAGGGGCCCCGAGCTATTGGAGCAGGAGCGGGGGAAACACTAGGCGGTGAGTTGCCTCTTCTTCTGGTCCTGCAGCTAAAAAGGGGAAGATTTGGCCAGCCAATGAATTGCCTAGGACATAAAAATAGCCTCACGGATGCTTGGGTGATGGAGGCCTTAAAGTGCCTGGAGAGAGATTTATGAATCTGGAAGTGTAATAAGCAATCAATTTTAAACACTGAAAACCATTTTGAAGCTGTGAGCCCAAAGATGAACCCATTACTCTTACTGCACTTTGATCGGCTTTGGATGGACTTTGGGCCGAGCAGTTTCAGAGCTAGCTAGAACAGGATCCTTTTAATATATACACAACATATGTAAATTGAACAACGTGATAGAAAAAAATCATCATCATCTAATTACAGATACTGCAAAAATCCGACATAGCCTTTTCTCAGTGCACAGGTTTTGGAAAAGATTTCTGTACAATGTTTATAAAGTGTTTTAAAAAACCATCAGCGTCTCATTGTGCTTAGTCAAAACAGCTTTCTGCCACAGTGAAATTCACTGCCTTAACCATAGCTCTAAAAGTTACTGCATGTTGGTTTGATGTAGCAGAAAGCTCTGGAATCCCACTGGTATCCTGAACTGAAGAGGTATGCGTGAGCAATACCATGTAACCAGAGAGTGTCTGAAACCACATTGTATTTAAATCAGTTAACCACAAAAGCTGATATTACAATGAAAAGGGCCTGATCCTGCATGCCCTCTGCAGGCTGAGTCCCCATTGATGTCAATGGGAGTCGTGTATTAAGGGCTTGCAAAGTCCTGCCTGTAACTGGCACTTGACTAGCAATGATTTCAGCAAAATCTGAATCCAACACAGTTTTGTAGTAAATGATGACTGCCTAGGGTCAACCTAGTTTTACTCCACCAATCACTACTCTCTTCCAAATCAGTCTGCCAAGACCATGAGGCTGTCTTATAAGGTTGCCTTTCAAAAAACTAAGGCAACAGTATTTTGGTTCCCATTTTAAACACCCTCTTTATAATATGGACATCACTATAACCAGAAGATTGCTTGCTTTCCAAGAACAGCCTTGTCAAGAGGGTGTGCACGCCCACTTAACAGCACCTACATTAACTTTGGTTCCGAATAACTGGACAGATACTGCAACCATTAGCATGAGTTACATCCCTCAGTTTGGGAAACCACATGAAATGTATGTAATACTCAATACAGAATTATATACAGACAGATTCCACCTTGTGTCTGTTCATACTGTATGCCTTGCCTCAGGCCCAGCTGTGTATATCACAGGACTATGTTGCATCACGTTCCCGGGTTCATCCTGCTCATTATGAAGCTCTTGACGTTGGGAACTGGATGCACATCATACTGGTGTCTGCGGCGCTCAATGAAGCAAGCCAGACGGGAGGTATCCAGTGGGATTTTGGAATAGCTGCCATTGTGAGGTTGCAGCCAAGGATGCTGTAAACAAGTGGCTGCTGTTGGCCTCCTCCTGAAGTCTTCCTGGAGGATAACGTTGATGAAGTCTCTGGCTGCATGACTCACATCACAGAAATACTCATGAGGAAAGCTGAAATCCACTCTGCACACGTTTATACACGTCTCCTCTTTGCTTTCATCCAGGAATGGAGAGACACCACTTAACATGACATAGGTGAGGACCCCAATACTCCAGATGTCTGTGCCCAGTGAGACAGGGGCACCTTGGATAACTTCAGGAGCTGCAAACTCAGGGTTTCCAAGCAGCTGATGAACATGGTAATGACCCGTGATCTGAACTGCATCTTCCAAGTCTATAAGCTTGACACGAGGCACTGGGATCCTTAAGTCAATGAGCAGATTTTCTGGCTGTTGAAATTTTAAAACAGACTAAATTGTAGGATTGTTTTGTAAATGAAATGTGTCGCTTTCATTTTAAGAGAAGTTGACACCAGTGGTTCTCAACCAGGAGTCCAGGGATCCCCCTGGTCCGTGAGCAGGTTTCAGGGGGTCCACCAAGCAGGGCCAGTGTTAGATTTGCTGGGGCCCAGGGCAGAAAGCCAGAGTTCCACTGCATGGGGCTGAAGCCTGGGGCCCTTAGCCCCACCACCTAGGGCTGAAGCAGAAGCCTGAGCAACTTAGCTTCATGCTGCCCCCTGTGGCGTGGGGCCCTGGGCAAATGCCCTGCTTGCTACCCTCTAATACTGGCTCTGGCTTTTATATGCAGAAAACCAGTTCTTGTGGCACAGGTGGGCCGTGGAGTTTTTATAGTATGTCTGGGGGGGCCTCAGAAAGAAAAAGGTTGAGAACCCCCGTGTACTAGCTCATCAAAACTTATACTGAATCAGAGATGCGAAATACCAATCAGGACACTGAATGCCTGGGAACAAATTCCGCTCCCATTTACACAGCCTTTAGCGTCAACGGAGTTATTCTGGTTTTACACCAGTGTAATGGAGCAGGACTTGACTCTTGGTTTCTATGAGACGAGATAAGTTTATTTTTCCCAAATTAATCTTCCTAGAGCAATTATATATGGATATAATTATTTGTCTTCCAAACTAGAGTGCAGGTATTTTTGGTCCTAACCTCTGCTGGTTTCCTCCTGCTCGTAGCTATTTCAGCATTTCTTATGGCTCTCTCCCTATACTTGTTGCAGACCTGCAGGGCTCTGGGCTGTGTCCTTCCTTTTGCATGGTGTCAAATATCACAGGGGTAGCCGTGTTAGTCTTGATCTGTAAAAAGCAACAAAGAGTCCTGTGGCACCTTTAAGACTAACAGATGTATTGGAGCATAAGCTTTCGTGGGTGAATACCCACTTCGTCAGACGCATTCACCCACGAAAGCTTATGCTCCAATACATCTGCTAGTCTTAAAGGTGCCACGGGACTCTCTGTTGCTTCCTTTTGCACTTTCCCCAAGAGTTCTCATTTGAACCATGGATTCAGCTCTCATCTAGCTTGTGATAACTTTCAAATTTATTTCTTCACCATCATCTACTCATACCTCTCTGCTGGTCTCTCCTTTATCTCCTCATCCTCATGCAATTCTTACTGCTACCTCAAGCTCAACGTGTCTAAAATTAAACTAATCACAGAGCTTTCCAAATTCTCTCCTCTCTCCGTTCTCAAATCATTGTTGACAATACCAGCATCCCTTCCCTCACCCAGTTTTATAAGTGCATGACTCAGCCT
Source organism: Trachemys scripta elegans (assembly GCF_013100865.1). NCBI lineage: Eukaryota > Metazoa > Chordata > Testudines > Emydidae > Trachemys > Trachemys scripta. Next base: position 11,008,735 of record NC_048308.1, on the reverse strand, counting down.
ACTGTGACTTCTGCCTCTCTTGCTTCTCACTTACAAGCACAGTTTTGTTCCCTTCAGTGCATCTTTAATGACTCAAGTGATGGGGACTTCCACCAGTTGCTTTGGGAAACTATCCCATGGTCTAATAAAGTTGCTAATTTAGGATTCAGTGTAATTTAAGTAATTTGCAGGAATACCTATATACTTCCTGAAAGCTGCTGTAGGTACAGCAAAAAATATACAAATACATATTGAAAAGCATTTTCGGTAGCTTAACCAATTGGGACTTAACCTTTTTATATGTTATTTTGGAAAAAAGATTTGGCATGGGCAATGGAAGAACCAAAGTACCACCTGAAATAAGATTTCTGGGGTGAATATTCCAGGAGACTCCTCCATGGAGCTGAGTCTACTAGTAGGGATTAAGTCACTTAGGGTACGTCTATACTTACCCGCTGGTTCAGCGGCAAGCAATCGATCTTCTGGGATTGATTTATCGCGTCTTGTCTAGACGCGATAAATCGATCCCGGAAGTGCTCGCCTTCGACGCTGGTAATCCTGCTCCGTGAGAAGAGTAGGCGGAGTCGACGGGGGAGCCTGCCTGCCGTGTGTGGACCCGCGGTAAGTACCTTTAAGTTCGAACTAAGATACTTCGACTTCAGCTACATTATTCACGTAGCTGAAGTTGCGTATCTTAGTTCGAACTGGGGGCTTAGTGTGGACCAGCCCTAAGTGGAAAGGGAATTCATATAAGAGGGCAGGTTGGCACCTCAGTGTCTATTTTTGATGGCCGTTTAAGTCTGCACATGCACTTTATATAAAAAAAATAATCCCCAAACAACCAATACCACCTTAACTTCTACCCAGGGCAGCTTGAGCCCAGGTTGGTGTCAATCCCCAATGAAATTCTGTCACTGTATTGTACGCTAGTTATAATCAATCAGCCAAAAGAATTGGAATGCCAATAAATAAAACATTACAATAATGAATTCAGGACATTATCTGTCAGACTCTGACAGCATAGCTGCCTTCTGCCATGTGTGTTAACAAAACAAGCTTTGATTCATGGTAATGACATTATAGACTTTTGAGCCTCTCTAATTCTCCAAAATGCAGTTGGGAAAATCCTTCTTCCCTCTGACCAAGTCACTCCCCTCCTTGAATCTCTCCACTGGGTTCCTCTCCCATTCCCGTTGAAGTTTAAGCTCCTTGCCCTGACCTTCAAGGCTTTGCACTGCTATGCTCTTGCCTGCCCCTCGGCTCTTTTCTTTTCGTAGTCCCTACTTTGCTCCTCGCGCCCAACTTCTCCTTTTGCAGCCTTCTCCTACTTTTGTCTTCTTTGCAAGAACAACTTTTCTCATGTGCCAGGCATCCACTCTCCTAATTAAATCCCGCCTTAAAACATGGCTCTTCCACAAAGCCCAGCAGTATAAACCCATCAAACAGGGAAGGGATGTCTTACTATTAAAAGGAAGAAAGAAATCCCGCACCACAGTGTGATCAGCATTTCTGCTGGCCACCTGGTGCTTTATAGATCTGAACTGTAGTGCTTGTCTATTTCGATTGCAAACTCATTAGGGCACAGACTGTGTCTAGGCGTTCTGGGGTTGGTGCTTGACCAAGGAATAGCTTCATCCTCTTTACTTCCTACCTTTATATCTAAATGAGCCACTCTGCAATTGTGAAGATATTGTAAGGCTTCCATTGTGTCTCTTATGTAGAAAGCTACTTTTTCCTCCATCAGTTCATCATGATTCATAAGATAATCCAAGAGACGGCCGTCATCCATACTAAAAACAAATCAAAAACCCAGCTTGAAAAAAAAATTCATCACACGAAACCTCCAGGAATGGTTAATATTTGAAAAGATAACTGCAATGACCTAAAAATGGAGGAAGCTCAAATGTAAGGCTCAGCATGTAGCTAATGAGATCTAAAGACACTGGCAGGCCATGAAAGCGGTAGCATGATTATTCCTCAACCATTAACTTATCAACAGTCTTTGAAAATCTAAAGCAGCCTCAAGATACCATCATTTGCTCAAGGACTAATTCAACATATGGTGGCAATTTCTCTGAAAACAAACACATTTATTTACTGGGATTGGTCTATTTATCTATAGGGCTGATGGATAAAGGTGTAAAAAAAAAAAAAAGAAAAAAGACTGAAATTTTCAAATGAAAATATTTTCCTTTTGAAAATGTACACTCTGAAAAATGTCCACCCAGGCCTATTTATCCACCCAGGCCTATATATACACACATACACATACACACATACACATACACACATACACACACACAAATAGCCCACCTGTACTTCATAGGACATTATCTACCTAGGTAGTATTTTGCATTAAAATAATATCAAACTTCTTTAATAATTAGATTTCAAAGCAGGCCAATATCATTATCCCCATTTGACAGCTGGGGAAACTGAGGCACGGGGCAGCCAGTGACTTGCCTCAGGTCACCCAGCCAGGACTAGAACTCAGGTCTCTGGAGTCTTAAACCAGTGCTCTGGCCACTAAGACATGTTGTCTCCAAAAGCCACCATTTCTTTACAGAGCAATAGTGCTTGCTGCACTGCATTTGTCACTAAATAAATAAATAAATAAATAGGCATTTGGGTGAGATTTGACTGATATATATTTGAACACAATTATCAAAAATGGACAGTGGGGGCCAAATTAATCTCTGATGTAATCCCACTGCCTTCAGTGGAGTAACATCAAACATGAACTTGTCCCAGTGATTCTTAGTTTCCTTTAATCCATAGACGAGAGACAATAGAAATCCGGCGTGTAACGGGTGCGCTACACGGCACTATGATCTAAAAAAGGGCAGCGGGTGAAATGCTAGGCTCACTGAAGTCAATGGGAGAGCCTCACTTAAATCCTGCGAGGTACTTACAGCTCTAAAACTAAGATATAAGACGTGGGCGACTCATAGGTATCCTGGATAGTTATGTACTGAGGATGCTGCAAGTGCTGTAACAAAGCTGCTTCGTGTGCCGCCTGCTCTTTCTTTTTCATTTTTTTACTAATGAATTTCACAGCAACGTCCTTCCTGGTGGCTTTGTGAATACATTTCTTTACTGTGGAGAATCGACCCCTGGAAGACATGATAATGAAGACGATCCATGAATAAATCATGTCTGGTTTTTTCAGTGCAAGAAGAGTGATTTTCAAAGCATTATTTGAGTCAGCGCATTAATATTTTACAAGGAATCAGATTTGTCTAGTTATTCATAACATTTCCTTACAAAGAACCTATGTTCCCTATCCTGGGCGTTTAGAGTTTTTGGGATGAGCAAAAAGAGATGATAAATGGCGTCATTTCTCTTTGTACAGTCATTGTGCTGTCGTCTAATGATCTCCCGTGGGCTCAATTTGCAGCTGCTGCTTTTTCTTTTAAAAAAGCACAAAAATATTTTCTTAATAAAAACAATGACCATTCTCAGAAAACCAAAAGAAACACCTCCCCCCCATTAAAGATGAGAGCAGATGCTAGCAAAAACTTCCAGTGACAGATACAGATTTCCACACCTAATAGGTTAGAAGTTCACATTCAGCCATTCCCTTCTGAATTACACTCAGACTATATTCTAAACTTGATCTTGAAAGTGACATATTTTGTACTGATTTCATGTGCACAACAGCATGAAAGAAATGGCATTTTTAAAAAGGTAAGAAGGAAACGTTGCATTTACTTGGTAGCTACAAAAGAACCCTAAACATTCTCGTGATGGGAAAGCTTCACATGGTTGTTTTTCTGGTTTATTACAATGCTAATATTACCTCCCAATCTCATGCAATTCCATATAAGCAAAGTCAAAGTTTTCTTTCCATGAAACAGTGGCGCCATCAGCGGCAGCATCTTTGGGGAAAAACAAATTCAAGAAAGATCCAGGTTAAGAAAAGTTTCCTAGGTAACATAAAACACGTTCTAATGATCATATAGCATTTAAAAATTTAAGTGTCTTAAAGGAGAAATTAACAATTAAGAGTCAGTTTCCATCTCTCTTCCCTAGGCAAAACTGCCAGTGGGAGATTCTGCGCTGTGCCTCTAAAAGGTGCAGCCCAGGAGAAGAGGAAGTTAAGGTGACTTGAAGTTACCTTTGTGACGTCCCAGTTCTGGGCTGCTCCAGTGGCTGCATGATCTTCACTGTAACAAAGACAGCTTGTGGGGCCTAAGTTATAGTTGCCTCTCTGGGCACATCTACACTGCAGCTGGGAGCGAGTCACCCAGCCCAGGTAGACAGAGTTACACTGATGGGGTGTCAGGGTTCCTTCCCCACTCTGAACTCTGGGGTACAGATGTGGGGACCCGCATGAAAGACCCCCTAAGCTTATATTCAACCAGCTTAGGTTAAAAACTTCCCCAAGGCACAAATCCTTCCTTGTCCTTGGATGGGTACTGCTGCCACCACCAAGTGAGTTAGACAAAGATTTAGGAAAAGGACCATTTGGAGTTCCTGTTTCCCTAAAATATTCCCCCAAGCCCCTTCACCCCCCTTCCTGGGGAGGCTTGAGAATAATATACCAACCAAATAGGTTAACAAGGTGAGCACAGACCAGACCCTTGGGGTTTTAGGACACTAAAAACCAATCAGATTCTTAAAAAAAACAGAACTTTATTATAAAGAAAAAAGTAAAAGAAGCACCTCTGTAAAATCAGGATGGAAAGTAATTTTACAGGGTAATAAGATACAAAACACAGAAGATTCCCCTCTAGGCAAAACTTTAAAGTTACAAAAAAAACAGGAATAAACCTCCGTCTTAGCATAGAGACAATCTACAAACTAAAACAAAAGATAATCTAATGCATTTCCTTCCTATTACTTACAATTTGTAATCTTAGATACTTAGTTTAGGTATGGCTTTGGGAGATGTATTTTCCCTGCCTTGATTCCTCGATGACCCAGAGAGAACACACAGAGAGAGACCAAACAAAAACCTTCCCCCACAGATTTGAAAGTATCTTCTCCCCTTCTTGGTCCTTTTGGTCAGGTGCAACCAGGTTATTTGAGCTTCTTAATCCTTTATAGGTAAAGGAGGGATTTTATGCTACCCTTAGCTGTATGTTCATGACACTGGGTTTGAGCTAGTGCACTAAAAATAGCAGTGCAGATGTTGCGAGTTGGGCTGGAGTGCAGGCTCTCAAGGCTTGAAGAACATAAGAACGGCCATACTAGGTCAGAACAATGGTCCATCTACCCCAATATCTTGTCTTCCAACAGTGGCCAGTGCCAGGTGCCCCAGAGGGAATGAACAGAACAGGTCATCATCAAGTGATCCATCTCCTGTTGCTCATTCCCAGCTTCTGGCAAACAGGCTACGGACACCATCCCTGCCCATCCTGGCTAATAGCCATGGGTGGACCTATCCTCAATGAATTTACCTAGTTCTTTTTCAAACCCTGTTATAGTCTTGGCCTTCACAACATCCTCTGGCAAAGAGTTCCAAAGGTTGACTGTGCATTGCATGAAGAAATACTTCTTTTTGTTTGGTTTAAACCTGCTGCCTATTAATTTCATTTGGTAACCCCTAGTTCTTGTGTTATGAGAAAGAGTAAATAGCACTTCCCCCCCATTTACTTTCCCCACACCAGTCATGACTTTATAGACCACTATCATATCCTTCCTTAGTCGTCTCTTTTCCAAGCTGAAAAGTCCCAGTTTTACTAATCTCTCCTCATACGGACTCCGTTCCATGCCCCTAATCATTTTTGTTGCCCTTTTCTGTACCTTTTCCAATTCCAATATATCTTTTTTGAGATGGGGCGACTACATCTGCACACAGTATTCCAGATGTGGGCGTACCATGGATTGATATAGAGGCAATATGATATTTTCTGTCTTATTATCTATCCCTTTCCTAATGATTCCCAACATTCCGTTTGCTTGTTTGACTGCCGCTGCACATGGAGTGGATGTTTTCGGGGTTGAGAGCCTGAGCCCCAACCTGAATTGCACAGCCCGCTCTGCTATGTCTAGTGTGCTATCTCTAGCCATACTAGCGCAAGTCTACCCACCCAGGCTAGGAGACTTGCTTCCAGCTGCAGTGTAGACATACTCTTAAAACAGCCATGAAACTGCCCAGAATCTCAGTGCAGTAGCCCTGTGCCTGACATACCCTCCCTCCCATCTCCATCCCTGCCCCCTATGCTGCGGCTTATGAGGGGGTCCCTAAAGGACAGACTTGAAGCTGTTTTCCACAGTGCCTGCACCAAAAAGCTCCCACTGCCAGATCCTAGCTTCTGGAGCCCCTTTTTGCCACTCTGGTCCTTTTCCAGAGTGGTGTGAGGATCTGATCGCCAGGGAGTGGAGGGTCAGCCTCAAATCCTGAGCTGTCGTATTGACAGGCTCCTGGGATAGAGTAGGAGTCAAATAATACAGCTTCCATTTAAGTGCAAGGAAAAGCAGAGACTTCTAATGCCATTGTAAGATAAGTTCTATTATTTCTTACAATATAAAACAAATTATTATTTATATTACAGTTGCCTAGACCCACCAACCAAGACCAGAGCTCCATGGTGCTAGGCAATGCACGAGTCAGACCTTGCTCCAAAGAGTTTATGGTCTAAATAGGCAAGGCAGAGTGTGGGAGATGGAAAGTATTATCCCTATTTTACAGATGGACACTGAGGATCAAGTGACTTGTCCAAGGTCACACAGGACCTTGACTGCAAGTCCATCCTCCCTCTCCATTTAAAAGAGTTTTATGACTTGATGAAATACATTCATATGTTTTAAACCAAGAGCACCTAAATTTCCTTATCTGTAAAATGAGGTTAGTAATCCTGCCTTATCCACATCTCAGGGGCGTGCGGAGGATTAATATTTGTAAACTGATTTGAAAGCCTCAGATGAAATGCCTTACAGAAGTGTAAAGGATTATTGGCTGGGTCTGCAAAGTCCTTCATTCAACTTGATTATATATCTCCAATGACCTACTTTCCAGACAGAGCCGGGGCATGTGGGGGTAGGGCAGGTAAGAGAGGAATGAGGCATACATCCCCTGGCATGGGGGGATATGGAGGAATCCTGTTATGGTGGGGTGGAGGAATGGCAAGTTTTCTGGGATCCATCAGATATTCAGTTATCCAAATGCCTTTTCCTTTTGGAGAAAAAGGAGTTGTGTTGATGCTAGGACTTGGTTAGGCTAGTAACATTTAGGACTGTTCTGAGGAAGTATCTAGCTTTCTCTGATATTCATCACCTGAATCAGCTCTGGAAAGGAAATTTAATGTTGACCAATCAAGGAACAATTCTCCTTATAAGCATTACCTTCTCCTTCTCGTCCGTCAGCTGGCCTTTTCCTTTTCACAAAGTACTCACCATACTCAGGGAGGCTCACAAATTCTGAGGGCTCACTAGGTAAACTAATTCCCCAGGGATTGCTGGCGCTGACTCTGAACTGATATCGACAGCCTGGAGTGAGATCTTCAATGACGAGATAGGTATCCAAAGTGGAGGCTACTGACTGCTGCCAGACCTGGGATCCTGAATTTTATGGAGAAAGAGAGCCATTTGAAGAAAATACAGTTTGATTTAGCTCAAAAGTAGAATACCAGTTCTTAAAGAATACCAGTTCTTAGCCATCACCGTTTACAGGTGATATAGCAGAATGATAAGGCCAATTCATAAAGAAATCAATGTGTGAATGAAGCATACTCAGTAAGAGAATTCTCTCTCTCTGATACACACATACATAGATGTCACATGAGACTGTTTATATTGGAGCAGGTAAAATCCATGGTTTTTTTTAAAAGGTAGAAATGAAAAAGCCTCTATTATTATGCAATTAATTTTGACCATTGACCTGAAAATACACAGGATTGTTTGCAATGATACATTCTTGAGTGATTTGCTCAAGACAAGTTTTGATGGGCCTAATGCTCCACTCCAATACACGGGTTTTGAGCTGCTTTAATTCCGTTGTTTAGGGTGATCCAAGGGGTTCTAACTTGCATTAGGCATGTGGCCTCCTCTTGGAGTTATACTGGTGTAATGGAGAGGAGAATCAGGCCTCCCTCGTGATGGGGCTTCCATCACATCCCACGGGAGACTATTCCATTGTTTAGTATATGACAGTTTCCTGATAGGTTTCAGAGTGGTAGCCGTGTTAGTTTGTATCAGCAAAAACATTGAGGAGTGGCACCTTAGAGACTAACAAATGTATTACATTGGTATATGCGTGGTATATGCCATCATGTGCCAGCAATACCCCTCTGCCATGTACATTGGCCAAACCGGACAGTCTCTACGCAAAAGAATAAATGGACACAAATCAGAAATTAAGAATTATAACATTCAAAAACCAGTAGGAGAACACTTCCATCTCCCTGGACACTCAATAACAGACTTAAAAGTGGCAATTCTTCAACAAAAAAACTTCAGAAACAGACTCCAACGAGAAACTGCAGAACTGGAATTAATTTGCAAACTGGACACCACCAAATTAGGCCTGAATAAAGACTGGGAGTGGATGGGTCACTACAAAAACTAATTCACCCCTGCTGATACTCACACCTTCTTGTCAACTGTTTGAAATGGGCCACCTTGATTACATTGGCCTCGTTAGCACTACAAAAGTGATTTTTCCTCTCTTGGTATTCACCCCTTCTTGTCAACTGTTGAGAATAGCCCATTTCCACCTTAATTGAATTGGCTTGTTAGCACTGACCCCTCACTTGGTAGGGCAACTCCCATCTTTTCATGTGCTCTGTATTTATACCTGCTACTGTATTTTCCACTCCTCGCATCCGATGAAGTGGGTTTTAGCCCACAAAAGCTTATGCCCAAATAAATTTGTTAGTCTCTAAGGTGTCACAAGTACTCCTCGTTGAGTTTCCTGATAGCGCATCCTAAACTTTTCTTCTCACAATTTCATCTCATTATTCTTTGCTAATAACTCCTCGGTCCCCTCCTGGGACAACTTTTCTCCCTCCAAACATATCTTCTCTCAAGTTATTGTTTAACCAAGCTACAGCTATGTAATACTTTTACTCTTTCCTTTAAGTCAATCCCTGCAACCCCTGTGTGGCAGGGCAGGGGTGAAACCCCTTGAATGCCCTGCTAAAATGCTGGCTAAGCCCTGCTTTCAGGCAGAAAGGCCAGGGGCAGAGGCTCAAAGCAGCCAGCAGGGAGCCCAGCTGCAGGCCCTAATGAGGGCTGTCACTGCAATAGACTGAGCTAAGCAGCGACAGCTGGGCTGAAGGCTGGGAGGGCTATAAAAGCCCTGAACAAAACTCAGTTGGGAGGCTAGCCTGGGAGAGGACAGGAGGTGACAGCTCTGTCTCCTCACCACAGGAAAGGAGCCTCAAGGGCCAAGAGACCCTGGAATGGGGTAGAAATGAGATAACTGTTGGGGGATAAAGGGGACTGCACGGTGGCACTGTAAAATAAAGCACAAGGGTGAAACACCAGAAGAAGGCGTGAGAACTCTTATTTTACCAGCCTAAGCACAGGGTGAGAGGGCAGAAACCTGTGCAGACCCTGTGACCCCCTGTCATTTTGGTTGTTCTCTGCCAATATCTTTCGGGCAGTGAGGTCCCCAGAAATGCGCACAGCATTTGAGGTTGTCTCACACCAGGCTTACATTGATGTGCACCGGCCTGTGCACAAGGTTTCAGTGAATGTGAAATCAGGTAAAGAAATGTGATGTTGACTTGATTTTTTTCTCTTTGATTACAGTGAAGTGCAGTGGAAGAAATTCTAGGATGCATTATTTACCCTGGCAAGAGGGAGCTGGGCTTTAGATAGGATTCTTGAAGGACCTAGATGAAGAACAAGTTGTCAGGATTCTCAGAACATGTCTGTGGCGTACATAATGAGATCTGCTAAATATGGAGCCTTCCAGGAATAAAATTCATGGACAACAAGACCAAAATACAGCCCAAGAAAAAATATCCAGACATATCTGGAAATGACAGTGAAATAACTGGGTGACATACCAAAGGAATCAACAGAAAAGGAGATTCTGTACTTGAGATTTTTGGGGTTTTATTTATTTATTTATTATTTTTTAAAAAAAGAGGGGCCTCTGGTTACCACACATAACTTTGAGCCCCATTCAGTCTCTCCTCACCTGTGCTGATGCAGATTGGTTCAGTCACTTGCAACTGGGTCTTCTATGAATGCCCGGAAACCCAGGGGAACCATTCCTGTAGCCCTTCCCGTGAAGAGCCATGGACCTTGGTGTCTTGTTTGAAAAACAATGGAAACCAGCACAAAGGATTCTGGGATGCACTGGAGGAAGACCCATTTGCAATGTGCCAAATGTGGGGGAAAAGAATGAAGAAAACTGGACCAGTGGTAGTAATCGCATCTGGGAAGGAGGCATAGGCAGCCATGTTACAATCCAGATTCACTGAAGATGGCATAACTACATATCACAAATCTTCAACCTCTGGGCCTGGGGTATGTTTTGATCTGGGGGCATGTGAGCAACATGACACCCATTAACGGTAAGTCGCAGTAATATTGGGCATTCACATGGCAAGAGAAGAGCAAGATGCATAAGCATGGAGTATTTTTATATAAATTGGAGTCAGGAGGCCGAATCTTTGTGTATAAGACTGACTTTTTAACCTTAAGTTCTTACCATAAAGTATTTGTTTTGCATAAAGTACATGAACATGACTATCTGTGAGGTTCGCTTATATCGCAGAGACAGGCAGGGAAAAGTCAGTGATCCTTGTGAAGTTGAGTAACAGTGGAGGAATCAACAACATTTTAAAAAACAGAACTACTGCTTTTTAAAATGTTTTGATTGCATTAACAACAGTAAGAGTTAATGCAACAATTAATGTTGTTAATGTTCTTTGTCAGATGTGCCAGTCAAATCCAGGCGATGAGGGTTAAAATAGCTGGTAGATCATTCACTAAGTGACGGGATTTAGACAATTCAAATTGCTTCTTACATTTTTGTTGTAGAGTGATTAAAAGGGAAAAAAAACAGAGGCCACATGCCTAAGGCAAGGCATTCCGCCCAGCGAACATTGTGCCTTTGTGAGCAGAAGGTAAATAGGAATATGAATCAGTTTGTATGACCTTGGCATAATGCATTGCTAGGCCTGTAGGGATGGCAGTGCATTTAATTATTTATTTTTGCGGGGGGAAGGGAGTGTTGTAGTTGAGAAAGGTGGGGGAATTCAGTGCTGGATGGAAGGAAAACAGGAAGTGGGTCGTCACTTGGAATGCAGGAAACAGCAAAGTTATTTGGATCAAAAACACAAGCAGCTTAATATAGTCACAGTAAGAGGCCATCAGAAAAGCCTGTCTTATACAGTGACAATATAAGAAAAGACTTTGAATCAAAATGGGATGTCTTTGCTTTAGCCAAACCCAAGTTACTGAGCTTAATGCAGGAGTAGCTGAGTGAAATTAATGGCCTATGACAGGTGTGGCCAAACTGTGGCTCACGAGCCGCATGTGGCTCTTTAAGGGATCAACTGCGGCTTGCAGAGCTTGGGGCTTCATCCTGTGGGGGGGGGGGGGGGGGAAGAGCTGGCGCTTGCGGCTCCAGCCCTGTGCGGGGCACCGAAGGTCGGGGCTTCTCCCCGCAGTGGGGCAAGCCGGCACTCATGGCTTCAGCCCCGTAGCAGAGCACCATGGCTCAGGGCTTCAGCCCCGCTGGGTGTTGAGTTGAAGCTGGGGGTGGCAAAGCTGGGCTTCAGCCCCACAGGAGAGGCACCACTACTAGGGTCTTCAGCCCCAGAGGAGGCGGCAAGCCAGTGCTTAGGGTTTTAGCCCTGCAGGCGGAGGGGTGCTTCTGCTGGAGCTTCAGCCCTGTGGGAGGGGGACCGCTGCTGGGGACTTCAGCTGCACATGCTCATTATAACAGGAAATTGTGTCACTGTAGCGCTGTGCAGACCTCGTGTGCTGTGATCTGCTTGCATGCTGCACACTACAGGCTGTGTTTACTGTTCATAAGTCGCAAATGAATAGTTTTAGATTTAAGTGTTAACCCTACATTAATTTCATGGATGACCATGACATCTTCAAACTGTGTTTCTGCGGATGTAGTTGTGAAAGCAGAAATGTTGGACTTAGTGGTGCTGAAAGAAACAGCCCGCAGTGTTGACATAAAGAATGCACTTGACAAAGCATTGACAAATGGCAATGCACTGCTGGATAAAACTTGTCAGTGTTGCAACGGATGGAGCACCTGAAATGGTGGGGGGAAAAGTAGGCCCTATTCGACTTTTGAAAAGCGATCCCAAGTTTCCGGAGTTTCTCCCTGTTCATTGCATCATCCATCATGAACATCTCACAGGCAGATACTTCAAGTATGAAAATGTTTTGAAAACAGTCCTGGAAATTGTCCAATTTCATCCACTTGAATAGGAAGATTCATAGACTGCTCAAAGTGAAGCTTTCACCCTTCCTTTCACAAATATTATGACATGTACCGCACGCGGCTATAAGCATAGGAATATTATCAATGGCCAGGTCCAGCTTCCCGTATAGGCAGCGCCAGTGGGCCTTTAAACCGCCAAAGCACATTGAACAGTCATTCTGCACTTGCTCCGCCTGTTGTTGAACCGCTCCTTGCTGTGGTCAAGTTGCCCCATGTATGGCTTCATAAGCCACAGCATTAAGGGGTAGGTGGGGTCTCCAAGGATCACAATGGACATTTCTATTTCCCCTACGGTGATCTTCTGGTCCAGGAAGAAAGTCCCTGCTTGCAGCTTCCTGAACAGGCAAGTGTTCCGAAAGATGCGTGTGTCAGGCACCTTTCAGGGCCAGCCTGCGTTAATGTCTGTGAAACGCCCACAATGATCCACAAGCACCTGGAGAACCATTGAGAAATACTCCTTGCGATTAATGTACTTGGTGGCTAGGTGGTCTGGTGAATGAATGCCATTTATCGCCCCTCGGTAGTTAAGAAAGCCCATTTGTGCAAAGCCATCCACAATGTCACGCACGTTGTCCAGGGTCACGGTATTCCGGAACAGGATGTGATTAATGGCCCTGCACACTTCCGTCAACACAAGTTCAACGTTCAACTTTCCCACTCCAAAATGGTTAGCGACTGATTGGTAGCAGTCTGTAGTAGCCAGCTTCCACAGTGCAATTGCCATGCGCTTCTCCAATGGCAGGGCAGCTCTCATTCTCGTGTCCTTGCACCGCAGGGCTGCGGCGAGCTCATCACATAGTCCCATGAATGTGGCTTTCCTCATCCGAAAGTTCTGCAGCCACTGCTTGTCATCCCAGATGTGCATGACGATGTGATCCCACCACTCAGTGGTTGTTTCCCAAGCCCAAAAGCGGCATTCCACTGTGGTCAGCACCTCCATGAATGCCAAAATTTCATGTCATGGCTACTACGTGTGGTGAGATCAATGTTGCACTCCTCCTGCTTTTGTAGTTTAGGGAATAACTCCACTGCCACTCATGATGGGTTAGTCAGAGTGAGTAGCATACTGGTCAACTGTTCGGAATCCATTCCTGCAGCCTGAAGAGGCAGAGCGCACAGTACACAAACCGTGGGAAGATGGTGCCAAATGTGGATGGAAGCACGGGGGTTTCTGGAATGCAAAGCAATGCATCCCGGGGCATTGGGACAGGACTTAGGATGCCCCTCGATCCCCTCCGCCTTCCCACAACTCTCAGTGGCAGAAGAGGAAGAGATGTTCTGTGGGATAGCTGCCCAGAGTGCACCACTCCTAATACAGCTGACAGTGTGAACACATAACAGCGGTTTCCCTCCAGCGCTCTCTGCGCGGCGCTGTAACTCTGCCAGAGTAGACATTCCCTAAGAGCTCTGCCTGGGAGCACACCTTCTGTATGAAGTTCGGGGGAGGAAGGGGCAGGGATGGAGGGGGCACCAGGCCCCTCTGTGCCCCCTAAATGGCACCCCTGCCGTAAAGGCTAATGTTTCCCTACCTTCTTCTCTGTACTCTACGGTGTAGCCTGAAATGGTGCAATTGCCAGTACTGGATGGGGGCAGCCAGCGAAGGATCACTGAAGTGCAGTTTCTTTCCTGAGCAATGGGACGGTTTGGGGCGGCTGGAACACCTTGAAAAGAAAAACCAGTATCACATCACTTATTGTTTGTACTTTATTGCTTAGAGCATATTAAAAAAAAAAAAAAGCTTTTCCACTACCGATTGTGGACATGAGAGTTGTCTGGGCAGCGGCTGGAGAGATCACAGGAATTGTTGTATCAGAACTGGTCCATCCAGTCAGGTATCCTGTTTCCGACACGGGTCTATACTGAAAGGTTTTAGAGGAAGGCCAATGTCCTCTAGACCATAATGTGCTGACTCAATTTTGCAATACTGTAGCATGGGTGGGAGTTTCTTTTTGCTCTCAGCTGGTGCTCAGCTTGGCTCTGAAGCCCGAGTGCCCGCTCTCTCTAGTAATATTTGAGGAACAAAAGAAGGCAAGTGCAGCCACTGTATATTTGAGCATCGCTGAGGATGGCATGGCAGTATCATCACCCTTCTACCTTTGACCTTGGAGATCAGCAAGGGGGGGGGGAATTTTCACTCAGACACATGGCAATTTGGATTAGGTTATTCTAACTATGGTAAATGCAGTTGCGTTGGTGTCCTTAGCCCATTGCTACTGGTTTCTGCTACAACCTCAGGGCCTGATCCAAACCCACTGAAGTTATATAAAAAAATGTCCAATGATTTCCCTGAACTTGGGATTGGGCCGTTGGTGTGGTGAGCACACACAGTAGTGACCTTTGAACGGCTGATATTGCAAAACGTGACAGACAAGGCACATGGGGTGGAATTATTATTTATCATTATTAATAATAATAATAATAATAATAACAACAACTTATTTGAATTACTGTAGCACTTAGGAGTCAATCAGCAATTGCTACACATGTAGCTAAGCCCTGTCTGGGATATGGTAGCAGCTCATTTACCCACTTACTTTTCCGGTAAATCTGACAAATCAAACCAATGGGGCCCATTGTGAGAACAAACAAATTGACTTCCTAAATGTTCATGATCCTCACGTCTCCACAAGCCATCAGTGATACTTTCATTACAGCTGCGTTGCCTCCAGTGCCGCAGGCAGATCTCATTTCAATTTCTAAAATATGCTTTGTTGGAGCTGGAGGTCACCAACAATCAGCTCACCATTGGGACTCATTACAATTCCATGGAACTGTCATCATTCCTCAAAGGTGAGCTCCCACAAAGTGTTCTCTAAGGGCCAAGTCCTTACCCCCTCCCTTCAAAGGGGTGCAAAGCCCTAAATTCACCACCAGTAAACTTCACGCCTCCTTGCTTAGGTGCAGGCTCCCCTGGCCAAATCTTCTTGCAAAGAGGGAAGAGCAGGGACAACATCTGTGGGCAACAGCATCTATGCTGATGATTTGCAACTTGGAGAGGACTTGATTTCCTGCTTACTTAGGGTTACCATATTTAACAAATAAAAAAAGAGGCCCCTCCACGGGGCCTTGGCCCCGCCCATTTCCCGCCCCAACTCCGCCCCTTCCCTGCCCTAACTCCGCCCCCTCCTCCCTCCCACTCCCAGCCACGCGAAAAGGGCTGCCCGAGCGCTACCGGCTTCACGGTTTGCTGGGCAGCCCCCAGATCCTGCGCCCCCGGCCGGCACTTCCCCAGCGCAGCTGGAGCCCAGGAGGGGAAGCGCCCAGCCGGGGGCGCAGGGTCTGGAGGCTGCCCGGCAAACCGTGAAGCCGGTAGCGCTCAGGCTTCGGGCAGCCCCCATGCCTCTGGACCCTGC